>NW_022900920.1:7550909-7572877 GCF_012274545.1 Fukomys damarensis
CCTGCATTTTTTTTTTTTTTTTTTTTTTTTTTTTAGCCAGGGTCTCTCTAAATCATTAAATTGCCCAGGCTGAACTTGAACTTTTGATCCTCTTGCTTCAGCCTCCCAGTGTGCTGGAATTATAGTCTCCCCCCCAACCCCCAAACCAGCTTGTTTGTGATTTTTTTACAGAGGTTACAGCCATCTCCTTTTTTATGAGAAAGTCTGCCTTTTAAAAAATTAATTAATTTTACTGGCACATTTAAGGTATACAATGTAGTGACATTCATCATTGGAAATCTGCACCTTCACATAATCTATCTTGGTTCTTATTTTTTCTCCATAACCCCATCCCTACCTACCAAGACTGTTTCCATTTTTTCTTTTTCTCTTGTTAATTCCATTCCCACCTTTCTTTTCCCCTACCCCTCCCATTTCCCCTTCCGCTTTGCACTTTTTCTTCCTATTTCAAATTATCTATAGGACGCATATGTGTAAATACCAAATAGTTTCTCTAGTGTGAGAAAATGGAAGTGTAAATATGGACTAGAAGGTATAATAGATAATGTGAAATAGGAAGAAAGTCTGCTGCTTTTAACAATCTCCTTGAAATCCCTTGTAATACCGACAGAATTAAAACTAAGTGCAGACAGCTCAAAGAGATACACTGTACAATGATTGAGATTCTTTTTTAGAGCTATATTTGAAATTACTATATCATCTTCAAATAACCAAATTTGCTTAGTGAGCCAGGCCCTTCCTTTCTTAGGGATATATGTACACACAGGTACATGTATGCATGCACGTTTTTAGTGATGAATGTTAAATAAACTGTTCATATTAACTTTTCAAATGCATGCAACAGCTCCTGACCTATCAGGACAAACCTGCCCATGATCAATTTTTCTTGCTTGTGACGTTTTTCCTTTTACCATCAGCATCTTCTGAGTTTACCATAATGTACTCTTTCCCCACTGTGCATGAGGGTTGCCATTTTCACAGTGAGTTTTCCATCTGTCAATCAGTCAACAATCCTTGGCTTTGGAAGTCATCCTCCAAGATGGCAGTGGAGAGACCAGGGAGGTTATGCACACTGTGTATGCAAGCATTCAACCACATAGTTCAGGGTGCCCATGCCCATGGGGGGGAACTGGACACCAGTTGTCCAGTGATGGGAAAGAGTGTTACCAGCATTTGAAGGAAGTCCCTGCTGAGGGCTGAGGACAGACTTGGATTCAGGGGGAGGTGTTGGTCAATGGGCCCAAGGTCCTGCTCTCAGAACTGTGGGTCCAATACACAGACGGGGATAGCTACACAATGAGATGGCACTGGGATCCAGAGAGGCCTCACAGACAAGCCTGTTTGTCCCAGAAGTGAAGCTCCAACCTCTGGAAATGGGGCTGTGATCATATGCTGAGGTCTGCTCTCTATAGAGCCTGGAGCATCTTGTTCCCAGGCATTTAAGTTGGGGCAGAATGGGATATTGTGTGCTCTCTGGGAATTTCTCACCCAGTGAGGAAGTTTGTGAAAGTTCTCATCTTCCTGCATGGAGAACAGACCTGGTATCTCATCATCATCTTGGGAAATTAATTAAATCAAAGTCAGTTCCCACAAACACTTCTTCAACTCTTCCACAGTATGTGACCATAGAGACTTCTGGGCCCCAGTTTCCCTGAGTACAATGTGCTAGTCCTAACAATGCTTCCAATATCTGGTGACACAGTTTAGGACCCAGCCAGGCTTATGCTAAGTATCCAAAAATGAGTTGTTCTGTATTATTCTGTTGTAAGGAACTTCGAGTCTTCTAGGCTGAGGTTGTGCACAACAGGAAGCTTCTTATTTCAGAAGTAGGATGTTATTCATCCCCTTAGGAAGTGTGTAGTACATAACTACCAGACCCAGGGACTACAATTAGGTCAGCATGGAAGGCCAGCCAGCCTGGCTCATACAGCAACAGTCTGAACAGAGTCTTAGCTCCCAACTTTGGCTTTGAGTCCAACAAACAGGCTGAATTAAGCCAGCTGCTCCTCTGGCCTCTCCTTCACATCTGCTGTTACACTTGCCTGTCCTCATCATGTCCCCCACATCTTTCTGAGTGCCTGTCACCTCCACTAATTAATCTCCACCTGCTCAGTCTTCTCTCATTACAGTCTCTGTCAGTGCTGAAGTTCCTGGGGCTCCCTCATGGGGCCCGCAGAAATAGTGGATGCTCACAGCCTTGGGAGCTGCTGCTGCCCTGGCAGGACACAACTCTCTGTGCCAGGGGCTCACACTGTCCCTATCGATGGTCACATCTGCAACAAGCAATGGTTGCTGGGATGGGCAATAAGTAGAGGCACCCTGTCCTAAGCTCTAGGTGTCTTGCTCTGGTGTACATCTCTTCCTGAAATGAAGCATTTTGAAATTTTTGTTTTTATTTTAAATTAGCTTGGATAATTTCTGATGATTAGTATCCCTAAGTAAACTGTGTATTCAATGCAAAAATTTATGTGGCATTGCTTGGTTTAATAATATCGAAGGACAGACACTTTTTCCCTTTTCAAAGCAGTTTTTCATCTTTATTTTACGTATTTACCTACCCAATGACTGCACTTTGGCAAATGCCATTCTCCCATTTTAGATGTGAGCATGAATCTCTGGCCTAGGTCTCTGTTCACGGGAAAGTAGTGCTTGTGTAGGGACTGGAAGCAGCATTCATCAACATCATGAAACTTCCTGAGGCCAGGTCAGACGGCCATCTGTCTCTTTTTGGTACCCTGAGAAGAGGCCCCTTCTGCCCTTGGGACATCCCTTCCTCATATGCCCGCCTTCTTCCTGGCTTCCCCCACAGCACAGGTGCATCTCCTCTCTGAGTCCTTCTCTCTCTAAGCTGCCTTGAAGTATGTGATCTTGGTCAAGGAGGCTGTTCTCTCCAAGATGTGCCTTCTCTGGCCACTTGGCATGGAAACCTCCTGGAAGCTGTCACCTTCAGTCCTAGGCCTCTCCAAAGACCATTGTCCCAGTGGCTCCTCATCCCCTCCTCAGGAATATCTCCCAGACATCCCATACCCGGGGGGGTCCTCACTACATACTCCCCATGTGTAGACAAAGGTAATTCCACAGACCTGTCCATAAAATATTCCCAATTCAGTCCCTGTCACTCTCCTCTCTTTGCCACCTTGATACTTCAAGCCACTAAAGACCCTTACTTGGGCCTTCTCACTTTCCTTTCTTTAGTTTTTGCTCCTCTTGGATCCATTCTTCACACTGCGGCCTGTGTGATTTCTCAATATGTGAGTCTGGTCACTCTCCTGGTGTAAGATGCTACTTGGTCTTCCCAGGGCTCTACTGTGGTCTATAGACAAGGCCACGGGAACCTGGATTCCCTTATCTCCCATGCCTTTCTCAGGTCCTCTTACCTGCGTTGCTCCGGCCTGGTCACACTTGATCCTGACTATGCAGTACTTTTGTTGAATAAGGCCATGAAGGTTTCTCAGGCCATTCTTGCTTCCTGCCCCTGCCTGGGTTATTTTTTCCTTTTGCCCTGTCATGGAAATTCATAGCTCTGGGCTCAGCTTTGATGGGCCTTCATAATACACCCTTCTTGACCTCTGCAGCTAAAACTAATGTATTGGAATTGCCTTGGGGTAACTCCAGGTGCATTTTGCTTTGTCAGTCATTCTGTATTTGTTTGCTCACTGTCTTCCTCAGACATGTGAACTTCATGATGACAAGGTCTTCTTTAGTATTGTTTTCCTGCCCTGCGCTGCTGGGTGACTAAGCTCCTTCCTTCTCTCTAGAGGGATTTTAATCCTTACAAGGGCTGGTACTTGCCAGTGAAGATCCTCCTAGGAGTAAAACTGCAACATCATTGTCTCTTTCCTTCAGGCTGTCTGGACTCTCTTTCTAATTAAGACCATTTTAAAGTCATATTTTCAACAAGAAAAGATCCTTTAACACACTTAATGCCACACAGTTTGAAAATCTGTTTATTAGTAAATGGGGAGAAAAATCCATGGTAGCAGTTAAAAGGAAAGTCATTTAGCTGTAGGTAGAGTTGATTTCCTAGTTGCAAATATACTTGCAACACAGGAAATGGTATAGGCTGCCCTAAGAAGCAAGCAGCGTTCTCACAAGGCCTCAGTCTGTGGAGCCTGACATCTCCATGTGGTGGCTGTAGGCCGTGGGCCAAGTTGCCAGTGGCAGCAGAAAGATAAATTTCCTGTTATTTAGAGCTCATTAGCAAAGGAGCAGCTGTTGACTGGTCCATCATCGCTTAGCCATCACGGAAGCTGCCCACTGAGGGAAGGGTGAGCAGGCCCAACTATATACTTCATTGCTCTTCCTAACCATCTGCACAGTGGTCCCTGTGACTAGCCACCACCGAAGTTGTCTTTGGTGATAAGGCAGAAAGCAGGTCTGAAATTCTGCATTTCCTCTTGCTCTAATAAATGATATTCTACTCAGCTGTAATATTTAAAAGGCTAACCAGGGTCTTTTATTTGAACATGGTGTAAATTAGGCATAGCTTCAAAGACTCCTCCTGTTTCCCAGGGTTAATGAGAGATTATAGAAATTTCACTAAGGTTTGCTCCTACCACACATTAGGCAAGGTGAGCACTTCCAGCCATGTTGCAGAGTTTGCATCTGACTAGTGTGCCTCACATCTGCTACATTCCACGACATTTTAGTATTTTTCAAGGGACACATTGATAGTATTTTTCTATTTGTGCTATCTTCATATTCTGCATTATTGTTTTGACTAATCCCATTTCAAATGGCAGTGAAACAAAATGTTCTAGAGTTCAGGTGACTGCTTTACTATTTTCAAGATTTAAATTAAAACTGGACCACCAATTAAGTATGAAATCCTGTGGTGGATTAACTAATGGTCAACTTGGAATGCCCAGCTGAACTGAGTCAGTGGGGTTCTGAGCATGAGTGACCTACCTGAGAATTGTTGCCAACAGCATAAAAAGAGAAGTGGGGAGAAAACTTGCATGCTGTTGATTTTCTTGGAGAAGCTCATTGAGGCTGGTTTTCCTGATATGAACTTGGCTAGAACAGAGGAGCTCCTCATTGTCAGAGGAGCTCAGGTCCACGCAGTCACTAGGGATGGCTGCTGGTCAGGGGAGCTCTTCACCTTTTTATTGCTGGCCTTTACCTTGAACTTTGCTTCCTGGCTCCAGGGCAGATGTCTCAACTTGGTGGCGCAGATCCTTCACTCCTCCAGTGCAGACTTTCTAGCTTCCACCAGTGGTCTTTGGGTCTTCCTGGTGCAGATCCTTGACACAGACTTGCATGAGACATTGCCTTGGCCTCTAGGGCTCTAGAGGACATTGCTTTGGGCTCTAGGCCTTCAGATAAACGTGTGTGCAATATTAGAGTGTGACCCAGGCCTAGCTGGATTATTTGGGTCTCTAGTGTGTGGATACATCTCTGTGTGACTGACTTTTTGGGTGAATACTATACAATAATCCTTTAAATTAGGAGTCTTGTATTAAATGTATCCCCTTGAAAACTGTGAGTACAACACATCTCCCTCATGGTGCTTTTCATCCCATGGATTTTCCATCCTCCCAGAAGCCTGCCTGAAACCAGGATGTCAGAGCCTCTGCCTCTGATAGTCTCTGTCAGGCCAGCTGGTACTTTGGCTGTGATGCTTCACCTTACACATCACAGGTCTCCCTAAAGTAGCTGTTCCCCTGGGACACCTTCTTGGAAGGTCCAGCTCATGTGGCATTCCTCCTCTGCTAGCCACAGACCGTGTGGAAGCACCTTCTCCATTCTTTATAACTTCCTGATAATGACTTAGTCCTCATACTCAGAAAGTGCTATTTCAAATTTACCTGAGCATATCATGAACTCTTATAGAATAAGAATTAGGTAGGATATCTGTAGGCTCAAATACACACAGAGCACATGATAGTGTATAGCATTGAGGTAGCTCCCAACTTTATCAATGCTTTTAGTTTTAATTAAAAAAATATATTTTCCCTAGCACTTGGCTTATACCTCATCTTGTTTAGACACCCAATATCTGTTGGTTGAGGGGATCAGTAATGTCCTCCAGCCCTGTATATGTTACTTCGGTTTGATGTTTGTTTTCACATATAAAAGTAAAAACTTTATTTTCGAAAGGAAGAACTTACCTTTGTCCATCATATTCCAGCACTTAATGTAATGTTTGGCTCATAGTAGTTCTTTAATAAAGATCTGATGCAGTAGGGAATGCATGATGTTATAAATAAGCACAGACCTGTACATGAGCTTGTGTTTAATCTGATGGTTTTTTACCAGTTGTCATCGGACAAATTTGATACCTAGAACAACGCTTCCAAAGTCTTGTTCAGTAAGCTCTTGTTTCATCCTTAGCCCAGGTGGCCCGGGGCAGTAGAGTATGTTTTCAAGAAACTGAAGAGAATCCCTGGAGATAGCTTTTGTGGGAGATAAAAGTTTATTAAGCCTAACTAACAAGCAACACAAGGTTAATTGCATTTAGAACCCAGAAGAATCATATGAGGGTCTGGTAATACTTCCTGGCAGAATCACAAGAGGGGCAGTGTGCCAGTTTAAAGCACCACCCAGAAAAATCCACAAGAGACACGTACCTGACAATGGCATCACCCAGGTGATTTGCTGGTGGAATGGTTAGATAAATTGCTCAGCAGCTCTTTTGGTGACTGAGAGGAGGTTTTATAGATTAAAGTGCCTAACAGTGACAACATTAGCTCTCTCTGTCGCACTGCATGACTAATATTGCAAGAATGACTGACTTAGCTTATAGGCAGGAAGGCAGATCCTACGGATAACACTGGTTCACCCAGTTCCCAGCATCCTTCAGATAACATTTACCTGGACATTTCTGTCCCTGTCCACTTAGAATATCCCCTTGACATAGTTTTGGGATGGAAAAGAGGTGTTTCAGGGACATGTTGTTAAATGTTCTAGTTTTTCTCAGGAATGATACACTTGGATATCATATCACATTTAATATAGGAAATTGTTTTATCCCTCATAAATAGTATATAGTACTTTTAAATATCAATTTCAACATAAATATATACATTTCCATAAAATTTAAAGCTTAGAAAATTTGACAAATATAAAGAAAAAAGAAACTCATGACCAACCTCAATTTTGAATGTAGATAAAATATCCTGAATATAATGCTACCAGATTTGATCAGTTGTGTTATGAACCAGCGAATGTAAGAATAGTTTAATATTGAGTTTAATATAAACACATGGTTTATGAAGTTGAGACTCTTTCATAATCTCAGCAAGAGCTGAGAGAGCATTTCATACAATCTGGCATTTATGATTCTCACAAAAAATTTATCCTAGTCTAAATAGGAGGATTATTTTAATAAGATAAGATATATCAGTCAATGGTATAGTAAAATATTGCTAGGCTCCTGATGAACTCTGGAAGAAGATGAACATGGGTCCTGTCACCATGATTATTGCTGTTATTCCTAAAGGTCTAAATGATAATTAGACCATGCGAAATGAAATGCTCTATGATGAGAAGAAACAAACATCGCTTCTTATAGGGACAAGATATTCAGAAACCCCAAGTGAATCAAATAAAAATCATCTGTACCAATAGAAGAGTTTGGTTATTGGCTGATTAAAAATAAATACACAAAATCAGTAAATTGCCTACATGCCAGCTACAACAGATTGACAAAAATATATTTGAAACATTTTGAGCTGAAATTTTATCTACTATAGTAAATTTTATCTACTATACTGAAATTTTATCTACTACAGTAATGACAGGTTAGAAATATATATATATATATATTTTTCAGCTTTAATTGAGTTTATTGGTACATTTTAGGGATACAGTACAGTTACATTCATTGTTGGGATCTTGTACCTCTACATGACAAGTCTTGATTCTCATTTCTTCCCCTTACCCCTGCCCTCCCTTCACTCCCTCCTCCCCTCCCCATCTACAAGCACTTTATTTTCATCTTTTCATTATCTCACATTTTTTTCTTTTCCCTTATTACCCTTCCCCTACCCATCCCACCTTCCCTACACCTTTAGCTCCTTTCTTCTCATTTCTAAATGACAGTAATCTTATTGGGATCTTATGTTTCACTGCAGTTTATTCACACCAGGGAAACTATTCGGTATTTACACATGTGTGACTTATTTATTTCACTTAGGCATATATCTCCAACATGCATCCATTTTCCTACGAATGAATCAATTTTCTCATTCTTTATGGCTGAGTAATATTCCATTTTACAGAAAAACCACAACTTCTTTATCCAGTTTCCAACGGATGGGAAAATGGGCTGTTTCCAAGATTTAGCTATTACAAACTGTGCTGCTATAAACATGGGTTTGCATATTTCTCTGTGATATGATTCTTTTAGTTTTCTTGGAAAGATACCCAGTAGAGGGATGGCTGGGTCAAACGGAACCTCTAGTCCAAGCTCTTTGAGGTATCTCCATATTGATTTCCATAGTGGTTGCACCAGTCTGCACTCCCACCAACAATGGAGAAGGATTCCTTTCTCCCCAAAACCCAGCCAACATTAGTTATTGTGTGATTTCTTGATAGCAGCCATTCTTTGTGGGGTGAGGTGGAATCTCAGTGTTGTTTTCATCTGCCTCTCTCGAATGATCAGTGATGTGGAACATTTTTTCATATATTTACTTGCTGTTTTTACTTCTTTGTCTGAGAAATGTCTGTTCATTTTGGATGCCCATTTTTGAATCGGGTCTTTATATTTAAAAACAGCATGGTACTGGCAAAGAAATAGGCCTGAGGATCAGTGGAACAGACTGGAAGACACAAAAACAAACCCAGATGTACTCAGCTACCTCATCTTTGACAAAGGAGCTGACCATCCTCAGTGGAGGAAAGATAGCCTCTTTAATAAATGGTGTTGGAAAAACTGGATATCAACCTGCCACAGATTAAAATTAGACCCTTATCTTTCACCATGCACTAAATTAAAATCCAAATGGATTAAAGATCTAAATATTAAAACAGAAACATTAAACTTGCTGGAAGGTAAGTTAGGCAGAACTCTGGAAGACATTGGTATAGGAAAAGACTTTATGAACAAATCCTCAGTAGCACGGGAACTAGCAGAAAGAATCAACAACTGGGATCTCATCTTACTAAAAAGCTTCTGTACTTCAAAAGAAACCATCAGCAGAACTAAGAGACAATCTACAATGTGGGAAAAAATTTTTACCAGCTGTTCCTCAGACAAAGGACTATTATCAAGGATATATAAAGAACTCAAAACAATCAGCCCCCCAAATATAGAAATATATTTATCAAGGAATGTGAATGAGTCACAGAACTACAGAGAGAGCAGTGCAGTCATCCCTGATGGAGGCTGCTGCTGATCCCCCAGTGGGCAGCCTATCCCCAGACCTCTTTGTCTCCTTACTGCAAGTAACTGTGACTCAGTGCTACTGATTGTATTTATTTACCTTTTCTCACTGTTGAATCCTGTAGCCCCCAAATATGCTGTTTGTACATGTACATTAGTGCATATACGAGTATGTGTGTATGTAGAAGCTGAATAGATGTATCTACCAAGTGTGGTTAAAGACAGTGATTCAGAAAAAAAAAATCTTTCTATATTTCAACCGCACTAAACTCATTCTACTCACTAAGTCTGTGTTGAGCGACATATATGTTGTAAGGTAGTGTGTATGTAATTCTATAATTAGAACATAATTTCTTTAGGACTAAAAGTATGTTTTAAAACATATTTGAAAGTTGATAGGATATAGTTTGAAACTAAAAACTGAAAGCAGAATCCCCAGTCATTTGTACTGCATGCAGATTGTTAGGTACAGGCAAATGTGACTATTGACAGGGTCATCCAATGGCCCATGGAATGATTTTATTCTACTTACAGGTCTCTGTGTGACCGTGTAACAAGTAGTGGACACAGCTTAATAGTGAGTTAACAAAGAAGACTTCAGATCCTGTATACCAAATGATCTCAATTTTGTTTAACTGTGTATGGGTCCCTGTGTGTGTCTTTAGGTGGGTGTCCGTATGTGTCCTGGGGTGTCTGTATATGTGTCTTTGCATGTTCAGTGGCTTTTATATCCACCCATGATTGCATTTCTAACTAAAAAAGATGGATCTTGTGGTGACTTCGTGCTTTCACCAGCAGTCTTGCCAGCCCTTGTGCTATTCAGTCAGTACTTATTGTGTGCACACTGTGGCCTAGGCTGTGGGGGAAGTTACAGAGGTGGCATGCACATGGACCCGCTGTGAAGAGGTGGGCATCCAGGCAGGTGACACCCAAGTGATTTCTTTCTTTTCTTTCCCATTAAGTTTATGGGTGCATTTAAAGCAAACAACAGTTGCATTTATCATTGTGATTTTGTACTTTTACATGATGTGTCTTGGTTCTTATTTTTCCCCATTCCCCTGCCCTCCCTTTACCTGCTTCACCCTTCGCTATTTACAAAGACTTTGTTTACATTTTTTTCCTTTTTTCACATTTTTTATTTTCCCTTCTTTTCCCCTCCCCTTTCTACTTCCTGTTTAGCCATTTTCTTCCTATTTCACAATATGGATTATACCATTTGAACCTTATTTACACTTAATTTTTCACACCAGAGAAACTATTTGGTATTTACTCATGTGTCCTCTTTATTTCACTTAAGAGTATTGCCTCAGTGTGCATCCATTTTCCTATGAATGACTAGTTTCTCATTCATTGTGGCTGAATAGTATTCCATTTTATAGAAAAACCACATCTTCTTTATCCAGTCTCCAGTTGATGAACATTTGGGTTATTTCCAAATTTTAGCTATTACAAACTGTGCCGCTATAAACATGGGTGCACATACATCACTGTGATATGATTTTTTTATTTCTTTTGGAAAGATACCCAGCAGAGGGATGGCTGGGTCAAATGGAGCCTCTAATCCTAGTACTTAGAGGTGTCTCCATATTGATTTCCACAGCGGTTGCATCAGTCTGCACTTCCACCAACAATGGATGTGGGTTCCTTTCATCCATGTGCTTTCATGGTTAGGAAGGGAGTGGTGGCATCCTGTGGGGTACAGACAAGGAAACCCCCATGGCCCTGGGGTGGGGCATATTAGTCCTGCCACCCACAGTACTGCAACAGAGAGTCCTACAGGGTTTCTGAATTCTGCTTGTCATGTGTGTCTGTTCAACTTGTTAAAGTACTTTTAAAATTCTTTTTTATTGCTTAACTTAAAATTATTCAAGTGAATACACAAATAACAGACAGACAGAAAGAGAAATAAGGGAAAAAATTCCTTTTACAATAGCATCCAAAAAAATGAAGTATCTAGGAATCAATCTAACAAAAGAAACAAAAGATCTCTACACTGAAAACTACAGCACTCTGAAAAAAGAAATCGAAGAGGATATAAAAAAATGGAAAGATATCCCCTGCTCCTGGGTAGGAAGAATCAACATAGTGAAAATGGCCATACTACCGAAACTGCTATATACATTCAATGCAATGCCAATTGAAATTCCAACACTATATTTCACAGAACTAGAAAAAAGAATCCAAAAATTCATTTGGAACCACAAGAGACCTAGAATAGCAAAAGCCATTATAGGCAACAGTCACATGGCACCAGGTGTAACAATTCCCAATTTGAAACTATACTACAAAGCCACTGTGATAAAATCAGCATGGTACTGGCAAAGAAATAGGCCTGAGGATCAATGGAACAGACTGGAAGACACAAAAACAAATGCAGATGTACTCAGCTACCTCATCTTCGACAAAGGAGCTCACCATCCTCAGTGGAGGAAAGATAGCCTCTTTAATAAATGGTGTTGGAAAAACTGGATATCAACCTGTCACAGATTAAAATTAGACCCTTATCTTTCGCCATGCACTAAATTAAAATCCAAATGGATTAAAGATCTAAATATTAAAACAGAAACATTAAACTTGCTGGAAAGTAAGTTAGGCAGAACTCTGGAAGACATTGGTATAGGAAAAGACTTTATGAACAAATCCTCAGTAGCACGGGAACTAGCAGAAAGAATCAACAACTGGGATCTCATCTTACTAAAAAGCTTCTGTACTTCAAAAGAAACCATTAGCAGAACTAAGAGACAATCTACAATGTGGGAAAAAATTTTTACCAGCTGTACCTCAGACAAAGGACTATTATCAAGGATATATAAAGAACTCAAAACAATCAGTCCCCCCAAATATAAAGACCCGATCCAAAAATGGGCATCCGAAATGAACAGACATTTCTCATACAAAGAAGTGAAAGCAGCAAGAAAATATATGAAAAAATGTTCCACATCACTGGTCATTCGAGAGATGCAGATGAAAACAACACTGAGATTCCACCTCACCCCACAAAGAATGGCTGCTATCAAGAAATCACACAATAACAAATGTTGGCGGGGTTGTGGGGAGAAAGGAACCCTCCTCCATTGTTGGTGGGAGTGCAGACTAGTGCAACCACTATGGAAATCAATATGGAGATACCTCAAAGAGCTTGGACTGGAGGTTCCATTTGACCCAGCCATCCCTCTGTTGGGTATCTTTCCAAGAGAACTAAAAGAATCATATCACAGAGAAGTATGTGCACCCATGTTTATAGCGGCACAGTTTGTAATAGCTAAATCTTGGAAACAACCTATTTGCCCATCCGTTGGAAACTGGATAAAGAAGTTGTGGTTTTTCTATAAAATGGAATATTACTCAGCCATAAAGAGCGAGAGAATAGATTCATTCATAGGAAAATGGATACATATTGAAGATATACTCCTAAGTGAAATAAATAAGTCCCACATGTGTAAATACCAAATAGTTTCCCTGGTGTGAATATTCTGCAACAATGCATAAGATTCTAATAAGATTACTGACATTTAGAAATGGGAGGAAAGGAGCTAAAGGTGTAGGGAAGGTGTGATACGTAGGGGAAGAACAAAAAGGGAAAAGAAAAAAATGTGAGAGAATGAAAAGATGAAAATAAAGTGTTTGTAGATGGGGAGGGGAGGAGGGGGTGAAGGGAGGGCAGAGGTAAGGGGAAAAAAATGAGAATCAAGACTTGCCATGTAAAGGTACATGATCCCAACAATGAATGTAACTGTACTGTATCCCTAAATGCACCAATAAACTCAATAAAAAAAAAAAAAAAGACTTGCCATGTAAAGGTACATGATCCCAACAATGAATGTAACTGTACTGTATCCCTAAATGTACCAATAAACTCAATTAAAAAAAAATTATTCAAGTGAAGTCTGAGAAAAAATGAGGAAAATCTATAGATATATAGAAAATTGCAAGAATCAGTGTCTGCTGAACTTCTATGTTGAACTGAGATATTGTTTTGAAATGAAACAGAAACAATGGCTTAAAAATGGAGAAAGAAACCTTGAAGTTTCTTTGGGCCAGTTCACTTGTTTTCTGTATACTTTCTCAGCCTTGCAGCCCAGTGGGATGGAAAACGGGATCATTATCACTGTTATTTATTCATCGTGACTTTCAGCAAGGATCTTTTTTTCCACTGCTGGAGATTGAAACCAGAGATGCACTGCCACCTCAGCCTTCATCTTTTATTTATTTATTATTTTTGAGAAAGATCTTGTTAAGTTGCCCAGGCTGGATTCAAACTTGTGATCTCCCTTTCTCAGTTTCCCTCAGTGCTTGAATAACAGGCAAACGCCACTGTGTCTGGTATTTTTTTTTTGTAGCAATTATACTCAATTTTTATTTCTTTGACATATAATTATTGACAACAAATATTTGACACAAGATTTTAATGTTATTCTTTCCCACATACTATTTATGTAATTTATTTTGTCACTATCTTGATTATCTATCATATAGAGTCATGACACATTTTTTAGGTTGTGCTACTACTAGAATATGTATTGGAATTATTTGAATAGCATAATATTTTTATTAAATATATTTTATAGATTTATCTTTAACATGTGAATCTATTATGTAGAGTAATTTATGAAAACAAAAATAACATGTGCTGTGAATTATCATTTAAAATACAATTAATTCCTCAGTTTTTCAATATTTTTATTCTTTGCATTATTATGTAGTAAATAATCTGTCCTTGACAGTCACAGCACAAAGCACAGGTTTACAACTTCCTTACATGTTTAGAAAATTAATTCATTTCAAATCAATTAATAACAATTGCAGAATTGTACTTTGTAATAATTTATTCTGTAATTTATTTATAGAGTTAAAATATAGCAGCCTATGATGGAATTTTCAGTGTTTTATTAGTAGGATGCTTTTGGTTGTGGAGACAACTTTTTGAATCACGCCAATATACCAGACACCAAGATATGTCCTATTTGTTTCGCAGAGACAGCATGACAAAAAACACAGGACTCGAGTGAGGACTCTGAGTTCCACACTGTTCCTCCAGACCCTGCCTCCTGCCTCCCAGGCAGGTACCTCACTCCTTTCCCATCTGAAGAATCTTCGGACTTCAGGGGCACGTGGTCATCAAGTTGATCGAATTCTTATAACTCAATCCTGAAATTGCCAATAATCTTACCTCTCAGCAACCGATAATGATTTCTTCCAAAGTTACTCTTAGACACAATGCAATGCTCAATCAGAATCTCTGCTTTTGTTTTGCTAGGCTTTGGATTTCAGTGGTCTGGCGCAGTGGGATTTGAATTTTAAAAAAGCAAGCCCCTACACTAGGGGAAAAAAGAGACCTTTCTGCAGGAGCTGCCTTGCACTCCGATGCACCCTCAGTTCATTTGTATTCCTTTCTCTGTCCCTTACTCCAGTCCACTGTAGTCACTCTGACACACCAGCCACCACTGCTCTGGGGAATCATGGCTGCCCTATAGAAGTGTAGACTGCTATTTCCCTGGCACTCACTAATGGGGTCACTAACATACTAGCAGGACACAGCTGCACTAACCTTTGAAGCAGAGTATAAGGAAGTAGAAAGGTGGGACATAGCTGGAGCTGGGTGGCAGAGGAAGGAACCTGCAGTGTCAAGAAGCTGGCAATGCCCAGCATCCTGCCTGGGCTGTGGGTTCTGGTCTGTGGGGTGAAAAGACCGGATTAGATCAACAGTCACGTAACTCAGTGCCAGACATTTCTCCCATAAAAATGACTGTTAAATAGGAAACAAACCAAACTTGGAATTTCAGATTTTTCATATATGTGTTTATTCGAGGTGTGAATGTTGGCTACTAGTTCATGTATGAAAAATCCTGAGGGCAAATAGACTAAGCTGCAGCACCGGCCATCCTCTGTCTCAGGTTGTGACTACGCTAGGTGAGCCCACAGCTCCATCCTCCAGGTTCTTCTGCCAAAACCAGAGGAAAAGCTGAGAGGCCTGGGGCCCCTTCTGCTCCTTAGGAAGTGTTCCCAGCTGGAAGCAGGCTATGCTCGCCTTCCCAATCCTTGCCAGGTTTCTCTTGTTAAAGCCTAGACTTCAGCACTTCCAAAATACAGGTGTAATACTTTAAAAAGAATAAGTAATGTGAAATTGGTAATTACTTAATAATTTTCTGTGTTCAGATAAATAATCTTAAAAATCACATTTTTTTTTTTTTTTACAGTGTGTTCTTTCTGTCTTGGGTGGAGAAAGAGGTATTTGAGAGAGGCAGGAGCCTGGAGTTTCATTCCAAACTGCTGTGTGCTGTGACATAAATCAGAGCTATCTGCAGAGTGGAAGGCTCTAGGAATGCAGCCTCCAAGCAGCCTAGGGTCTGGGTTGGGTGCTGGACACCTCCCTTGGGTGAGCAGACCAGGCTAAAGAAAGGAATGAAATGAGGCCTCTTGATGCAAACCAGGGCAAGCTGAGATCCATTGCTATTTGCTTGAGTGTTCCTGTAACATCATCCCATTTAATCTATTGTAGAAACTTCTTGTAATCAAATTCTACAGAAAGGAAACAAATAGAAGAATAATAGTGTGTGAAGAAACAATAATGGAATTCTGGTGAGAAAATTACTTGATAATAGCTCACATTATTCCCATACTGAACAAACTTAAATATACCCAAATTAATGTATATTCATTTCTAACAAATGTTAATTAAACAAGCTATGGTCTAATTTTCAGGTTCTGAATGTATTAAACTTACCAAGCTGAGAAAGCATTGATGTCTAGAATTGACAAATATAACTTTTTTTTGGTGTTATTTACCTGTGTGTTGAAAGAAAATCCACCCCGCTGGCTTACATATTTAACTGTTGAAACAAACATCCATCTACCTGAATATTTTTTTACCAAAATTGGCCATTTTTTTTTCATTCTAGTAGAAGTGAAGAAATCTAGCCATAATTTTGGAGTAGATTTAGTTATTTTCCCTTTGCAAAAGCCCTCCCTTCCTTTTGAGATGGAAGATGACAAAGTTATTTTGACGTTTTACCGAGTGTCAATCATGGCTTTGCTGCCTTTAGGAAAACAACTCATGAAGAAGACACTTCTTTATCCAGGCCTTAAATTAGGAAAGGGCCAGCTCAGGATCCCACAGACAGCATGCAGCACCAGTAATATCTGGAGGTGAATCTTAAAGACCTAGACTTTTCTCATAAGACAAAGTCTTGTGTTCAGAAAAATAAAAGATAGGGTGCTGTCTTGTAGGAGTTAAAAATGGTACTCACCACCCCACCATCTCACTGCAGCAAAAGATACTGCCAGTCTGTCTCTTTTAGTCTTTGTCCAGCAATGGAGAGAATTGTACATTTACTCTTCCTGTCCCCGAAGACCAGGTGAATGTGGGCAAAAGCCAGTGCCCCAGGCAGGCACAACACCCACCAGGGAGGGTATGTAGTTTTGGTTCATGAAGAGATGGATGCCCAGAGTTGTAGTCTTCTGACTTCATCATGAAGACCAGCAAGAGGAGCCATGGCAATGGGCTGAAGCTGATTCAGTTCAAGGGAGAGCAGAGTTTGACCCAGATTTCACACTCCTGAGTTCTCACAGTGATGCTGCCCTCACTCTCCCCATCTGAAAAATGGAGATAACCATGTTGTTGCAGGTGCTAAGTGACAAGCCATGTGCTGCCCTTAGCACTCTGCTAGCTGTTCTGGTTATTAGAGGGGAAGCCAAGATTTGAAGAATTCACTCAGAATTTGATTGGTCCTAGAGATCCAGTTGCCTTCAGTGCCTTAGATCTTTATTGATCTAACAACTAGAGACCCACTGAGCTGCACACATGTGCACATGAATTGAAGAGTGCTCATTTTGTAGGTGTCCAGGCTGGGGGCAACTATTCCACACAACACAGATGTCCCCTGTGTCCTTGATTCTGTTCAACAGCAGACTCTTTCACAATGTTTGGCTCTTAAAGCCACCGGTTCCAGCTATAATCTCTGAAAATAAGGTCCCCTAAACTTGAATGATGGGCACATTAAATAATAATGGCATGGGATTTGGAAGCTGCTTTGACCCAATGTTCTGGCCAAAACTTGGGCAGCTGCCAGACTCATACTCCAGCTCCTAAAAGTAAGTCCAGTCTTGACATCTCCATACAAATGAGACTGGAAAGTCTCCTCCGCCCAGCCTCTTTTAATATTACTCTCTTTGAAAGCCTATGCTCTGAGAGCTGCAGTGTGGGCTGCTGCTGGAAGTCTGAGCTTGGAAGAACAAATATCCTCCAGCAAGCCTGGCTCTACTCCACAGCCCCACACTGGTCTATAGCAACTGCACAGATAGCCTCCCTCACTTCAATTCTAATCCCACAAACATAGAGCCAGCGGAGGATCAGAGAGCTGAAGATGAGACATGAGTTACTTGCAGCCTCCGAGGTTGGCTTCCCCAAAGACATGTGCTATAACAGTGGGCACAGCGGCACCAGCCCACCTTATTTCAATTCCTACCCTACTATGTTACTCAAAGTTTTACACCATTGCCTATAAAACGCCTTCAATCTCCCATTGTTTCCATGGGCATTTGGGTAAAGGTCATGGTCACCATTAAAAAGCCTAACTCTGGAAGCAGGGTAAAGTGATGTAACATCAGAAAGTAAAGTCCCTGTGATACACTGTCAGGAAGTAAGGTCCCAATGACAACAGCAGAAGGAAAGGTCCTGTGACCTAGGTAAGGAAACAAGGGTTCTAGTGACATGATATCAGCTAGCAAGGTCTCTGTCACTCAATGTCAAGGGGACCTACGATCTCAAGCATATCAGTTCTGGTGTTCAGAGAGACACACCAGGCACCAGAGCCAGATGAAGAGCAGTGAGTCTTCTCTTTTGTGAAAGGAGCACCTAATGGGAATCTTGGATTCCTAAAGTCTCACCAAAGGATTACTGTCTTCACTTCTTTCCCAACAATCTTAAGCAAGCAATTTTCACCTCTGAGTTGATCAGAGAAGCCAGTGTAAGACCCTCATACAATGGGACCTTGGTGTTGTCCTATGAAAAGATTGTTAGGATTTATGTTCCCCCATTGGTTGGCAGTTAGGATTCTCTTTTGATGGTCACAGTGTGTGATGCTGGCTGGTGAGATGTGTGGGTACAGGAGTTAAGGTGTGTAGCAGTGGTGACCAGAATGGCTTGCAGCCTAAGAGGACACATTAGCTAGAAGGAAGAAACTCAGAGTAAAGAAGGCTATGACGTTTATGGAATGGGGCAGCTGCTCCTGAGAATTTTGATTTATCAAGAAATGAAACAGAGAGTCTGATTCAGCACTGATTTAAGACAAGAAAAAGAAAGCAGAGGGCCCCTGGGCAGCATGAAAGGAATGATGATTACTGGAAACAGGGAAATGCAGTGCTGAGGAGAGCTCAACACAGAAGGGGAAATGTATGGAGGCTCAGAGAGGCATGTAACTGTGGCTGGTCTCCTAGGCAGTACTTGAGCCCTATGAGGAGGAGGAGTGGGTTTGGAGACTTGACAGATGCAACTGACAACCTTGAAGTGTCAGATTCCATTCTTTCTAGAGCCACTGCTCTGTGGATAGAAAATAAAACTCAATTCCATTTTTAGCACTTAGTTGAAGACAATTCAAAGCACAGTGATGTAAGTCTTTTGAGATGGTGGTGCCTCCTCCCTTCCTGGAAGCAGGACTAGAGACAAGAATAAGAGCCTAGCCCAGTTCTCCACTCCTGGATGTTAGGGAGTAACTAGTTCTGCGATTGCCCTATAGTAGTAAACAAGCAGCAAAATTGGAAAAAAATGTATGAGTATCTGTTTTCATATCTTGGACAAGAGGCAGGACAGGGCTGTATTCCTGAGAGAAGGAAACAAGTGAGATGACCCCTGCCTATGCTCTGGTTTTCTGCCTGTAGAAATTTTCCAGAAGGCTGCACAGAGACAGAGGAAGGCATTCAGGCTGAGATGAAGAGGGAAACAATGGGAATCATTGAAGGCTAAGGTCACCAGAATTTCCTGGGCAGGTTCTCAAAGAGGAGACCTATAATAAAAAGGAAGCCCCAAGCATCTGCCCAGGAGGGAGTAAAAGAGTGTCATATGCTTAGCAAGATAACAGGAGGCTGGACAAAGACTGAATAACAGGGAAAATTATCCAGAAATGGAAAGAAAATGGTTTCTGGAGCTCTTATGAAGAAAGCACCATTTGATTTCTGAGAGCTAGGATGGATACATGTTGTTTAGCATCAGAAAGACGAGAAGATTTACACTTAGAACAAAAGTAGACAACACCAACAGAAGACTAGGCCACTCTAGACTTCTAGACTAGGCCACAGTGACTTCTGAAGGGCCTTGAAGGACTGAATTTAACTTTCTGCCGGAGAAGAAATGCTACTCTGAAAAAAAGAAGTAAAATTTCAGACAGTAATGAAACTTTTAAAATATTCAACATTTAATTTAAAAAGCATTAGATATGCAAAAATTATACAGAAAAATTACACCTCGTGACTGAAAGAAAAAATCAATTAACAAAAACAGACCCAGAAATGAAAGACACAGTCAACAAATGAAGACTTTAGAAACCCATCCTAATATTCAAAGGTTCCAAGGAAGACATGAACATGATGAGAACAGAAAAGTATAAAAATAAACCAAGCGGAATTTCTAGAGCTGTAAAGTGTGATGTCTAAATAAAAAAATTCACTGGATAGGCTTACCAGCAGACTAGACATAGCAGAAGAAAATGTCAATGAATTAAAAGACATAACAATAGACACATGGGGAAGGTGGAAGAGAAAATAACTTAGAAAAAGATTACTACCACAGTTGCCCCATGAAATGGCAATCCCTTGCCAGATGCTGGTGTTGGTTCCAATTCTGAGACCAGATACCTGATGGCTGAGAGAAGTCCCAGGTCTGAGAAAGTGCCTCACAAGATGGAAGAGATTTTTCAATTGTTCAACCAGAGAATCCTATGGCCACATACTTGATGTTGTGTTGAGGAAAGGTACCTACCACAGGCTAGTAGAGATTGCTGGATTCCAATTTGGACTGATGTTGATGGTCAAAGGCCAGTATCCCAGCATGGCTCTCAGTTGTGGCAGGAATATGTTCAGCAGGTAATCTGAGGAGTCCTGTCCTGGGTGTGGCTCATACTGACTCCCATGTTCCTATGAATAATTCATCTGTGTTTATCTGCCCCACATTGCATGATTGGAATGAGGTCCTGAGTGGTTGGAGAGCTTTCACATTTATTCCTTGACATGTGGACTAAGAGCTGTCACAGTTAGGGAGGACAAGTGGAAATCTTTGAAACTGCAGCTCCATCCTCCAAATCCCAACTGCCCTTCCCTCTGGAGGAGAGAATAAAGATCAACAAATACAAACAAAAAGCAGAAAATGTAAGGTAATGTCTCACTTAGAACATCAGGAATTATGATCACATTCACAGGTTAAAAGAAAGCAGAGCTATTTACACTTTCAGTTTCTCACACTAGAGAAACTATTCATTATTTACATATGTGTGTCCTATTTATTTCACTTAAGAGTATGGACTCAGTGTGCATACATTTAGCTATAAATGTCTTTAATTTCTCATTTTTTATGGCTGACTGTTATTCCATTTTATGAAAAGGAACACACCTTCTTTATCCAGTCTCCCATTGTTGGGCAATTGGGCTGCTTCCAAAGTTTAGCTATCACAAATTGTGCTGCTAAAAGGTATAATAGATAATGTGAGATAGGAAGAAAAGCGACAAAGGGAAGAGGAAATGGGAGGGGTAGGGGAAAGGAAAGAAGGGAATGGAATTAATATGAGCAAATTAAAAAGATGGAAACAATGTCTTTGTAGAAAGGAGGATAATATCCAGACAACAGCCAAGTTCTGTTGCTGCTGTGGTACCTGGCACCATTTTTTCTATTAGCCTCTTAATCGTCATCTGGAAAGAGAACATTCTAGAGTAATATCATTAAATGTAGCTCTGATAAAGCACGGTCCCTACTATGTATCATAAAGCAGGTACTAGATATTTTACATTCATAGAGGTATGATACAGTACCGTCCTACATCAATAATACTAGATTCAGTTTTGGTTTGAAATTTACTTTGTCTGCCAATAAGATTGCTGCCCCTGTTTTTTTCTGGGCTCCTGTCACATGGAGAATTGTTTTCTATCTTTTCACTTTCAGTCTATGGGCTTCTTTTGCACTAGGTGTGTTTCTCGTATACAACATATTATTGGATTTTGCTTCTTATTCCATTTTGCCAGTCTATTTCTCTTGATTGGTGAGTTGAGGCCATTGACATTGCTGGTTTTAACTGATATGTACTGATTATTGACATGTTATTGGCCTTTTGTTGACTCTTTTTACTTTTTCACCTTCTCCTTTTAATCTTGCCTTGCCTATTTGATTTGCTCTGTTGGACCTCATGGTGTTGTTGCCTTCATTGTCTTTTTCTAGGATCTTGTTTAGGATTGCTTGTAGTGTTGGTTTGGTATTCATGTAGTTTCTCAGGTGTTCTTTGTGGTGGAAGTGTCTTATTTCCCCCTCCATTTTGAAAGAGAGTTTTGCTGGATACATCAGTCTAGGTTGGAGGTTGTTTTCTGGATATTATTCTTTTCTTTGTTGTTTTTTTTTTTAATGGAATGTGCTGAATGTCTATAATTTTGTTCAGATGACTGCAGA
>NW_022900920.1:7573412-7594147 GCF_012274545.1 Fukomys damarensis
ACTATAAGAGCGAGAAGCAATTTAAATATGTTCAGGGACCATTTTCATCTCCAGAATTAAGGATTATTTTGATGTTACATCATTGCCTTTTCTCTTTTACTTTCCTTTTTAGTTTTATTTTAGGATTCCCTATTTTTAATGTTCATACAGAGATTTCTTTAACTGAAATACCGAATAGTTTCTTTGGTGTGAAAAACTGTAATAGTACACAGGATCCTAATGAAACAATTAATAATGTGAAATAGGAAGTAAAGGGCTAAAGGTGTAAGGAAAGTGGGAAGGGTGGGGGAAAGGTAATAAGGGAGAGGAAAAAATATGAGAAACTGAAAAAATGGAAATAAAGTGTTTGTAAATAGGGAGGGGAGGAGGGGGTGAAGGGAGGGCAAGGACAAGGGGGAAAAATGAGAATCAAGACCTATTATATAAAGGTACAGAATCCCAATGATGAATGTAACTGTATTTGTATACCTAGATTGTACCAATATCCTCAATAAAAAAGAAAAAAAAAAAAGAAAGGAGGGCAGGGGAATGGGGAAAAAAATAACAACCAAGATGGATTACATAAGGTACACATTTCCAACAATGAATATCATTATACTGTATACCTTAAATGTACCAATAAAATTAATTTTTAAAAAAGCAGAGACAGAAGTCAGTATTCTACACCTATTTAATTTACTGAACTGGCCACTGAACTTGGCTGAGTCATCGCAGAAGGCAGAGGACTACTGCAAACTCTCCATATCCTAGGCTACATGTGGTCCCTTTGTTGAGCAGGCCAATGCAGGCACAGCGTGTAGTGTATGGACATTGACTGAGTGAACTTGTTCTTTTCCACCCCCATCAGAAAAGACATCATAAACAGGCTGCTTTCATGAAGGATGAATGGGATTACACATTTAGTGTCTTCTGATAACTCTCTCCATGACTCTGGGCAATCCGGCATTCAACATCCAATATCATAACAGGCCTGCAACATCCACAATATCATGTAAGTCACACCAGTTGAACAAAGAGAGAAAAGTTCACTGGAGATCTTACCAGGCCCCTTGAGCTCAAGAGTGTTTGAGGTAAATCTTATGGAAATCTAAAGCTCTGCTATATTGGTGAAGTTTTGGGGTCCTTACTATTTTGGAGCATGCTGGAACATTCCCTCCAAAGTAGAGTATCATTGCACCTTACACCTTCTACTTAAAAAAAAAAAAAAAAAGAAAAGGACACAGGATTTGATGGGCCTTTTCTAGCTCTCAAGTCATCAGAGTCCTTATCTGAATATTTCTCCAAGGAGAGGGCTTTGCCACAGCTTACACTGCTTTGCATCCTCCACTAAGTGAAGCGTCAGACCAGGTTGTGCTTAGGTGCAATGGGAAGACACACTTTGTGGAGTTTATGGCAAGTCTCAGGGCCTCAAAGAAGACTCTAGATCCCTCAGTGAGCAAGGCCATGCCAGTGCAGCACAATATTGTGTTCCATTTGAAAAGCAAGCCCTGGGAGAGTACTAGGTCCTTTAGAAGAGGAGCATTTGATTATAGAATGTCAAGGGATCAGTGGCCCCAGCTGTACTTCACAAGCTGAATTTTGCAGACACACCAGGTCTTAAGTGTAGGTGTGCTTAGTATCAGGACATGCCTAATCTGGAGAATTGTGCGGAAGGGACAAGGAACACAGGTAGGCTGCACAGGCAGGGGCTTGGTCCTTATGTTGTATCCCACTTTTTCTCAGCTCATACCCGGTGCTAGCTGGACGATTAACGGATGGGAGGAGTAAACACGGCGATCTTGGATTCTGGGTGGGTTGGCTCAGAATGTCAGTGTGAACCAAAACTGGATTCTAGAATCATGCTTTACGACAGCCCCATTCAGATAAACCCTGAGACAATGGAGGAGGGACCACTCCTGAATTGCTCACCATGGAGTTATATCTGATAATGTACTGCGTGTAGAGAGAGTAATGGCCCATGGAAAGGATAAACACAAAATCACATGTAGTAGCTAGAAACCTAAAGGTTAAAGAAATCTAAAGGTTAAAGTTCCAAGGATGAGATGGTGGGTGTGAGACATGTGAATACCTACAGATGTGCACAGATTGGAGAACACCTTGTGTTGTAAGCTGCTACCTGTCAGCAAGTGCCTCTAGAAGAGACAGTCAGCAACAAAATGGACAGAACAGAGTTGGCATATGGGTACACTAAGATGCAAATGAAGAATGGGATTTGTATTTTGGGCGCGCGCGCAAGCGTGTGTGTGTGTGTGTGTGTGTGTGTGCACACCTGTCTGTCTGTCTGCAGGGATTTAGGGAGCTCTGACACAGGACCAATGCAGGCTCCACTGCACAGGGGGCCATCTGTGGGCATTTCACCCTATTTGTTTTTCAGAGGTTCACCTGGCATAGACACTGCAGCAAACACTATCCAAGGACTTCAGAATCCAGTGGTCAGTTTGGAGGCAATGGTTCTGCCTTCATGGAGCATATCCTCTGGAGAGAGAGAGAGTACTAAGTAAAATAATATGGGATTTTAATAGGTAAATAAAAAAGAAATAGGCAAAGAGTCATGATGTGTGCCAAGTTCAAGGAAAGAGTTAAACCACAGGCTGAATGTGGCCTAAATGGGTTCTAATGGGATCCACTTCCACAAGCCAGTTCATGAAGCTTGGGGAGGTTACACTTGAGCTGCTAAAGAGGGAGAGGCAAAAGCTTCTTGTGCAGAGAGCTGGGTGACTCATTGCAGGTGGCAAGTTTAGCAGTCAGTCAAGCCTGAGGTGAGGTGGGAGTTTGGCATATTCCTGGAGCAGACAGGAGGGCAGGACCCAAGAACCCTATCCATTCAGGGCTGGGCCACTGGCACAGGATGGGCCAGCTTGGTCTTCTCACATTAGCCTTATGGTGACAGGGGAGAGATTTTTTTTTTTGAGAAACTTATTGAAAGCTTTCAACTAGGAATAACACAATTTGATTTATAGTTTAAAGATTGCTCTGTTGCTGGGGTGAATTCCATGGAGAATGGAAGCAATAAAATTGGGCTGGGGGTGGCAATTAAGATGCCAAGTATTCTAAACCCAATTTTCTTCTTGGTCACAACACACTTGCTGCATAGGCCTTCTGCAAAGGCCAAGCAAATTAATCTGTGCCACTTGCCTGGCATATCAGAGCTGCTCTGTAAGTTTTAGCATGGCTTACTGTTACCTAATGTGCCTAAGCTCTCTGCCATAGGTGAGTATCAGCATCAAGTGGAAAGGAAAGCAATGTCAGTGTTTAGGCACACCTTCATTTAGGTATTGAAAAGAATGCAACGTTTTGAGCATCCAAAGCCCTCTAATCCCCTATACCCCAGAAAGTCTACCCCAAGGCACAGCATCCTGGGCTTTTGTTACAAGTGGTTTGAGCCAAAAGAAGCATTTGGAGGACAGATGTAGGTGGATGAGAGAGGGACCCATGTATTCCTCTTCCATGCCTTCCTTGTTCTATCTGTCCTTGTCTGGTCCCACTCCCCAACACCAGGCTTGAAGTCTTGAAATAAAGGTGTTCGCTTTCACTAGACCTTGGGTGTATCAGCACACCTTGGTATTCCTTTCCTCTGTCCTCACCTTCAAAGAGTTGCTTCATTTAAGTTCATGTAGCACCCTGTGGAGGGTGCTATTTGATTCTTTTTTGCTAGATCCCAGGTAGACACAATGATTTTTATCTTTACATGGAATGTTGTCTTTCTGCCTCTTCTGTTCTAGACATGGTACAATAGCAAGTGGTCACTCATAAAATCAGAGCGGTCACTTACTGAGGTAATTATTAGCTCATCCTGAGTATTGGATGACTCAGTCACTGAACTGTGAAGCTTGCGTCCCATGAGGTAGACAGAATTCTAAAGAAATGTTCTAAATCAGCCCCTCTTGATGCTGTGTTCTCTTTTAAATTATCCGTAGACATATATCATGTGAGTTGTTAAAATAAAACAAACAAAACCCCTTTCATGTTCTGCATGAGCAGCTAAAAGCCTTAAATTATTGTTAAAAGAAGTTAACCAAAGGCCTAAAATTAAACTTACTAATTTTAATGTCGAGAGCATTATAATTTCACCAGTTTTTTTAAATGGAAAAACAATGCTATATAGTTCCTAAAATTTAAACAAGATGGGACAAGAACTGCAAAAGTTACTTTACTTTTTAGAATTTGTTTGAGGCATAAACAGCCTTTATTGGGCTCAGAACAGGAGTCTGTGGGTCTTGAGGTCATTGTGTGTTAAGAGCCCCTGTATTGTCATTATCTGATATATTTTGAGGTGACAGTTGCCTGAATCCACTGATTTTTTTTTTCATTCATCTCGCATGGGGCTGCCACTAAGGAGATGTCTACCCCTAGATACCCAGAAAGAGATCTATAGTTCTTTTTCATTAAAAAAATTGCATCTTTCATCTATGATGTTTCTCTATAATGAAATATAATGAATGCTTATTTTAAAGTTGAAATATTGCAAGTATCGTTAATTTAGAAATGAGTGTCAGAGGATGAATAAAAAAATGTGGTATTGATACACACTGGAGTACTACTCTGCTATATAGACTGGTAAATTTGAGTTATTTGTGAGAAAATGGTGCACCCTGAAACCACAATGTTAAATGAAATAAATCAGACACATAAGCTTAAACATCCCATGGTTTCTTTTATATGAGAAACCCAAAGTGTGAATAAAAGAAAGAGCAAAATAGAAGATAGATAATAGGAAACAGGGCGATAGTTCTTTTGTAAATGATAAAGAGACCAAGAGATGGGAGAGAAGGGTAGGAAGAGGGGGATGTAGAAAGAATTAAGCTGTGTCTTATGTGCCAACTCCCCAGAGTGAATACGATCATTATGTATCACAGTACTAATAACAAATAAAACATAAACATATCCTGCCAGTTCTTTAAGATGTTTTACTATTCATGTAATATTATTACCTTACTAATGTATTTCATAATTATGGGTAGCATTTATTATGGTTTTATATCTAGATTTCCCCTAAAAGCCTCATGTGCTTGTAGGTGGGGCTTGGGGGAGGTAATTGGGTCATGAGCGAATGATACTGAGATTCACTGAGATTAGAGTTAATCGTAATGTTGGGAGGTGACCTGGTTGGAAGAGGTGGGTCCCTGGAGTTGTAGCCTGGAAGGTTCTATTTCCCTTACTCCTCCTTTCATTGCTATCTACTTCTACCACCATGCCCTGAGCTGTTTCTCCTCTGGTACACCCCTCCGCTATGTTGTATGCTTTGGAGCCAGCCAAATATGGACTGAAACCTCTACAAACTGCGAGCCAAAATAAAACTTTCCTCCTTAGAGTTGTGGCTGTTGGGTGTTCTCTCAGCCATGAGAAAGTAACTAAGATTCCATTTACTCATCATTTTCCATATATTAGGCTGTATCTATGTGTTCAATACAGGCTAGACCTTGAGAGGCTGAAAAGTCATGCAATTTTCTGGCAGTTGTACAAAACTGGGAATTGACTTCAGTATCACTACTGAATCTTACACTTTGCCACTACCACATAGTACTTAGTAATAGCCCATAGGATTATTTATTTAAAAATTTTATTAGTACATATTTGCCATACATAATGACCACATTCATCATAGGGATTTGTACCTGTACATAATATGTATTTTTTTTTGTTTTCCCCATTTCTCTCCCTTCCCATCAACATTGTCCCCTCCTGATTTACAAAAGTTTTGTTTCTGTTTTTTCCCTTCCATTTTCTTTTCGATTATTTTTAGGGGGTGTTAATTGGGAGTCGAACTCAGGACCTTATGCTTGTGAGGCAGGTGGTGGAACCACTGAGCTAAATCCCTGGCCCCTTTTCCATTTTCTTTTAAAATACCTTTGCCCTTCCTTCCTTTCCTAGCCCCTTTATACCTTCTCATTTGAACATGTTCTTCCTACTTCCTCTTCCTGATAACTATCCTGTTTTGCTCCTTATTTTATTTTTGTTTTACTCCTTATTTACTTTGAGTTACTCACACAAGAGAAATGATGTGATATTTAAACCTGTGTGTCCGATTTACTTCATTTAAATATTATTGGAGGTGCATCTATTTACCAAAACATGCCTGAAATTTATTCGTCTTTATGGCAGAATACTATTCCATTGCATATAAATATCACATTTTCTTTATCCACTCATATGTCGATGGGCAGCTGGGCTGTTTCCAAGATTACCTCTTATAAATTGAGCTGCTATAAACATGGGTAGATATGCATCACGCTGGTATGAGGGATAGTTTTAAATCTTACAGGAAAATCCCCAGACAGGGCACAGATGTGTCAAGTGGGGCCTCTACTTTGAGTGCTTTGAGGAATCTCAATGTAGATATTCACAGTGGTTGTACCAATTTACATTCCCAACAAAAATGGAGAAGAGTTCTTTTTTCCTTGTTGCCTTGTCAGTATTTGCTATTGGTTGATTTCTTAGTGGTAGCCATTCTTTCTGGAGTGAGATGAAACGTTGGTGTTGCTTTAATTTGCATTTCTTAAATAGCTAGTAATATTGAACATTTTTTGTATACTTGCGCTTTGTACTTCTTCATCTGAGAAGTGTCTATGCATTTAAGATACCCAATTTTGCTTCCGATTTTTCCTTTTCTCATATTCATTCCTTTCCCTTCTTTCCTTTCCCCCACCCATCCCATTTTCCGTTCCCCTTTGAACCTTTTCTTTATATTCACATGATCTATTATACATTTAAAAGTCTTTGGAGCAGGGAAATGGGGAAAATAAGAACAATGATATATCAGGTAAGGATACAAACTCACAGTGGTGAATGTCAACATACTGTATACATAAAATATACCAATAAATTTAATGAATAAAAATCTAGTCACCATCACAAAACTAAAATTTTTAATTAAAGACAAAAAAAGAGACCCAATTTGGATCTTTAAATTTGGGAGGGTATGATTTCCTTTAAGTTCTTTATATGTTCTAGATGTTTGTCCTTTGAGGAGTACCTTGTAAGCTTTTTTCCCATTCTGAGTTATCTTTTCATTCGATTGGTGGTTTCTATATCTTTGCAAAAGCATTTTAGTTTGATGTGATCCCACTTGTTGATTCTTTGTAGTATTTCCTGTGCAACTGGGGTTTTGTTAATAGTCTGCTTACACCTATGTCTTCAAGAGTTTTATCTATTCTTTCTTCAAGCATCTTAAGTATTTCTGCTTTTACATTTAGATCTTTGTTGCATTTTTTAGTTTTTATTCAGTGCACAGTGACAGATATGTGTCTAGGTTCAATTTTCACCATGTGGAAAGCCAGATTTCCTAGCACCATTTATTAAAGAAGCTTTCCTCCAGTGCATGTGTTTGCCTTCTTTGTCAAAGATGAGTTAGCTGAGTGTGCTTGGAGTGGTTTCTGCATCTCCTATTCTGTTCTGCTGGTCTTCATATTTGTTTCTTTGCCAGGATCAGGCTGTTTTTATCACAATAGCATTGTAGTAAAATTTCAAATCAGGGATTGTGATAACCCTTGTCTTGCCCTTGCTGCCCATAATTGCTTTTGCTATTCTAAGTCTCTTATAGTTCCATTTGAATTTTTAGGATTCTTTTCTCTAGTTCTGAGAGGTATGCTATTGGTATCTGATTGGGATTGCATTAAACCTGTATAACAGTTTTGGAAGTATGGCCATTTTCACTATATTGATTCTTCCTATTCAAGAAGAGGGGATATCTTACATTTTCTGATATGCTCTTTAATCTTTTAAAAAGTACAGTAGTTTTCAGTGTGTAGGTTATTTTAAAATTAATTTTATTGGTACATTTAAGGTATACAATATAATGACATTCACCCCTGGGAATCTACATCTTTACATAATCCATCTTGGTTCTTATGTTTTCCTCATTCCCCTGTCCTCCCTTCAACCCCTCCCTACTTCCCTATCTACAAAGAATTTGTTTCCACTTTTTATTTTCTCATATTAATTTCATTCCCTTCTTTCCTTTCCCCTACCTCTCCTATTTCCCCTGCCCCTTTGCCCATTTTCTTCCTATTTCACATTATCTAGTATACCTTTTAGTCCTTATTTATACACTCAATTTCTCACACTAGAGAAACTATTTGGTATTTATACATGTGTGTCCTATTTATTTCACTTAATAATATGGCCTCAATATGGGTCCATTTAGCTATAAATGTCTCTAATTTCTCATTTTTGTGGCTGAATAGTACTCCATTTTATATATTAAAAAACACATTTTCTTTATCCAGACTCCAGTTGATGATAAAATGGGCTGCTTCCAAGTTTTAGCTGTCATGAATTGTGCTGCTATGAACATGGGTGCACATATATCACTGTGGTATGATTTTTAAAATTCTTTTGGGAAGATATGCAGAAGGGGAATAGCTGGGTCAAATAGGACTTCCAATCCTAGTTATTTGAGGTATCTCCAGACTGATTTCCACAGTGGTTGAACCAAGTCTACACTCCCATCAGCAGTGGAGCAGGGTTCCTCTTTCCCCACATCCCCATAGGCATTTGTAATTGGTTGATTTCATGGTAGCAGCCATTCTTTCTGTGGTGAGATGGAATCCCAGTGTTGTTTTCATTTGCATCTCTCAAATGACCAATGATGTTGAAGATTTTTTCATGTTTGTCTGCTATTTCTACTTCTTTGAGAAATGTCTGTTCATTTCAGATGCCCGTTTTGGATTGAGTCTTTAAATTTGGGGGGGTCTTATTTTTAAAGTTCTTTGTATATTATAAATAGTAAGTAGACCTTTGTTTGAGAAATAGCTGGTGAAATATTTTCCCCACATTGTGGGTTGTCTCTTCACACTGTTGGTAGTTTCTCTTGATGTGAAGAAGCTTTTTAACAAGAAGAGATCCTACTTGTTGATTGTTTGTACTAGTTCATGGGCAACTGAGGTTTTGTTCATAAAATCTTTTCCTACACCAGTGTCTTCAAGAGTTCTACCTAACTTCTCTTCTAGATTGTTTAGTGTTTCTGTTTTAATATTTAGATCTTTAATCCATTTAGATTTTAGTTTAGGTACATGGTGGGAGATAAAGGTCTAGTTTTAATATTTGGCAAGTAGAAACCTAGTTTTTTCAGCACCATTTATTAAAGAGGCTATCTTTCCTCCAGTGAGAGTTTGGTTCCTTTGTAAAAGATGAGGTGGCTAAGTATGTCTGGAGTTGTTTCTGCATCTTCTAATCTGTTCCACTGGTTCTCAGGTTTGTTTCTTTGCCAGTACCATGCTGTTTTTTTATCACAGTAGCTTTGTAGTATAGTTTCAAGTAGGGGATTGTGATGCCCGCTACTTTGTCTTTTTTGCATAGAATTGCTACTCCAGATCTCTTCTGGTTCCAAATGAATTTTTTGGAATTTTTTCTCAAGGTCTGTGAAGTATACTGTTGGAATTTCAATTGGAATTGCATTGACTCTATATAGCAGTTTAGGAAGTATTGCCATTTTCACTAAGTCAAAGCTTTCTACCCCGGAGCAAGGGGTCTTTCCATTTTTTGATACCCTCTTCAATCTATTTTTTTCAGAGTGCTGAAGTTTTCAGAGTAGAGGTCTTTGATTTGTTTTGTTTGGTTGATTCCTAATTATTTCAATTTTTTGGATGTTATTGTGAAAAGAATTGTTCACCCCATTTCTCTCTCAGTGAGCATATTGTTCATGTACAGGAAAGCTGGTGATTTTTGTGTGTTGACCTTGTGTCCAGCTAATTTACTGAATTTGATTATTAAGTCTAGAAGACTTTTGGTGCAGTTCTTGAGAGTCTTTTATGTAGAGTATCATGTCATCTGCAAATAATGACAATTTGACTTCTACATTTCCTATCTTTATTCCTTTTCTTTCTCTCGTCTATTTGCTGTGGCTAATGTTTCCAAAATTATATTGAACAGGAGTGGTCAGAGTTGGGTTTTTTTCTGCTCTTCTTTTTCTAGAAACTTTAGGTTCAGTATCAGGTTGTTTCTTTGAGCTTACTACTATCAATATTCACTGCTATGAATTTCCCTGCTTTCATCGTGTCCCATAGATTTCAACAAGTTTCAGAGTCATTGTCATTTAATTGTAGGAACTGTCTGATTTCTTCTTTGATTTCCTCTGTGACCCAACATTCAGAAGTATGTTGTTAAATTTCCATGTGTTAATGAAATTCTTGTGGTTTCTTTTGCTATTGATCTCCAATTTCATTGCAGTATGGTCTGATAATATGCAGGGGATAACTTAAGTTCCTTTGCACTTACTTAAACTTGTTCTATGAGCAAGTGTGGGATATACTTTGGAGAACAATCTATGTGCAGCCAAAAAGAATGTATGTTCTGGTTTTGTGGGAAGGGACACTCTGTAAACATCTATTAAGTTTATTTGTTCAACAGTTTGATTCATTTCTAGTATTTCATTGGGTTTTTTTTGTCTAGCTGATGTATCTATTTGCAACAGTGGGATATTGAGATCCCCCACTGCTATTGTATTAGTGCTTATTTGATTTTTCATGTCCATTAATATTTGTTTTATATAATTGGGCACACTAGTATTTGGTGCATATATATATTTATGATTGTCATGTCTTCCTCTTGGATTTTTCCCTTCACAAGGATGTAGTTTCCTTCTTTGTCTCTCAATCAGTGTTGGTTTGAAATTCACTTGATCTGCAAAGAGGATAGCTACTCCTGCTTTTTTTTTTTTTTTTTTTTTGGTTCCTATTCCATGGAGTATTGTTTTCCACCCTTTAACTTTCAGCCTATGAGTTTCTTTTTGAATTAAGTGTGTCTCTTATATGCAGCATATTGTTGAATTTTGCTTTTTGACTCATTCTGCCAGTTTATTTCTTTTGATTGATGAATTGAGACCATTAACATTGATGGTTAAAACTGATATGTATTGCCTTGTTTTTGCCATAACTTTTTTTTTTCTGTTGAATTCTCCCCTTTTACATTTAACATATTTTCCTACCCAATGTATTCTTTCTTCTGGGTTTCCTCATTTTTTTTTTCTTGAATACTATTCAAAATTTTTTGGAGTGCTGGTTTGGGTGCTCTTTGTAATGAACGTATTTTATTTCTCCGAGAGTTGTGAAAGACGGATAGTTTTTCAGAGTATAACAATCTGGGGTGGAGGTTGTTTTAGCAATTGAAATATGTCACTCTTCTTGCCTTGTGGGTTTGTGTTGAGAAGCCTGCTATGATTCTGATTATTGTTCCTTTGCATGTGATTTGTTTCTTTTCTCTAACTGCTAGTAGAATTTTGTTCTTCTGTTGGGTTTCTGGAATCTTAACTAGTATATGCCTATGTGTAGATTTTTTTTTTCTGTTCCAGGGGTCGAACTCAGGACCTTGCACTTGGGAGGCAGGCAGTAGAACTACTGAGATAAATCCTCAGCCCAGTATATTGTGTTTTTATCATGGCTAGTTGGAGTCCTATAAACCTGACTTATCTAAATGTCAAGTTGTTTTCTCTACTTGGGAAGTTTTCTGTCATTACCTTTGTGAACAGTTTTTTTTTAATGTTGTCTGCACTCTCTCCTGTTTCTTCATTGACACTGATCAGTCTTATGTTATTCTTCTTTGTATCATCTAGCAGCTAGCTGCTGCATTGATTCTCATGGTCCCTTACTATTTTTAAGTAATTTTTCTGTTCCTGGTTACTTATTGCAATCCTATCTTCTTACCTGAAATTCTGCCCTTTTATCGGCTCATTCTGCTGTGTCAACTTTCAGTGGTGTTTTCAATCTCCTGGAAATCTGTTTGCACCTGTTTTATGGATTTCATTTTTTTTCCTATGTTGGGATTCCATCATGTTCCTTAGCTCCTCTATTTTTTTTCATCTATGTCTGCTCTAGATTTATTAATCATGACTTGCACCATTGGAACAATCTCTGCTGTTATTTGAGAAGTTATTTCTGATATCATTTTTTTCCACATTCTCTTTCATTGCCAGTTCAAGGAGTCCAGGTAGTTGAGTACCAGATTGTTGCATCTTGTTCCCTTTGGGGTTGCCTTAGGTGATCTGGAAGTCTGTTTTTGAGACTCGTTTATGTGTTTTCTCAGTCCAAAAGATGGAGCCTGCTGTTCCTTTGTTGAGGCAACTTTTTGCTCACCCAGGGGTCTTCAATTCTCAGCAAGCCACCAAGTAGCCTTTTCTCTGCTGCTTACAAGTACACCAATTCCTGGGTTCAGAGTGGTGGAGTTCTGGATCCCTAAACTGACCTGTTGTCTGGTTGGGCTTCTGGCTGGGCCTGTCCACACTTGGGATGGTGTAGAGATTTGCCTCTTGCTGGGAACCCTATGTACCTATTGTCTTGGAGGGCTTTTGGTTAGGGGCTGTGCACCCCAGTTCCTGTTGTCTGAACAGGCTTCTGGCTATTGTCTCTGTGTACTTATCAGTGGTATTGGGGCAAGCCTCTTGCTGTTGCTTGTGCAGCTGTGTAACTCTTTTCCAGGAAGGCTCTTGGCTGTGGCCTGTGTGCCCAAGCCACTGGGAATGGGGCAGGGCCCTGGCTGGGACCTGCCTGCACCTGCACCACTCCACACAGCCACTCCCTGAGATCTGCCCATACTCACTGATGGTATGGGGTGCGCTTATGACTGAAGCTTGTGTGTCTGTTCAGCTATTTTCTTGGTGGACCTTTGGCTTGGGTAGGTGTGCCTTAGCTTCTGGGGTTGGGGTGAAGCCCTGGCTCACATCTGCTCATAGCTATGCCACTCTGGTCCACACTGCTGTTCCCTGGGATGTCACACACTTCAGTATATAGGTCTTTTACTCCCTTCATTAGATTGATTCCTAAGTATTCATTTTCTTGATGCTACTGTGAAAGGTGTTACCCTGATTTCTCTCTCAGGGAGTTTGTTAATTGTGTACAGGAATGCTATTGAGCTTTGATGGTTGACTTTATATGCTGCTATGCCACAGAGTTGGGTTATTAATTCAAAGAGTCTTTTGGTGCAGTTTTGGGATCTTCTATGTAGATTATCATGTCATCTACAAATAATGATAATTTAACTTCTTCCTTTCTTATCCATGTTCCTTTCATTTCTTTCTCTTGCCTAATTGCTGTGGCTAATGTTTCCAGAACTATATTCAATAGAAATTATCATAGCAAGCATCCTTGTCTTGCTCCTGATTTTAGAGTGAAAAATTTCAGTTTTTATCATTTTAGTTTTCAGTTTGTCATAGATAGCTTTTATCTGATTCAGATAAAGAACTTCTAGTCTAATTTTATTTAGGGTTTTTTTGTCATGAATGGGTGTTGGATTTTGTCAAATGGTTTTTCTGTGTCTATTGAGTTGATCATATGGTTTTTGTCTTCTTCTGTTAATGTGGTTAATTTGTTGATTTGTGTACAATGAATCATACCTGGAATGAATTCTCCCTGGTCCTGGTGTATTATCCTTTTGACGATTTGCTGCATTCTGTTTGCCAGTATCTTATTGATAATATTTGCATCTATGTTTATTTAGGAGATTGGCTTGTAGCTTACTTATTTGGTTGGATCCTTCTCTTGTTTTGGTGTCATAGTAATGTTTGCTTCCAGGAATTACTTTGGGAATATTGTTTCCCTTTCAATTTTATTAAAAAGTTTGAGCAGTAGTGTCATTACATCTTATTTAGAGTTCCTGAAGAATTCATTACTGAATCTTTCAGGACCTGGGATTGTCTTTCTTGGTAGTTTTCTGTTACTTCTTCAATTTCATTGACTTATTTTTCTTGTTTAGAATTTTTATATCTTCTTGATTCAAATTGGACAATTCATATGTATCTAGGTATCTGTGCATTTCTTCTGAATTTTCTGTCTTATTAGAGTACATGTTCTCCAGATAGGTAGAGATGACCTTCTGGATTACTTCAGGATTTATTGTGATTTTACTCTTTTAATTCCTAATTGCTGGATTTGGGTCTTTTCTTTACTTTTTTTTTGATGAGATGATCTATAATATGTCTATTTCATTTAGTCTTTCAAAGAACCAACTATATGCTTCATTGATTTTGCATGTTTCTCAGTCTCAATTGCATTAATTTCTACTGTGATCTTTATAATTTTCTGTCTTGTATGAACTTCGGGTTTAACTTACTTTTGTTTTGAGGTGCCACATTAAATTATTTATTTGAGCTCATTCTTTTTTTTCTGATGTGGAAACTCATTGCTATAAATTTCCTTTGTAGAACTGCTTTCATACCATGTCTTATGTTCTGACATATCATATAAGCATTTTGGTTTAAGTGTAGAAATTGTACAATTTCTTCTTTAATTTACTTGTGACTGTTTAATTTGATCTGGTTGTTGGGAAGGTATTATTTAATTTCCATGTTTCTATGTAGTTTTTAATGGTTTCTTTTGTCATTTATTGCTGGTTTTGTTTCACTATGATCTATGACAATATGCATGGAATAATTTCAATTCCTTTGCATTTACTTAAGCATGTTCATGAGCTAGTTTGTGGTCTGTTTTGGAGAAAGACCCACGTGCTGCTGAGAAGAATGTGTATTCTGCTGTTGAGCAGAATACTGTAGATATCTACTAAGTCCATTTGTTCAAAGGTAGGTTTGGTTCAATTCTGATGTTTTTTTGTCTAGTGGATCTGTCTATTTGTGAGAGTGGGTATTGAAGGTACTGAGGTCTCCCATTATAATTGTATTAGTGCTTATCTGATTTTTTTCATACCCATTTATGTTTGTTTTATATGGTTGGTATCCATTATTTGGTGATAAAATCATACATTTTATGATTGTTACCTCTTTCTCTTTGTTTTTTTCCTTTAATGAGAATGTAGTGAGCTTCTTTATCTTGGCTCCTTTCTCTGATCAGTTTTGGCTTGATATCCCACTTTATCCACAAATTGCTATTCCTACTTGTTTTCAGGTTCCTGCTGCATGGAGTTTTGTTTTCCATCCTTTGACTTTCATTCTATGAATTTCTGTTTGAGCTAAGTGTGTTTCTTGTATTCACTGTATTGTTGAATCTTGTTGCTTGATCCATTCTGCAAATCTGTTTCTTTTGATTGATGAATTGAGACCATTCACATTGATGGTTATAACTGATAGATATGAACTTATTCTTCTCATTATATTATTTTCTTTTTGTTGGTTACCTTTATTTCCTGTCTATGTAATTGCTTGTTTAGCCTATTGGATTCATTCAGTCAGGATTCATGGAATTATTGTCTTTTCTAGAACATTCTTTAGAACTATTTGGATTGCTGGTATTGTGGTCATAATTTCTTCAGATATTCTTTATCATTGAAGTATTTTAATTCTCCATCAATTTTGAAAGATAATTTTGTGGGTACATCAATCTTAGTTAAAAGTTGTTTTCTTTTATGGCCTGAAATACTTAATTCCAAGATCTTCTTAATTTAAGGGTTTGTGTGGAGAAGTCTGCTGTCATTCTAGTAGATTTTTCTTTATAGGTGATCTGTTTCTTTTCTCTAACAGCTTTTAATAATCTGTTCTTGTGATGAATTTCTTGAATCTTGGTTATTTTATGTCATGTTGTACTTTTTCTGATCATGGCTACTTGAAGTTCTGTGGGCTTTACTTATTTATGTATCAAATTCTTTTTCCATGCTTTGAAGATTTTCTGTTACTATTTCTTTGAATACATTTTGTATGTCTTTTGTGGTATCTTCTAATTTGCTATTGATTCCAATTAATCATATGTTATTTTTTCTTTGCATCATCTAGCAACTGTTGGATTGATTTTTTGTGGCCCCTTGCTATTTTTTAAGAAATCTTTTTTTTTGATGATTGCCAATCATAACTCTTTCGCCTATATCTGGTATTCTGTCTTCACTGTGGTTGATTCTTCTTCACATACTTTCAGTATTAATTCCCTTGATGTCTGTTTGAATCTGTTTTATGGCCTCTCATTCTTCGCCATGTTGGGCATTCATCATTTCCCTGTGTTTCCTTAGCTCTTCTATTTTTTAAAAAATCTGTATCTACTCTCATTTCAGTAACCATTTCCTTCATTATGCTCATCATTTTCCAATTATCTGCATAATTATTCCTGTTTTTGGTTTTTTCAAGACAGTTATTCATCTATTTTGTTACTTCTGTACTACCATTTCAGAAAGTTCAGCTGGGTAGCTTTTGGTTTCATCTACCTCCTTTATTTGCCTTGGGAGAATTATGAATGTTGGGTTGCATCTTGCTTCCATATTTTCTCATTTTATCTTCTTTTTTAAAATTTGTTTTTGGAATGGAGGCTTGTAAATGATAGGTAGCTTTATTACTAGTATCAAGACCTCTTAAGCAAGTGACTACTCTTCTGAGATGTCTTTTAGGCATAGCTGAATTTGGCTTTAGAATCTGTCCTATGATCTTGTCTGTTATGTTACTAAGGATGAAAGCTTGAGGTCTGTTTGGCCTAGAACACAGTTCTTCAGTACGTGGCTGCAGTATTATTTATGACTTGGAAGATCAATTGATCACAACTATGTCACCTTGGCTAAAGTAGTACAATCAGCAATAATAACAATATCAAATAGAGACTAGAAAATAACAAAATGTGATGACTAATAATTTGCTAACTTTCACCCTAGGTACAAGATTTATAGTTATATAACAAAATCTAAGACAATTCAGAAAATTATATATAATAAATATTTACCTAATAGAGCAAATTTATCTAAGGGGAGAAAATTTTAAAAAGAATAAGGGGAAAATAGAGAAAGGAAAGAAGAAAAAGAGATTATCAGCAAGGCTGAAGGATGAAGGAAGATGATTCAAGTCTCAGAAAACTAATGAAGAATACAGGAGGGAAGGAAAAGTGAGAAAACAAAAACAAGACCAAAACAATCCAAAAAAACCTAAAATCAGTATCCACACTCACAAAAAACAAAAACAAGCAATACACACACACACACACACACACACACTCACACACACACACATACACCAAATGAACAAAAATTTAAAAAATGCCAATAGCAAAGAAAAAAAAAAGAGAAATTTCTATGTTATTTTAAGCATTTGGTTATCTTCTGGAGTTTACAGTTTTGTGTCAGTGTCCCGTTCAAGGAGTGACTCTGTTCTCACTGGTAGACAAGGGAGGCAATCAGATCCCAGATCCATTCTGAATAATCCCAGCAAGCTGGCAGTAGAACTAGGGTGGTGTGCCTGTTTGGGACTTTCACATCCACAGAAATTCAAGCTAGACCTGGCCTCTGGTCATGAGGATGGAGCCTGAGTCTTTTAGTTTATAGCACTCTGGGTGTCTTTTGCCAGCCTGACCACAGTTCCCAGACCATGGACATATCCTATGGATGACCCTAACCCAGTCTCTGTGGGAGTTTAACATTGGAAGCCCTGAGATGAAGCCAACCTGTGGTTACTCTGAGTCTGATGTTAGGTTGACCCTTCCTTAAAATGACATCCAACCGGGTACCTCTCTCCAGGGAATATGACAAATGCCTGGACTAGAGTCACTCACCAGCTGTTGTACAGCATGGAGTCCAATGCTCCGTTTCACTGGTGTGTTTCTTCCTGGAGGCCTCTGGAGCCACCTACTTTCACTGTGACTCTGTAAATTTGATTTTTCTTTCTCTCACCACATACCAGAAACTGAGGAGATAGTACAGATTGCCTCTTTCTTTTTCTGCTTGTATTTTGTCTTTTCAATTTCTCTATAGGCTCCAGCTTTCCCTTCAGATCCTTCCTAATCCCAGAGATCCACCTCCCTTCTTTGCTTCCTCAGGTTATTTTCCAGTGTCTGGATTTCAAATCTTGGAGAGTCTGATTTATTGCTGTACTCTGTCATCTTCCTGAAAACATGGTGTTATTATTAATCAATTAATGTTGTGTTAACTAATAAATAAGCATTTCACATATTTATGGTAGAGAAATTTATAGTGTTACAAAATGAAATGGTCTAATGCTTTACTTACTCTTCTGAATTTTTAAAAACTTCACCACATAACTTTGGTATCTTAATGTAAGATTTTTCAGGTTATATTTTGACAGCTATAAAATAGTTGCCTTGTACCAAAATTTTATGTATTCAGTCTTGTGTTAATGAACATACTAAATATTTAAATTGTTTTTGCATTGCATGCCATGCCACAGTGACGACCATTTTACATACTTGTTGGTGAACTTATGATGGTATTTGGTGTGATAAACATTAGGAAGAGAATCTCCCTCACCAAAGGATGTGCACACTTTTCATTTTGTTGTCTATTGACAAATTGATATTTAATTTCCAAAAATACTCATGAGAGTGACTGCTTTACACCACAACTAAATTTGAGAGTCATAAGATTTTTATTTTAGCTTTTGCCATCTGATAGGAACAATGGTAGCTACTGTTCTTATTTTCATTTCTTTGCTTATGAGTGAGATTACCTCTTCATACATGTATTTTCAACTGCACAGCTTTCTCTGAAAATTTTATATACTTTCCTCTTTTGATTTACTTTATTGATTTTAAAATTGTATTGTTTTGTAAGGTTTCTCTCTATATTAAAAGCATTGCTAGATTATAATGCTATAAATAGAAGCAATAAGGTAGAATTCATAAATTAATGTGGATATTTGAGTTAAATAAATAGAGTAATGCCTATATCATTTTATAACATCTAAGTAAAGATGACACATATCTAAAGTCTTCTGGAAATGATGAACAAGTTAATTTAGATCTACTGAGAACAGTAAGAGAAACTGGGAAAACTACTCTGAGGAAATTTGTAAAAGATTAAATTAAATAGAAAGATGAGGGATGCACATGGTTTGAAAAATTCAGTATTGTGAAGTTGTCAAGGTCCACTAATACATCTACAGAGGCAAAGAAATAAGAGTCAAAACACCAATAGATTTTTTTTGTGTTTTCTGTAGGTGTATATGTTTCTGTGTAGTTTTTTTGTTAATTTAAATGTTTTTGGTAAATTAACAAGAAAATTCTAAAATTCACACAGAAATGCAGTTGTCCTAAATAATGAAAGCCATAGTGAAAAAGAAGAGAGCGACAAACTTCTCTTATATCAGTATTTATTTTTAGTGGCATGGCATTTAACAGAGTGTATTATTAGAACAAAGAAGTATGTATGGACAGATGTAACAGAATGCAGTGCAGATGCAAGCCCCAGGGGTGTAGACTCTTGATTTATGGGAAAGTCAGCATGGTAGAAACTAGGACAGTAAATGATACCCATGTGAGGAGAACAATGAAAATTTTCCCTTTCACTTCCAAACACAGAAAGTAACTCCAAGTGGACCATATTTCTCAATGTGAAAGGTAAAGCCAGAGATTTTCAGGGGGCTAGTTTCAGGGTAAGATGGTACAGCTGGCAGCTTACCTCTGCCTCTAAGACAACTAGGAAGACCAAACAATGGCTTACAGGAGCAAAGAGCTGCTAAACAGTGAGAATAAGAGTCACCTGTTCTCATGGCTTGTTGTCAGTTCTGGAGTGAGGACCAAGGCTGAGAATTTAGGATTTGCTTCAGCGAGGAATCGACAGTGGCAATTTCCCATGGCTGAGACACAGGGAATCTTCGGGGCGGGGGCAGGTGTGCTGACTCAGAGCTCCATATAGCAGAAGAGCCTCTCCAGCAGTTTCACAGAGATAACTCAGCATAAACTTGGCTCAGAAGGGGAAGAGCACAGAGGACACATAGAATTCCCAGTTACAGTGGCTGGAGGGCTGTGATCTAGGAACCAGGCAAACAAGAGGGGGACTGGGTAGCTTAGCTTTCACTCAACTCGGTGTTCCAATGACCAGGGGTGGTGTATTTTCTTTGTGTGATGGTCAGATAGCAAGAACTTTCAACTTTGCAGTCTAGGTGAACTCAACTCTACCCCTTGGCATGGGAGCAGCTGTAGGCAATACAAACAATATGCAACCGTGTTCCAATAAACCCAAATGCCCATCAACTGAGGAATGGATAAAAAATAAAAAAGATTGTTTTTATACAGTGGAGTACTACTCAGCCATAAAGAAATGTGAACTCGAGACATTTATACCTCAATAGACGCAACCTGAGACTATATTCTTAAGTGAAATAAATTTGAAAGGTGTGTAAATTGTCTCTCTGGTGTGAGAAACTGAAAGGGTAAAGAAGGACCAAAATATATAATAGAAAATATGAAATAAGAAGAAACTGTTCAAAAGGAAAGGGACACTATGAAGGGGGGAGGGAGAAAAAACAGGAAAAGAAGGAAAATATAGAAACAAAGCTTTTGTAAATAAGGTGGGGGGTTGAAGGGAGAAGAGGGGATTGGGGGAAAAAGAGGAATCAAGATATTCCATGTACAGGTACAAATTCCCTTTGATGTTTCCAAGTTTTAGCTATTACAAACTGTGCCTCTATAAACATGGGTGTGCTTATATCACTGTGATACGATTCTTTTAATTCTTTTGGAAAGATACCCAGCTGTACATAAGAACCTTATGGTATAATTGACAAGGTGAAATAGGGAGAAAAGGGCTAAAGGTGTAGGGAAAGTGGGAAGGGTAGGGGAAAGGAAATAAGGGAAAAGAAAAAAATATGAGAAAATGAAAAAATGGAAATAAAGTGTTTGTAGATGGGGAAGGGAGGAGGGGGTGAGAGGAGGGCAGGGGTAAGGGGCAAAAATAAGAACCAAGACCTGTCATGTAAAGGTACAAGATCCCAATGATGAATGTAACTACCAAGACCTGATGTAAAGGTACAAGATCCCAATGATGAATGTAACTGTACTGCATACCTAAAATGTACCAATAAACTCAATGAGAAAAAAACAAACAAATTCCCTTTGATGAATGTCATTATTATGCATATTTAAATTGTGTAC
>NW_022900920.1:7595055-7645917 GCF_012274545.1 Fukomys damarensis
GGACACTATGAAGGGGGGAGGGAGAAAAAACAGGAAAAGAAGGAAAATATAGAAACAAAGCTTTTGTAAATAAGGTGGGGGGTTGAAGGGAGAAGAGGGGATTGGGGGAAAAAGAGGAATCAAGATATTCCATGTACAGGTACAAATTCCCTTTGATGTTTCCAAGTTTTAGCTATTACAAACTGTGCCTCTATAAACATGGGTGTGCTTATATCACTGTGATACGATTCTTTTAATTCTTTTGGAAAGATACCCAGCTGTACATAAGAACCTTATGGTATAATTGACAAGGTGAAATAGGGAGAAAAGGGCTAAAGGTGTAGGGAAAGTGGGAAGGGTAGGGGAAAGGAAATAAGGGAAAAGAAAAAAATATGAGAAAATGAAAAAATGGAAATAAAGTGTTTGTAGATGGGGAAGGGAGGAGGGGGTGAGAGGAGGGCAGGGGTAAGGGGCAAAAATAAGAACCAAGACCTGTCATGTAAAGGTACAAGATCCCAATGATGAATGTAACTGTACTGCATACCTAAAATGTACCAATAAACTCAATGAGAAAAAAACAAACAAATTCCCTTTGATGAATGTCATTATTATGCATATTTAAATTGTACCAATAAAATCAATTAAAAAATAAAAGTATGCCCTAAGGGGAAAAAAAGCTTTGTTAATAAACATTGAGATTTTAATTTTATATAATTTTCAGGTCATAATTCCTTTTCACTTTTTTCTCATTTAAAATATAAAACCTATTCTTAGTGCAAGTGCCTTATGAAATGTGACTGTTGGCCAGATTTGCCTGTGGGCAGCAGTTTAACTCCTCCTTGTTGAGATCGAAGTCATAATCCCTAGCTCAAGAGGTGGATATTCTCCAGAACAGGTCATCACATGAGCCCTCCACAACTTTGTATGTGCTATGCCTGGCATTCACTAACAATCACAAAGTATATGGAGAGATAGGGGCTTGGGACACAAATCAAATAGGAAAACAGACAATAAAACAGGAGGCTCATGGGTGACTCAGAAAAGAACTTTGAAATGCCGATGATTGACATCTTCAAGAAAATAAATGAGTACCTGGACAAAATATATGAACAGATAGAAAATGTCACCAATCAAATTGGAAATTTTCAACTGGGAGATAATGTGCAAAATGAAAGGTGAACGTAGGCAGAATTAGACACAGGAGGTGGTGGGATAGATACACTGGAAGATAAATCAGCACAAGTTTCCCCACTGATATACACATAGGTGCCAAGGACAGGAAACACCATAAAACACCTGGGAAAAGGTAAAAATGTCTCAGGTGGTATTGATATCCAGACAGGAAGCACTAGACTTTGGCTTATTTTTTCAAAAGTGACATTTGAATAAATGTTTAAAATTATAAAATTTGTACCTGCAACATTTAAAATATTATATCATTGCTATAAAAGATAATACTATAGGTTCAAAATGAGTACATAAAATTAATAAGGTAGTAGTAAAATGTAATCTAGGCTGTTTTAAATAAAGTACTAAAACTAAGAAATCTTAAAAGAATAAAAGGAACTTTACCTTTAAAGGAGCAATAGTGAAACTGACAGCTGATTTGTCAATATAAATGAAAGTATTAAGCCAGAAGAGGGGTAGCATCACTAACGTGGGGAGCTGGGAGAGCCCTATAAACCTACAATTTTGTAACTGTAAAAATATCTTTTCATGATTAATGCAAAATAAAAACATTTGTGACAAACTTGCCTTGACCTCAGAAAAGAGAATTCATCACTTGCAGAGCTTCCCTGAAAAAAAAAATCTGAAGACATTTTCTTAGGCAAGAAGAAGATGACCTCAGAGGAAAGTGAAAAATGCAATGAAAAGTAGAGAATTTGGTGACAACTTGATAGATGAATGGAAAGGGTAAATATGCAAGCATAAATAAACATTTATTGCTAAAACTCAGTAACAAAATTTAATTGTATACTTTTTTGTATAGTGCAATACTTAATAGAAAAGCACAAATGAGGAAAGCAAAAAATAGGACAAGATATGCCATAAAACACTAGTCATAAATCCGACAATGTAGCTCACAATATAGCTTCAAAATGTAAATGTGTGGAAAGATTATTTAAATGGCAATAAGCTTCTGAGAAGGTATATGGCTTGTGTTAATCATCAAGGAAATACAAATTAAAATGTGTGCTTGTCCAATAGCTAAAATAAAGGCAGATGGTACAAAACTTTAGCAAGAGGGTGAATTAACTGGCACTTTCCAATAGTGTCTGGTGTGTAAAAGATTGATAAAGTGATTTATAAGTTAGTATTATCAGCTGAAACTGAAGGCCTAGAGGCTCTTTGCCTAAGGATAAGCCCAACATAAATGTGTGCATATGTGTACCAAAATGTCTCCACAGTAGTGGTAATAGCAGCATTCAAAATAGCCTCAAATTGGAAACAATCTTGATGGCCATCAACATTATAATGGAGGCATATATTTTGGTATATTCATGCAGTGGGATACTTGGTAGTACTGAAATGAACAAAATTACTATACAACTGTGGATGGATCCAATAGACAGACATATGGCTGAGTGAAAGGAGACAGTCACAGGGTTCCTGTCTCTCTAGTTATGGATTTGAAGCTCAGGATGGTGGTTACCTTTAAGGAGGAGTATGGAGTTACCAAAAAAAGGTGGCATAAGGGAGCTTCGGGAACTCTGGTGATGTTCTATTCCTTGACCTGTAAGATGTCTAGGTCTACTGACATTTTGTGATAAGGTACTAAGGCGTGTACTTATGATATGTGCATGAGTTTTGCTTTAAAAAAGTTAGGATTGAATTCATATGCAAAACAATACAGTGTGTGTGTGAGCGAGCATGCATTTGTGTGTTTCCACGAGGCTGGAAGGAGATATCAGAAATATGAGTGGGGAATAAATTGAAAAAGGAAGTAAAGAACAAATGATATGAAGAGAGAGAAGAGAGAGAGGAGGCGAAGTGCGCAATCAGGTATCATCCAGATGGATTCTGATAGTATGTTACCATGTAAGAAAAGAGATCTAATCACCCTGCATTATTTCATTCCCATTTTATTGAAAAGAAAACCGAGTTCCACAGAGAATAGATAGGTGAGCAGTTGGCTCCACTCTAAGTGGTGGAGGAGGGATTGGAACTCAAACAGCCCAAAGGTGTGTTCAAAATACAAGGGCAAGCCCAGGTACACGAATAAGGGCTTCTTAGGAATGTATTGCTCTCCACAGCAAAGCAACACTCACAGCAACTCAGCACATTTTAGATGTTCCCCCCAAATATAGCATCTTACAGGATCTTTTCTAAAGAATATAAAATATTACTGAACACTTGAATAGTGGACTCTGGCAAGAAGCATTCTTCTCTTGATTATTTTATACACAGAGCTTTATGTTTCACATGTGCTCTGGATAAAACAATGACACAAAAACACAACATCAGACCAAATGCCCCAGAATCAATGACTAACAAGTATACAGCAGTTAACACCTTCTAGTCACTGGTTTAAGCTCTGTATGTTCATTAGCTCATTTTTTAAAAAAGCCAAGCTTTATTTGTGCATTTTTAAAAATCATTCAGTCTTTTGAACTAATCTAAGACTTAAATTCAAATCCCATAAACTGCACAAACACATCTTTTAAGTGGGGTCCTTATTAAAGCAGCATCCACAGTAACAAAATTCTGAAGATTAAATGAGATCATGCATGGGGAAGCATTTAGTTAGGACCAAGGCAAATGCTGCCCAGAAGCCAGAGTTCTAGCCAGCTCCTCCTTAGACAGAAGCCTGGAATTCTAGGACAGGAAGACCTAGAAACAGAATATCCAGCTCTGCTTCTCCAGCTTTGCTTGTCTTTAAAGAAGTTAACTTACTGATAAACTCACAGGCTCCCTAGGGGATAACTGGCAGCTGCTCCCCTTGTTTTATAGATGCAGAAGGACAGACTTTCCTCCAAGGTCAACCATACTATGTGCAGAGAATCAGGGAAGAAAAACCCAGTCTTCTAACTTACTGTGTAAGCACCATTCTCCAAAATGCACTCAGAAGAAGTCGTTTTAGTGGCTGTGGCGATATAACGTTTAGAAAATGGATCTGAGTAGAACCATTCCTCATGTTTATAGTTTCCAAAAAGCATTCTAAGGACATTTACCCAAACGAGGTTATTAAGACAACTTTTTCTGGATGTCAGATTCATCCATTGGCCCTTCTTTCTTTTCTTCATTTTCATAGCCAATGGGAATATTAAAAGGTTTACTTAGTAAACTAATTTTTTAAACTCAAAAAGAAATACACGCTAAGAGCTCACATTGCCTCTTCCCTAATCTTTTTAGCTTTGTGAGAAAATTTACTGTGCTTCTCTCCATTTTTCCCTTCACAGACCATTGGTGACACATTGTAGGGGATAATAAGTGAGAAAATGAAATTTTCTCTCCCTGCTCGAGAGCTATGCACTCATCACTCAAGCCCCTGGTGCTTTCATTCCTCTAGCTCACTATGAGAATTGTGTGAGTCCAGCTGTACCTTTAAAAGAGGAATGGTATGGTTGCTTATAACCACATGGTCCATCTCTTTGAAGTATATTTCTAAAATAACCTCATTATTGCTAGTAACACTCAGATAGGTAATCTTCTTTTTTGTATAGCTGGAGTATAGGCTCTCAGAACAATGTTTCATAGTTGGGTAGAATAAGGTTATATATTTTTCTGGAAATATGGACAAAGGAAATAGTTTTCAAACTGCTTCCACATCTTAGGAAGTGAGCTCTGCTATGGGTCCAATTAGGAGGGGGAGCAAGCAACGTCAAAGGTCTGGTTGCACTCTGTAGCCCCACAGATCCAAAGGTCTGGTTGCACTCTGTAGCCCCACAGAGGATTTTTCACACCTCTCCATGCTTCTCTGAGATTCTTCAAGAATCTCCAGGCATTTCTGTTTCTCCAGAATTTTCCATGGCTTTCCAGAGTTAGCCAAACTCTTTCAGTGTTCTTTGGAATTCTTCAGGGTTCTTCAGAACTTTACAAGGTTCTCCAAGGATCTTGGTGATTCTTTAAGAATTACCATATTTCTCCAGAATTATAGAGTGTTTTCCAGGTTTCTTTTTTCTGTTTAAGCCACTCTGGGTCTTTGATGAGGTCCTACTGCTTCCTTCTGGTTGAGAGTCACTCGGCTCCTTAATGCTCCCCTCCTTTTCCCTTCTAATTTCTCTGAACTTGTGCTTTGGTTAATACATGCCCCTCTAGTGTAAAACAAAATCCCCAAAGATGCCACTTGTTCCTTGCTAATGGCTATAATAAGCAACACAGAATGGGCCAAAGCACTGCTCTGTGTCTGGGTTGCTAGTGGATATTATTCCTCCAATCCCTATCAGTATAGTCAGTGATTCCCATTGCTGGAGGATCCTGGGCATTCTGTGACCATTAACCAAAAATTCTTTCTCTCCTCTTCTAACCCTGCCTCCACCCTGCTCACCCTGAAGCCTATGCTTCAAGTCTAGGCTAATGTTTCATTTTCTCAACATTCAGATCAAATAAGAAGCAAATTTCTATTCTCTCATCCATAATCCATCTTGTTCTCTTCCAATTCTACTTTCTGACTGGAGTTAGGGATGTTTCTAAGTTGCAAATCGAACATAGTCACTCTACTTGAAATCTTTAGTGACTCTCGGTGTCCTCAGATGTCCCAGGGACCTCAGTGATCTGCCTATCACTTATATCCAAGTTCCTAAATACCCCCTACACAATCAGGTGCTGCCTTTAGTAATTAATTCTTCCAGAACCCCATGTTCTTGTTTTTTCTGGACCAGGTCAGCAGGGGTGGCTCCTTTTGGAAGCTCTGAGGGAGGAGCTGTGCCATGGCTCTCTCACAGCTTCTGAGACTCCAACAAGCCTTGGTGTTCCTTGACTTGTGGGCATATGTTCTAATCTCTTTCTGTCTTCATGTCACTGCTTTCTCTGTATGTCTTTTTTTTTCTTCTTCTCCCTTACAAAGATACTTGTCTTGAAATTGGGCTGACTCTACTCCAAGGTGCTTTCATCTTATCCTTTTTAGCTTAATTCCATCTGCAAGGACCTTTCTTTCAATAAGGCAGCATTATATGTTTTGCAAGGACATATCTTTTGAGGAATCACCATTCCAACTTGGACAATGCCTGTATGACATCTGCTCTGACCTCTTGTATGTGAGATCCTTGCAGAGGATCCCAATTTCCTGCTCAGTGCTATGATGTATGGAGAGAAGAAAGACTTAGAGATAGAACCAAAGAGAGAAAGATGCAGAACTGGGATGACACATGGTTGAGCAAGCAAAGACCTTGAACAGCCAGAACCATCAATATTTATTTGGACACAATCATTATTAACTTGGAGTGAGGAGGGCATTTGTGATTGCTAGGGATACATTGTTGATGCAGACAAGGCTTAGAAAAGAAGAGCCAAAGCATTCTTGCGTAAGCAACAGAACAGACCAGATATAGATTGTTGTTAACAATTAATCTTGTCTTTTTAGTTAAGAAGGTTTCATTTCTGGGAACAGAGTTTGGGTGTGAGTCACCCTGACTTCAGCTGCCATGTTATCTCATATTAAGCCCTACAGTTTCGTGGGCTGTTTATCTGCCTCTGTTGTGGCCATTAATGGAGAGGTTGTGCTAACCTGCACACCATCAGCAGTGCTCCCATGAGTCATGTAGGCTTCGGTCAGACTCACTTCTTAAAACAAGCCAGTTGTTGGGTCAACTCTTTGCAGCCTGCATTGCTTACAGCCTGCTGTGGGCATAATCAACAGGGCAGTCTCCAATACTCTCAGTGCCCTCACCCCTCCCTCTGATGCAGGTGATTCTCACTTACTTTTTAGGTCCACATGAGCTGGTGTATCTCTTGGGAAGCTCGTTGACCCTTGTGATCTGCTAGCCTATCTTCTGTGGTCCTCTGAAGTAGAGCTCTCAGTGTACCTTGATTAATGTCCCCAGGTCCTTGGGCACACTACCACCTTGCTTCCAGCCCTAAGGGGACAGAAACCAGTTTGCTTCTGTCAAAACTATCTGTAGCACTGAACACTGTCCTGGACCCACAAATATCTGTCAGTAGATGTGCACTGACTGACTAATGGGAGGTATACTGGAGGAGGAGAGTTGGAACCTCAGGCGAGAGATGCCAAGCCTCTAAGGACCCTGGGGTGGGTCTGTGGAGCCACTTGTGTTTCTGCAGTCTGCTGAGGAGGTTCCTGACCGCTAGTTCAGGGTCCCAACAGGAGGGTTAAAGGGCTTCAGTAGGTGTACTATGAGGTACGTAGGGAGGTTGTGGAGGGGGCCAAAGTTCCCCAGGCTCCTTCCCAGTGGCTGCAGATGAGTTTGTGCTGTGTAGAACTCCTGGTTGAGTCATTGCTTCTTTGAGCAAGGCTCACAGAGCTGAAGAGCCTTCCCCTGCAGAATCCTTGTATCTTCCTTTGCATTTTCCCAAAGAAAATGCTTCTCAAGGCAGTGTGCTGTTCAGGACCTGTGCTCAGGTGATCTAGAAGTGCAGGAAAGACTCATCTACAGTAGGCATGGTTGGCAGCTTTCCTGCTTGTCTGGTGGTGGTTCATAGTGTCTCTTGGCATGGAGTCTCTGTCTTTGTAAGTCACAAGGATGAGTGAGACCCAGTGGAATTCAGCAAAGCCAAGCTCCTCGGAGAAGAATTTATTGGATGTTTGATAGTCAGGATAAGGAGTCTTCAAACTATGGTCTATACACCAAATATCCCTCCCACAAAGGAAGAATGGTCTGTACGTTCCTAAATTTTAAAAATGAATGATATTTCAAGAATTAAAAATTACTTGACATTTAGATAACAGTGCCCATGAATAAAATCACACTGGAACACACCCACATTTATCTGTGTGTCTGTAGATGACTACCTATCTACTTCCACAAAGATCATCTGCCCACAAAGCCTAGTGTGCTTACTCTCAGTCTTTCACAGGATAGTATGCCAGTCTGGCTCCAGAAGGTGGAAACATGCAGACCAGCGCATTGGGGATCAGTGGGTGGAGCATGGAATATTCAAATGGATAGTGACCTAGAAGATTCCCATGCATACTTGAGTTGGAACATTGTTTACATAACTTTAAAACCACAAAGACTTCCCCAAAACATAGGTAAATCTGGCTTCTCAGTATTTGCAGGGTGAAAAAAAAAATACTGTTTAATCTACAGACTGGTGGAAAAATGTATTTGGGATAGTCAGTATACAACTGTTACACTGGAGGAGTAATCCCACTGATGACATTATAAGATTGAATCAAGCAATGGAATCAGGCAATGTAAAGGTCCTGGGAGAAAGAGTCCTGAAGGAGAATGAATGTGATGAGCCACCAATTTCCTTGCTTCCTTGTGTGGCCAGTCACTTGACTGCCACCTGCCTAACTCTAAGAAAAAGGTTGTGGTGTGAGCTGTCTCACAATCCCTGTCTTAGTCACATTCTCATTTCTGAGACACAAAACCTCGCATCTGCTACTTAAGGAGGGGAAGCTTATTTTGGCTCCTACTGTCACAAGATTCAGTCCATGGTTGGCAGGCTCCAATGCAGAAGAAGCGGGGTGGAAAGGCTTGAACTGAGAATAGCTGCTCATTTTAAGGCATCAGGAAGCAGAGAGAAAAGGGAGGAGCTGCAGAAGGATATATATACCCTTCCAGCTCATGGTCCCAGTGGTGATCTGCCTCCAACCAGGTCTCTCCCTCCTAGTCGCAAGTCAGCTACAGCACCCCCATGGACCTTCCAAAAACCTCACTTCTACTTCTGAGTCTTTGGGGACACATCCTACATGTCTAAACCAGAATACCCCTTTGATTTTTGGTGTCAACACAAGTTGTACTTGGTATTCTTTTCTATTTCAATTTCTGTCACATCTTCTTCAATATCAGAAAAACATTCCCCTCCTGCTGAATATATGTTTGAGGTTCCTTGTAGTAAAATTAACTTTTATAAAATTCAATTATAGCATCTGCTTTCTGCGGAATTTCATGTCCTCCTTTTCATCAGAACCTACCAAAAGTAGTTCTGTCTTCCTCTGGGGCATTTTGCAGAAATCTTCTCTCTCTGACTGTTTAGCACTTGAGGCAATGCAACTATCTATGAATAATAAAGTGAAAAGTTAACCTTTTTCTTCCCATGCTGGGATAGTTCAGAGAGGTTCCAGGTCCTTAGTCCCCAGGCTCTGAGATGTTCCTGCTTGGAGGAAGGCACAAGAAGCAATGCTTTTTAGAACATCTTGTCCAGACCAACAGAAAAGGAGTGCATTTTTGCATTTACATAGGGCACTGTAACTAGATGAGCCTGTGCCTGTGCAGAATTAAGCAGGGAGTTGTACCTTGCAATGTGCTGTTTGAGTGTGACTTCTGCACTGTTGGATTAAACTTGGGGCTGAATTAGCTGTTGATTGGGAGGTGCATACTAAAATCTGTAAAGTGCCTGTCCTGGACAGTTGCTGGCTGCAGCATAGTGGCAACTTTGGCTATAATTCTTCTCCGGGGTAGTAGTACAAAGTCAAGGTGTCAGCAAGATTGGTTCCTAGTGGAGGGTTAGAGGTAGAAATTTTTCCCAGCCTCTCTTCAGTTTCTAGTGTTGCCAGCAATCTTGAAAGTCCCCAGACTGCAGAAACATCTCTCCAATCTCTGTCTCCTCTCCTCTTCCTATAACGACACCAGCCACTGAGTTTAGAGCACACCCTATTCCAGTGTTACCTTACTTGAATTTGACTTCATCTGCAAGAATCCAGTCCCACACAAGGTCACATCTCAGGTACTTCGGTTAGACCTTCAATATTTCACTTAAGGGGACTGCAGTGAGGAAAGGATTAAAATTACCAGGACCCAAACTACACACTTCTTCCCAGAAAGTACTAAACAGTCACACTGTACTAAGGAGAACTAAAATCAGCATAAGGCAAACGTAAATTAAAAAAACCTTCCTTTTTTTCCCCTGAACGAATGTTATATCTTTTTCCAAAAAGTTAAAACATACAGATGTCTTTATCTAAATCTAAAGAACCTTTTGTGAGCCCTAAGAAAGAGGCCTTGACAATTTGCAAGTTTGATGTACCACTGTGGTTACAATGAAATGTACCAGAAAGGTTAAAAACAGGATGTCCTGGGACATGCATTTCTAAAATACCTACCTTTTCCAACTCAGACCCTTCCCCACATCATTATTCTGTAATAAAGACAACTTCTTACCTTGACTGCATGATTCCTTTCTGTTGTCCCATTTCATAGTGTTTTTATGATCTAAATAAACTCTCATCTTTCCTATGTTCCTTGACTATTGGCATATTATCTTATTGTCCATGTCACTGCTCCTCTATATGATACCTGGCATGGCAGGGACACAATTCAACCTATAAGAGGCAAATATTATCTTCTATCTTTCACTTAAGGATGAAATGGACTGTTATGGTGCCAACAGAGTCCCACAACATGCACATTTTCCTCCCTAAGGAGTGGGTGCACATTTTCCTCTCTAAGGATGTCAGGGTAATGACAGTGGACTCTGCTGACAGTCCTGTGATCTTCACTTGACTTCCCAGAGGCTAAAGAATTGGATGAGCAGGGAATACAGCATCATGGAGATGAGATAAAGCTCTGTGAGTTGCAGGATGCTGGCTCACTACTCACTACTCAGGACTGAGACTGAAACTGGGCTTTCTGAGACTCCTAACCCAACTTACGCTACTGGAGCGCATGATCTCTAAAGATCAAAATGGAAGTCCCACCAGATGAATTTCCTTTTCTTGGCCACTATTAGCCATGGTTATTCTCTACAGAGTTGGTAGTAGAATATAATAAGCACTTCTGTCTCTTGGAAAAAGCAACTGCATCTTTATTTTGTAACTGCTCTGAAGTTTCAGACTTGATTAAAATACCTAATATGTAATCCTGGCAAGTAATTCTTTTAAAGTGACTCCACTGACCTCAAATCAGCTTTGCAAGAACCAATCAGCCACCCATAAGACAGAGTCAAGGGTGGGCAGGCTCCCAACAGGGGATTTTGGGGGCTGATCTGGCATTCTGAGGGCCAAGCGACCTCTGCTATTTCACAGGGTGAGCTTGACCATGTGAATCTTCCTGATGTCCCTGGAAGAAGCATCTCATCCCCTCTTGGGGCCTCTGGCTGCCTGGTTCTCAGCAGCAGATCACCAGTTGAGCCTTTTGCTGTCATCTCAGTGATCAGTGCTATTGAGCTAAACACATTTAAAGTGTTTCATTATTATGGATTAATCTGAAATGAGGCTGTATAGCTCTTATCACAAATTTATCTCCTATTGACTTACCTTTCACCTCTGTTTTCATAATTACCCTACTTTGATTTAATATTAAGCATTAAGATGAAGCATGAGCATGAGCAGTCACAGAAGGGCTGTCATCGTACTCAAGAGGGGAGCCTAATGGATTTAGAGAGGGAGCTCTCATCTTTTGGATCTAAATCAGATTATCTAAGTCTAGAAATTCCTATGGGTCTCTGCTTCCTGCAGCTGGCATTAGTTTGAGTCTGAATGTTTGTAAAGCTTAGGATGAATTCACAAAGGACCACTCTGCATTGAGAAAGTGGAGAGATACAGTGGGATGCAGGTTAAAAGGAGTTACACACAAACCTGGGGTCCAGAGATCCTCGCAATTCCTATCTTTCTTTGCATCTGTTATCTTTTTGATCCTTACAACTCCCATTGAGAGTACTTCCGTCTGTTCATATTTATCAGAAGGAAAATCAAGGCACAGTGAGATACTATGATGTGGCTCTGTAGTTTCCAGGAGGGCTCCTGGCAGGATGTGCCAACCCCATGGACTTGATGAATGAGGGCCCAGTACCTGCAGCCACAGCCCCTTGCTGTCTCCTCAAACCCTCCCTATGCACCCTCAGAATCCTGTTCCCTTGTTCCCCACTTCATTCCTTAAAAATGATGCCCCTGCCTTTTGGGAACATTATGTGTCATCCCTGTACTTCCACAAAAATCCCTGGCTGATCAGCCACCCCTCTTCTCCTACATCTGGAGACCCTGCCTGGGTGCTGAGCCCTGGCCCCTCACTGAGAGTCCCTTTGTTGAGAAGTTCCTCAAACAGATACAGAGACCATGATGTTTCTGTTCTCTACCTACCTTAGGTCTGACCTGAAAATAGCAGGCAGAGTAAATGCAGCTATGAAGAAGTGGTGGCTGCAGAGGACAACTTTTTGCATATGTATCTTGCTAGGAGGGTCCCAAGGAGGCTGTTTCGCAGGTGGGTGCCTGGCTCAGCCCTTCCACTTGAGCCTTAGTCTATGCTCTGCTTCAGACAGCTACTCATGGTGACTGCTTATCTCTGAAGGTCTTCACATGTTTCTGCCCTCCTCCCAACACCAGAAGAAGCCACCAGGCAAAAGAACTCCCACAGGACCTGCAGAGGGGCAGGCAGTACTGGTGAGTATGCAGGGCTGTGGTCATCTGCTCTGCCTGGGTTCCCACCTCTGCTCCTCATTTGTCACTCAGCTTGGCCAGTCACCTGACTTCTGGACTTCAGGCCCCTGGCTAAAATGAGACGAATGGCTCAAGTCTTCCTGTTTGTTCTGATGATTGACAAGATGGTATGATGATGACAAGAGGGCTTGGTACCATGCCAGGACAGAATACATCCTCAGGAAACAATTGCTAAGGCTTCTGTGGCCACTGCACATGCCAGAAAGGACCAGAACCTCCCCCCTTGCAGCTGGCCTGGCTGTACTCTTTCCCAGTCTGCTTGAAAGGAAGTCACTTTGGGATAAAACCACCAGTGAGGTGACTCTCACTATTGCCAGTTATGCTCCTCAGTGACTGTGAACACTGACTCGGTGAATACTGAAGCCCTGTGCCTAGGAAACACAAGACTAGGCTCCATAAGTCTCTGGTCCCAGCACTTTTGTCCACCACTCACTGTGTAACCTTGTTTTATGGTATAGCAGTTTCCGGCACCTCAGTTACTACATATCTTAACACTAACTTCACTGAAGGAAGCTTCTCTAAGCCTACTTGCATTTAGGAACACTAAACAGCAATTCTGGGGGTGCTTGAGGACCCCCAAGGCTGTGAAACCACTTTTAAAAAGCATAAAAATGCAAAAAAGTTGCACTAAATGAGCTATAGAAAAAACCACATTACTACAATGGGGAACAAAGATCTCAGCTGGGGGTGTCTGTGGCTCAGATTTTGTGAACTCCCCATGTGTGCTCACCTGTGACCGTGAATGCATCAGGTGTGAGGATTTGGGGTTATAAATACATTTTAGCCCATAGGTGAATTCACAAATATGGAATCCATGAGTTACAAGGACAACCATATATGGTGTCCTCGGCCAGCCATTAAGCAAGATCCCAGGAAGCCAGCTTCCTTTTACCAAGAGCCCAAGTCCTTCCAGCACAGGCTGCCTGTTCCCAGACACCCCAGAAAGGTTAGCACTGTCCAAGGCTTGGCCTTAGGAAATAGGCAGATCCAGGACATTCCTTACTTCACCTTACCTGTTCCTGCCCCCTATATCTGCACATGGAGGAAGCTACCTACTCTTCAGGGAGGGGCAGTTAAAGGATCTACCAGAGATGAATGTGCAGAACAGTGCCTGGCTCACTGGGTGCCATGCCAGAGGCAGCACGTCTCCTCACTTCAGCTGGTTGAACCCTCACACATCTCTCAGGCCCATGATCACTCACTTAAGCCTGGTTCCATGCAGAGCACACCAGCCACTCTGGCCTCTGAACAGCCTGTGGCCTGCCGTTCCTCAGAGAGGCTGGGAACCTGCCCCTGTCTGCATCTCTCTACCTAACATCCATGAATTTCCCCAGTGAGGTTCTCTGCATCCTCCTTTCTGTATCCTTTCAGCACCTCCCCAGAGCCACACTTGGGGACTTCTCCACCTGCCTGCTCCCGGAAGAAACGACATTTATATCTCTTTAGATACTCCTCACAAATAAGGCTATGGATGTATAAAACATTTTCTTGCTATTTATTGCCTTTTCCATAAAGAAAATCCAAATACATTCCAAGCCATCAATATTATTTAGTATTTACAGCCCTGCACATTAACATGAAATTCTAAAGTAACCATCTCCATCTCTCTGCTCTCTCTGTCTGTGCACCCAGTGATAGAGTCTGCATTCCTGGGTGAATTAACACCCAGGATGGCCATGTCTGCTTCTCAGCCTCTTTGTCAGGGCATGGGGCACTGCACAGAATCCCCCTTCTCACGTATGAAACAAAGCCATTTCTTTGGATTGACAGTAAGGGCAGGAAAGAATGTGGAAGACATCGGAGTCCAGTGCCAGTGCTGATGGAAGCAGCGGGGTGGGGTGGGGTGGGGGCTGGGTGATATTCCAACTCTGAGCTCTTCTTGCGGTGCTGCCAAGTTGGTGCCAAGACATTGGGAGAAATGGCCAGGATAGCTATTTTCTGAGTTCTTGGGCTCCTTCAAGGATTGGCTGTCCTCTTTAGATGACTGTGACCTGAACTTGTGCTCCATCATGGGTGTTGGAGATCAGAATCCACTCCAGAGTTCAATGTGAGAAAGACGTGGGGGTAGACCTCTTGGTAAACGAGGCCGAGTGAGGCTCACATCAGGTGACTGTAGGGAGATGTACAGGTGATCCTGTCAGGTCCTTATCATGACCCCCATTCATTCCACCATGCCCATACAAAGGATGGATTTGTCTTTCACTTTCTTCCCTTCATGATAAATTTTGAGTATGAAGTGTGCTGCATGACTACCTCCCTTCCCGTGCTGCCAGCATGGAGGGGTGACAGATTTCCAGAGAAGGATATTTTATCTCTTTCCCCAGATTGCTCACTTATCCTCCATTGCTCAGTTGTTTCAGGAGCACCTGAAAATTGTTCATTGAGTTCAAAATTTTGAGCCACTAAGTCAGATTCTGCTCTGTGTCTGGAATGAGCAGTTTCTACCCTCCAAAAATGGTCAGGGGACTTTAATGCCCTGAGAGCTGAAAATAGTCAAATTAGGACTATTTGAATTTGAATGAACCCTTTTTTCGTGCTTAGGCTCTTAGAGGCTGTGCTCCACACTGCTTGTGTCTTTCTGTACTGAATCAAGGGCCTCTTTCACTTTCCTCCATTGATCAGACACTGCAGTCCTTTTGATCTACATCTGGAAAATGCCTGAAGGTTTTTGGAAGCCAATTTACCGGTCGATCCTCAGTTAAGTAATTTCAAGGTCATGGATCGCAGGCTGGAGGAGAGCCATCTGTTTTGATTCAGTGATTTGACAAGGATGGTAGACTTCCTGGAAGCCAAATCATGATCAGAGTCCCCACGGAGGAGCCACTTCAGAGAGGGTGTTGTGCCTGATGTGAGGATATTTTTGAAATAATCTTTGGTGTGAAAGAATCACATTATTCAAAATGGTAAGTAGGACTTGGCCACAGTGTCATTTTACTGGTCATTTTCCCTCTTTGTTTCAAATGCTAACTCGTGAGTTAGCAGAGCTATGTGTACGAGCTGAGTGGGGGCCTCACTATCCAGCAGAAGGGTGGCCGAGAGCCACTTAGGTCACCATGCAGTGAACCCAAAACCCACATCCTCAGGTGAAGGTTTGTGTGCTGTTCCAAGGGTTTCTACACTTCTTTTCCTGTCAGAACCAGGGCTGACCTGGCACCATCTACAGGGCAGGAAAGTCCATGAGCTTCTCTAAATCTGCATTTTAATGTGCTCCAGCAAGCCCAGCGCCAAGCTTTGTCTTATGAGCCTCAAGAAAGCTCCTCTAAAACACATCCTCTGTGTGTGGAGGTCTCTGTTATGCGGCCAGCACATCAGGGTGTCACACTACAGGGCCTGGGAAAGAGAATCCCCACAATGCTTAGGACCTGCTGGTCACCTGCAGGCTGTGTTACCTGAGTCTTCTTGGAAATCTGCAGGAATAACAACTACACCACAGCTAACATTCTCCTACCAGAATCTCCAATTTCAGTTAATTAGTGCTGAGCTTTCCTTCTGGCAGTCAGTGACTTAGTATATTCCGTGGAATGCCATCACTTCATCAGGATAAGGAAAGACCCACACTTCTCTGTGTGACTTAAGGGTGATCACAACTCTTCCTGTATCTGTATCACACTGGCTAGATTAAAACAACCACCCCAGCCATTTAGCACCACTTAGAATTAGGAACGAGCCCATCATTTCACAAACCTGCCTACTTCTCAGCAGGAGTGTTTGATATGGATTTAGAGCATCATTAACAGGCTGAGATCAATATTGAGTGACTCAATATACAGGCATTATCTGCTGCTGAGCTACCCCAGACTTACAAGCAATCAGCAAACATGACACATGGTCTGGGGAGCTTTAAACAGTTTACACAGAGAGGGGAGAGTGGTGAAGGAATCAATCTGAAAATAGTTCTGAATCTATGTGACTCTACAGGGTGAACGAGGGAACGAGTGCATAATAGGATATAATAAGAAATTAAGTGATCCAGCAAAATGAGATGGAGAAGAAGGATGTAGCTGCCACAAGTATGAAGGGCCTGTAGGAGCTTGCTGAGGAGTATGGTTCAAAGTGGTGCAGTCACAAGCTCACAGCTGCCACATGCCACGGCCTCAGCAGAATCATGTCCCCGCAAACCCCACTCCTAGGTCCTTTCTAAGGGCTTGTGAGGCTCCTCAGTATTATTTCCAGGCTGTTCCATTCCCACACTTATCAACACCTGGAAAGATGTGATTAGTCCTGCTACAAGAAATTATCTTCTTCAACTGTCTATGTCCTATCAGATGAACTCTAATATTTACAATTGGCTCCTGGTCATACAAGTAAAGCCTTTAAATCACTACAGGGCTATCTTTCAAGTCAGGACCCTATGAACATGGCATTCAATGAATTGAGGAATATGTCCTCTGAGATGGATTATCCTGTGTGTTGAAGTTCTTAAGGGAAGCAGAGACTGGACACATGCACACATACACACTCATGATGGGATATGAAGAAATTTACTATGAGGCACTGATCACAGAAGTGAACAAGTTGTGTGATACTCAGAGAGAATTGGTAGGCTAGGCGCTAGAGCAGCTGGTGCTGTGAGTTCCAGCCTGAGGGAGAAAGATTGCCAATGCCCAAGATTGAAGGCAGTCAGGCAGTCAGGCAGGAAGGACTCTGATTCACTAAGGAGATGGCCAGTCATTTTATTCTCTTCTGACCCCCAGCTGAGTGAAGGAGGCCCACCCTTATTGGGAGGGCCATCTTGAATTAGTCTACCATTTCAGATGTAGTCTCCCCAGAAACACCTGCACAGGTGTATCAGAGTATATGTGTTGCCATCTGTCTGGACACATGATGGCCCAGTCAAGTTGAATCATATATAGGCCATTGTTATGGCTTGCATTTAAATGTCTTCATGTGGTCACAGGTGGAGCTTTTCTTAACTGGCTAGATCTAGGATATGTGATACTGGGATTAAGGTTGTATAGTACTAAAGTAGTCCACTGATTGGAATTAGCACAGTTCTAGGTATAGCTGAATGAACCTAATGAAGACAGAAGCCCCATCCTGAGTGTGCATGGCACCAGCCAAAAGGCTTGGGGGGAATAAAAGGGAAGGCAGGCTCAATGCTTGCTGCTCACTGACTTCTGCTTTCCATGCCATGGACTATTTTTCTTGTAAAATGCCTGTCTATCATGCTGCCCTGCCTAGGAAATGGCCTTCTGTGGACTGAAGCCGCTATAAACTGAACTGAGAGAAACCTTCCCCCTTTAAATTTGAGTGTTGGATGTTTTGTCTCAGCAGAAAGTAACCACGATAGTCTCCCACCAGTGAATGCCAATGTTCTCCACTGTATGAGATTTTGTCACCTGAGCTTCCCTGGCCTCAGAGGTCTTATGCAGTAGCCCAGGTTTCACATCTGCTGTGTGCTTTACCTTGAGTTGAATCATAAGTAGTTCCCTGCCCACCTTCAGCATTTACTTGTTTTCCCTTCCCTGCACTCTGCTCCATGATGTCACCTAACCTGGACAGCCTCACAGGACCACATCTCCCTGCGTGCATCTTTGCATTTTTCTCGGCTGGATGACTACACTCTCCTGGGCAGAGTCTATGGCTCATTCATCTCAGCACATAGAACAGTGTCTGGAATGAAAATGCAGCCCAGTGGATAACCATCAATTTAGCCAATACCCACTGATTCAACCAATAATCATCAATCCTTCTTCCATTGCTTCTGCTCTATTGTACAAACAGCTCATTACTGAGAATTCCATTTACTCCAGGGAACAGGGTGTCCTGTATATTTGAACATCTGCTAGTGCCAAGAGGATCCATGTGTCAGAAATGGGAGTATGCCAGGGAGTGTGCTTAACAGCTTGCTTCTCTGGAATCACACTTTGTTCCTCCCTATCCCACCAATGGCTGCTCTTCACCTTCTCATTACTTTAGGAAGTCCATTTCAGAGTGGGCTTCAGGACCTGCTCCATGACCTCCTGTCTTGCATCCTAGAAAACTTGTGCTCAGGATCACTGACCACTCTTGCAGACTCATAAGAGCCTGCTTTTTCTTGAGAGATTCATCAGATCCTTGTCCGCAAGGGCAGATCTCAGGGTACAGAAGACATTCAATCTCTTGAAAGATGGTCTTTCTATACAATATGAAAATGGGAGCAAATTGCATTCTATGTCAAAGTTAGAGTTTGCTTTTGGGAATTAGAGAATTTTTTTTGCAAACCATTTGAGGTCAGTTTGAACCATTAAATTGAGGTGTAGGGATTGGAAAGGGTGTGAGGATGGCTCTGCAAAGGGCATTGTGAGAGGAATATAAATGTGGCTTTGTGTTGCTTGCCTCTGTATGCCTATCATTCACTATATTAAGCAAACACATTTTTCTAGGCTAAATTTTTTTAAAAATTAATTTTATTGGTACATTTTAGGTACACAGTATGACATTCATCATTGGAGATCTGTACCTTTGCATAATACACCTTGTTATTTTTTTTCCCATTCCCCTGACCTCCCTTCAACCCTTTCCTACCCTCTCTATTTATGAACACTTCATTTCCACTTTTTCATTTTCTCACGTTAATTACATTCCCTTCCTTTTCCCCTTTCCATCCCCCTTTGCACCTTTTCTTCCTATTTCACATTACCAATTACACATTTTGATGATTATTTACACTTTCAGTTTCTCACACCAGAGAAACTATTTGAAAGCAATTTGCACAGGTGTGTCCTATTCATTTCACTAAAGAGTATCACCTCAATGTGCATCCATTTAGCTATAAATGTCTCTAATTTCTCATTCTTCATGACTGAGTAGTACTCCTTTTTATTAAAAATACATTTTCTTTAACCACTCTTCAGTTGATGGGCAATTGGGCTATTTGCAAGTTTTAGCTATTACAAACTGTACTGCTATGAACATGGGTGCCCATATATCACTGTGGTATGATTCTTTTAATTCTTTTGGGAAGATACCCAGCAGGGGAATAGCTGGGTCAAATGGGAACTCTAATCCTAGTTCTTTGAGATCTCTATACTGATCTCTGTACTAATCTACACTCCTAACAGTAGAGAAGGGTTCTTTTTCCATACAGCCCCACCAGCATTTGTTATTTATTGATTTCGTGATAGCAGCCATTCTTTTTGGGGTGAGGAATCTCGGTGTTATTTTCATTTGCATCTCTCTAATGGCCAGTGATGTTGAAAATATTTTCCTATATTTATTTGCTATTCCTACTCTGAGAAATGTCTGATTCTTTTAATTTTTGGGAAGATACCCAGCAGGGGAATAGCTGGGTCAAATGGGAACTCTAATCCTAGTTCTTTGAGATCTCTATACTGATCTCTGTACTAATCTACACTCCTAACAGTAGAGAAGGGTTCTTTTTCCATACAGCCCCACCAGCATTTGTTATTTATTGATTTCGTGATAGCAGCCATTCTTTTTGGGGTGAGGAATCTCGGTGTTATTTTCATTTGCATCTCTCTAATGGCCAGTGATGTTGAAAATATTTTCCTATATTTATTTGCTATTCCTACTCTGAGAAATGTCTGTTCATTTCAGATGCTCATTTTTGGATTGGGTCTTTAAATTTGGGAGGTTTGATTTCTTTTAAGTTCTTTATATATTCTGGATAGTAGAATTTTGTCTGAGGAACAGCTGGTAAAAATTTCTCCCACATTGTGGATTGTCTCTTCATGCTGTTGATTTATCCTGCTGTGCAGAAGCTTTTTAATAAGAAGAGATCCCATTTGCTGATTCTTTGTGCTAGTTCATGTTCAGTTGAGGTTTTGTTTATGAAATCTTTTCCTACACCAATGTTTTCAAGAGTTCTACCTAACCTTTCTTCCAGTTGGTTTAGTGTTTCTGTTTTAATATTTAGATCTTTAATCCATTTTGAACTTTAGTTTAGTGCATATGAGAGATATAGTTTTAGTCTTAATCTTTGGCAAGTTGAAACCTAGTTTTTCCACCACCATTTATTAAAGAAGCTATCTTTCCAGCAGTGAGAGTGTTTAGCTCCTTTGTCCAAGATGAAGTTATTGAGTGTGTTTGGAATTGTTTTTGTGTCTTCTAATCTATTCCATTGGTCCTCAGGTCTGTTTCTTTGCCAGTACCATGCTGTTTTTATCACAGTAGCTTTGTAGTATAGTTTCCATTTGGGAATTGTGATACCTCCTACCTTGTCATCATTGCCTAGAATTGCTTTTGCTATTGTAGGTCTCTTCTTGTTCAAAATGAATTTTTGGATTTTTTTCCTCAAGATCTGTGAACTATCCTGCTGGAATCTTAATCAGGATGGCATTAAACCTATATAGCAGTTTTAGAAGTATGGCCATTTTCACTATATTGGTTCTTCCTACCCAGGCACAAGGGATGGCTTTCCATTTTTTGATAGCCCCTTTGATCTCTTCTGGGAGAGTGCTATAGTTTTCAGAATAGAGGTCTTTGCTTTCATTAGGTTGATTCCTAGGTATTTCAATTTTTTATGCTATTATGAAAAGAGTTGTTTCTCCACTTCCTTTTTCAGAGAGTCTGTTTTTTGTGTACAGGAATGCTATTGACTTTTTTGTATTGACCTTGTGTCCAGCTACTCTACTGAATTTGGTTAAGTCTAAATGACTTTTGGTGGAGTTCTTGGAGGTTTTCTATACAGAGTATCATGTCATCTGTAAATAATGACAATTTGAATTTTGTTTCCTATCTTTATTCCTTTTATTTCTTTTTCTTGTCTAATTGCTGTGGCTAATGTTTCCAAAACTATATTGAACAGGACTGGTGGTAGTGGACATCCCTTTCTTGTTCTTGACTTTAGTGTGAAGGATTTCAAGTTTTGACCATTTAGTATGACATTGGCTGCTGATTTTTCATAGATGGCTTTTATCAGGTTGAGGTAAAGATTGTCTATTCTGATTTTTTTGTAGGATTTTTATCATCAAAACCTGTTGGATTTTGTCAAACACTTTTTCTGCATCTATTGAGATGATCATATAGTTTTTGTCCTTAGCTCTGTTAATATAGAGTATTACATTTATTGATTTGTGTGTGCTGAACCATCCCTGAATCCCTGGGATGAATCCCACTTGGTCAGGGTATATGATTTTCTTAATGATCTTCTGCATTGTATTTCTCAGTATTTTATTAATGATTTTTGCATCTATGTTCATTAGTGAGATTGGCCTATGGTTCTCTTTTTAGGGTTGGACCTATCTCTGCTCTCGGGATCAAGATGATGCTTGCTTCCAGGAGTAAATTTGGGATTATTGCTTCCCTTTTAATTTTATTGAAAGGTTTAAACAGTAGTGGCAATAGTTCTTCCTAAATGTCTTGTAGAATTCAGCAATGAAGCCATTGGAGCTTGGGATTTTCTTCATTGGTAAGTTTTTAATTATGTTTTCAATTTCACTGCTTGATATTAGGTTGTATAGAATTCTTAGGTCTTCTTTGTTAAATTTTGGTAATTCATATGTATCTAGGAATCCGTCCATTTCTTCTGTGTTCCATCTTATTGACATATAGTTTCTCAGAGTATTGATGATTTTCTGGATTTCTGCTGGGTCTGTTTCACTCTTTTCATTCCTAACTGCACGGACTTGGCTCATTTCTTTCCTTTTTTTTTTTTTGATAAGGTTGGCTAAGAATTTGTCAATTTTATTTGTTTGAATAACCAACTCTTGACTTCATTGATTTTTTTTGTATCATTCTCTTAGTCTCCATTGCATTGATTTGTACTCTAATCTTCATAATTTCTTTCCTTGTATGGCTTTGGGTTTCTCCTGCTCTTCTTTTTCTAGAAACTTGAGGTTGAGCATCAGATTATTTCTTTGAGATCACTCTGTTTTCCTAATATGATTATTCATCTCAATGAATTTCCCTCATAAGACTGCCTTCATTTGTACCAGAGATTCTGATAAGTTGTGTTTACATTGTCATTTAATTGTAGAAACTATCTGATTTCTTCTTTAATTTTTTCTGTGACTCATTGGTTATTTAGAAGTGTGTTTTTCAATGTCCATGTGTTTATGAAATTTTTTGCAGTTCCCATTACTATTGATCTCCAATTTCATCACACTATGGTCTGATAATATATAGCACATAACTTCAATTCCTTTACAGTTACTTAAACATGTTTTATGAGCAAGTATGTTGTCTATTTTGGAGTATGACCTTTGTGCAGCTGAAAAGAATATGTAATCTGTGTTTTTTTTTGGGGGGTGGAACACTGAAAACATCTGTTAAGTTCATTTGTTCAACAGTTTGATTTAGTTCTAGTATTTTGTTGTTTATTTTCTGTCTAGTTGATCTATCTATTTGTGATGGGGTATTGAGATTTCACACTACTCTTATTTAGTCTTATTTGATTTTTCATGTCTGTTAGCATTTGTTTTATACAGTTGGATACACTAGTATTTGGTGCATGTATATTTATGATTGTCATGCCTTCCACTTGGATTTTTCCCTTTACAAGGATGTAGTATACTTCTTTGTCTCTCTTAATCATTGTTAGTTTGAAATCCATTTTATCTGCAAAGAGGATAACTACTGATTTTTTTTCAGTTTCCTATCACATGGAGTATTGTTTAATACCTATTAACTTTCAGCGTACGAGTTACTTTTTGAATTAAGTGTGTTTCTTGTATGCAGCATTTTGTTGAATTTTGCTTCTTGACTCATTCTGCCAGTCTATTTCTTTTGATTAGTGAATTGAGACCATTAACATTGATGGTGATAATAGATATGTATTGACATCTTTGTCATGACTTTTTCTTTTTGTTGGATTCTCCCCTTTGCATTTAATTTCTTGTCCTACTTTATGTATTCATTCTGCTGGGCTTCCTGTTGTTGTGATCCTCATTGTCCTTTCCTGGGATACTGTTCAAAATTTTTTGGAGTGCTGGTTTGGTATTCATGAAGCTCCTCTGGTACTCTTGGTCATGAACGTATCTTATTTCTTCATCAATTTTGAAAGATAGTTTTGCAGGGTACATAAATCTGGGTTGGAGACTGTTATCCTTTAGGGTTTGAAAAATATCACACTTCTTGCCCTAAGGGTTTGTGTTGAGAAGTTTGCTGTGATTCTGATGATCTTTCCTTTGTATGTGATTTGTTTCTTTTCTCTTCTTGTAGGATTTTGTTCTTCTGTTGGGTTTCTGGAATCTTAACTATTGTATGCCTAGGTGTAGATTTTTTTTGATAATGGCTAGTTGAAGTCCTATATGTCTCAGTTATTTGTATGTCAAGTTATTTCCCCCTACTTGGGAAGTTTTCTGCCATTACTTTTGCGAAAAGTTTTTTAATGTCATTTGCACTTTCTCTCATTTCTTCATTCACTCTGATTAGTTATATATTTTTTTTCATTGCATCATCTAGCAGCTGCTGGCTGCCCCTCACTATTTTTAAGAAATTTTCCTGTCCCTGGTCAGTAATTGCAATCCTATCTTCTTTTTTTTCTCATTGAGTTTATTGGTACTTTTTAGGTATACACTACAGTTACATTCATCATTCGGATATTGTACCTTTAGCGATCCTGTCTTCTATATCTGAAATTCTGTCCTCATATTGGCTCATTCTACTTTGTAAACTTTCAATGGAGTTTTTAATCTCCTGGAATCTGTTTGTATCTGTTTTATGGATTCCATTTGTTTCCTATGTTGGGATCCCATCATGTTTCTCAGCTCCTCTATAGTTTTCAATCTGTGTCTGCTCTAGACTTATTAATCATGTCTTGCACTAAGGATAAAATCTCTGTTGTTATTTATAATTTCAATCTCTGAAATTATTTCTGATTTCATGTTTTCCAGACCCTCTTTCATTGCCAGTTCAGGGTGTCCCGGTGGTTGCATATCAGATTGTTAAATCTCACTGTTCTTTGGGGTTACCTTAGGTGATCTGGAAGTCTGGTTTTGAGACTTGTTTACATGTTTTCTCATTTCAACAGAAGAGGCCTGCTGTGTCTTTGTTGAGGCAACTTTTTGCTCATCCAGTAGTCTTCAATTCTCAGCAAGCCACCAAGTGGCTTTTTCTCTGTTGCTCACCACTGTACCAATTCAAGGGTTCAGAGTGGTGGACTTCTAAATCCCTGTGCTGTCCTGTTGACCAGGCAGGTTTCTGGCTGTGGACTGTGCAAACTTGGGATGCTATCTGGGTGTGCCTCTGAGTAGGGCCTGCCTCCTTCATAGCTATTGTCTTGGAGGTCCTTTGGCTGGGGGCTGGGCACCCTAGTGGCCAGTGTCTGGGCAAGCTCCTGGCTAGGGTCTGTGCACACTTGCCAGTGGCATCTGGGTGGGCTTCTGGCTGTTGCTTGTGCCCCTGTGTAGCTCTTTTCCAGATGGATCTTCATTTGGGATCTGTGGGTTTGGGAATCTGTTGGGATTGGGGCAGAACCCTGGCAGGACCTAACTGTAGCCTCTGCTCTGGTCCACACCTTATGCTAACTTTCTTTTTTTTTCAATTTATTTTTTTAAGTGAGTTTATTGGTATACAGTACAGTTAGTTACATTCATTATTGGGATCTTCTAACTTTCTAATAGTTGTGATTGTCTTGCTAATAACAATGGGCACTGAAATGGAGGGAGAAACATACTTCTGCTGTGGAGTAGAAAAGTGAGCTTAATGTAGAGAAGGGTGGCTTAAAAACATCGTCTTGATAGTCTTGCTTTCTAAAGAATCAGAAATCATGAAAAAGTGTGAAGTTTATGTTCATTGGAATAAAGGAAACCATTAATTCCTTCCTTCTTTTGACTTAAGTCACAGGCACAATAAGCAATCAAAACATTAATATGTTCACATCACTTGTTTGAGGTGCCCTAGAAAGGGAAACATTACAGGTAGCAGTGGAGCCATGGGCACAGAGCTTGGACACAAGGAAAAACAGAAGGAAGCAGTTACACTGCCACTTTTTTCGTTTAGGACAGCATCACACCACAGTGGTTGAGAGAGGTCAGAGGCAACCAGCCATACTACCAAGTCCAAGTTTTATTCCCTGGAGCAAGTAACTTCTGCCCTCACATTCTCTGCCTTTTCTGCCTGGAATTTGGGAATAAAAATAGTTTTAACTCATATTATTGTAAGGTTTCAATGAGATAATGATTGAGGTAGCTCTCAGGGTGCTCTGTTTTTCTTTGCTTATCATTCATTGTCCCCCACAAAAAAACTGTGTCCTGTATATTTTTATAGCTGTATGTGGAAGTGGGGCAGTTAGGGCTATGATGAAGTGTTTAACTCCATCATTATTACTCCTGTGAATTTTAAGGCCATGTGGATTAAAACTTTCTTATGGAAATAAGCAAGAAAATGAGAAGAGATGGGATGCTGGGAGCCCCTTACAATGATCTTGGCAGGAACCCACTTTAATTTATTGGATGGGACATTCTGCACCTTATTAAATTTTTGATATAAATGTTTGATTGTGTTTATAGTTTCAGATATATCTCTGGCTAACTTTCAGGGATTTTAAGCATGTTTATTCAAATGTAAACATAAAATGTCACAACATAGCCAACCTATCTCTGCCCTCTATCTCTGAGATTTCTTCTTGGCTTTTTACTCTGACCTTGGCACATCTTGCTAGAAATTTGATTCCAGGGAATGGAGTAGAAATATTAAAATGAGGAAATTAAGGACTAAAAAAAGGTAGAATACATTGCTGAGCTTCTCGTTATGCAAGAATTTGACAAATTTATCAAGATTAAAAAATAATACTCTTCATTGTAAAGTCACCCACACATGTAGCACATGTGTGTACAACCAATGTGCACACATCCTACTAAATCTTGACTTGAAGTCATGCAATTGAAAGGGACACATTTTTGCACAGAGCACTGCAGAACACTCAAGCCTCAGAAATTACAGGACCTCATTAGCAAGGAATCCTCTGTTAATCGTATTCTTGCTGCCATAATTGACTTCACTCCCTCTTGTTAGGCCAAGTTAGTGTTACTTGCAGAAGTTGCTCTTACCTTGTGTCCAAACTAATTTCCTTTCGGTGTTACCACTAATAAGCTTGCAGGTTTTACCCTGGCTTCTGATAGCCTCACATTTTGGGGTGTTTCCTCCTTCCTACCATTAGTGGCATTACCAAGCTCTATTCTAATGTTTCCCTGTCCAGCCTTCCCTTACACCGTGCAGGGATAATTAGCCACAGCGTAAGATAACAAGACTTTCTCAAGTATGAATATAAATTGAACAGGTGTTCACTGTGCTGGTGACTCAGGTTGTGACAAACAGGACCTCCTTTCCCTCAGTGAGTTGTATGGATGATCTCTTCTCTGTGGTCAATTTGTTGTATATTTTGGAAGACAAGATAAGCAGTATTTAATAAATTAGATCAAACTTATTTTTTAATTCAGACTTTATATTAATAGGATCCATATATCTATGCATCCATTTATATATTTATATATATATGCATATCTATTTATCTATATCTATATCTATATATCTATATATCTATATATATATATATATTTTTTTTTTTTGGTTCCAGGGATAAAACTCATAGCCTTGTGCTTGTGAGGCAGGTGGCAGCACCACTGAGCTAAATCCCTGGCCCCGATGTTTATATTTTAACAATGTCCATTGTAGCAGTGGGATTGAGATGATGTAAATCTACAGAAATGAAAGGTTCATTCCAAAGTATTGTCTTTCAGGGTCATATGCATTTACAAGAGCAAATGTTCCTTAAAGTAGTGCACCAAGATGACAGAATCCATCCAAATGGAAATGGGAACTCAAAGAGAAATAGGCCAATAAACACAGAATTCACTTGAAAGGGATAGCTCAAGTTTAATTTTCTTCTTGTCAAATAACTTCTAGGCCAAAAACAATTTCTGAGTATGACTGTGGACTTCAATAATCTCAAGGTGGAATTTGTAAGTTCAATTTTCAACTGACTCAGAAAAAGTGTCAAATGCATAGCTTTAAAGATGCTAACTTCCTGCTCCTTTGGCCCAGGTATTGAGCCTCCTTGGACCTTCGCTATAGTCCCAAGCCTGGCTCTCACCAAAATCTCATTGCTTAGCTTCTAAAGACAGACAGGTGGTGGCTGCTTCACAGGAAGGGTGCTAGTGGTGGCAATGTGGATTTGATGTGTGCATCATGATTATCTTCCCTGAAAACTTCTTTGCACATGGAACCCTGACTTTGTTGTACATATGGAGTTGGCTTGTTAGTGACATTCCCAGGGAAATATTTTGAGAAACAGATTACTCTGTGTACTATTTCTGAATAAGCATCTATTTGCTTATTGTGGTGCACCAGATTCTGAACTATTTCCTTTATTTCTTACAACATTGCTACTGTCATATTAAAAATATTTGGGAAGGGGCAGAAAGAATGAGTACTTCTCTGGAGGTAAGTTGAGAGCAGTAAGGTGCCAGCATTCTGGAGCAACTTAAGCATAGTCTGATGGCATAATGAGTTTCCTGGATTGAGCCAGCTCCAAGGAAAATTAATCCTACTGAGCTGTTTTGTACTAAGACTATTTTTGAGGTCCTCAAGTATCATGGAAGTTACTACATTTATCCCACCATATACCCACCCACCCATCCATCTCCCTGTCCCCCAACCAGTTAACCACTGTTCATCATCCTTTACTTACTTATTCAACACAAATTTATAAGCATTTCCATTGACCAGAACCTATGCCATCTGCTACAGTGTCTGTAATAATAAGCAAGAAACATACAGACCTTGCACTCCACTGCTTATAATGTGGAGAGATGCACAGTAGTCAACTGAAAACTGGACCCCCAAAATCATACATGTGCTTATGCTCAGGACCTATTAATAAGCTACCTTACTGGCCCAAAAGGATTTTGCAGATGTAACTAAATTAAGGATCTTGACTTGGGGAAATAATCTTGGATTATATTGGTGATCCCCATTGTGATGACAAAATCCCTTATAAGAGGGGACTGGAAGCAGGAAAGTCAGACAGAGAAAGTATGAGAGATCAGAGTCCTAGAAAGATTCAAAGATGTTACAAGATAGGCTTTGAAAATGAAGGAAACTGCCATGTTCTAAGGAACGAAAGCAGCCTTTATCATCTGAAAAAGGCAAGAAAGCAACCTGCCCATCCACCTCAGAGCTTCCAAAATGATTGCAGCATTACTGACATTTTGACTTTGGCCCAGTGAATTGATTTTGAACTTGTGACCTTCAGAGCTATAAGATGACAAATTGGTATTGTCTTAGGCCACTAAACTTGTGGTAATTTGTTGTAGCAGCCACAGGAAATTCATAGGTAGAGACAAACAGACTGGTAAAATGGAATGATGCAGGCTGTGACTAGGCTCCTTCTGTATATGTGTTGCCAAAGCAAGTGGAACCTAGGTTTCTTTGACGCTCCATGAAGGTATTCTTCCTTAATGTGGGGTAGGCACGGGATCAGGGATGACTTCCAGAAGAAGTAGCAATTGGGACTATTTAAAGATGAGAGAGAAAATAAAAGATAATAGGAAACAGGGGTTTAGATTTTTTGCAAATAGGTAGGGGACTATGGAAGGAGGGGGAAGAGAGGCAAAGGGGAAGTTAAAAAGAATTAAGATTAGTAATGAAAATGCACCAACTCCCTATGATGAATGTATCATTATGTACTGCAAATGTGTACTAATAAAATTTTAAAAAATTAAAAATGAAGATGAGGGATGAGGTGAGGTTATAACATCAGGAAGTAATAAAAAGGCAATGAGCAAACAAACAGTTTAACATGAAATGGGAAAGACCCTCAGGACTCAGGATTCAGGGAAGAGTTAGGAAGGTCTGGAAGGTCAGGGAAAGAGAAAGACATGTCCGAGGCTGCAGAGATGGGCAGAAACTGGCCTGCAGGGCTTTGGAGACAATCTGTGACCTGGAATTGTGCAGTGGACCAAGACATTTTCCAAATTTACATTTGCATTTTTAAAAAGGATTACTTTGACTTCAAAAGACCAGGAGAAGGGGCCAGGGATTTAGCTCAGTGTTTTGGTGGCCTGCCTTGCAAGCACAAGGACCCGAGTTCGATCCCTGGTACCACACAAAACAAAACACCCAGGAGAAATAGATTAGAAATACCCAAAGCATCTGCATGAGTGTATAAATGCCCCCAAATTAGGTGCCTCTAGATCTTTACAGTGAATCAGTGGATATTCCACATTGGTTTTCTGCACAAAGGAGGACAGTCAAGGGTCAAAGGAACATGCTAACAACCAGGAGATTGTTTGCTCTTTGCAGCTCCCACTCAAACACAAAAATAATGCAACACTGAGTTGTTAATTTTCAATTTCCAGATTGAAATCCCCTTTTAGAGAAACAAGAACTCAGTGGTCCCTGTTTTCCCAGGTCATTTCAGTCTTTGCTTATGCCTGAACCATGTTTCTCATCCACTTTGAGTCTGGCAACATTCCCTCCTTGAATGGAGTCTTTCAGAATAATAGAGTTTTGTTGAGCAAGAGGATGAAGCTTACATTCAGAGCATAGCAGTAGACCCACAGGGCTAAATTACTGGATGTTCAGATAAGAACAGGGCAGAGCTGTTCCTCCTCAGTGCTGCTCTTGGAAATGACAAAGCAGCACTCTAAAGAGAGACAGAGGCTGATGCTGGCATGGCTAGAGGCCAGCTGACTGCCCAGTCACTGGAGTCATGTAGAAAGGAGGTTTTGAGGCCACCATAATTATCCCAGACTGAGATTTAAGATCTTAGCTTTACATATTTTATAAATAGGACAAATAAAAATGTTCAATAACATACATAAATAGCACAGCACAGTGACTCATAATATACATGCATGCATGTACACAGGCTTTCTATACAAGTGATGGGAGTTTTTGGACCTCTCCCCAACAAGATTCACTTCAGAATACTAAAATGTATAAGGTCTTATGGCCAAGTCAAATCCACATATTGCATTGATGAATTCATAAATATACCTGTCTGTATTTGAAATGGATTAAGGTGGAATCCAATAAGAGTCCTGTTATTAGACTTGATTAGCCTGTAGTCCTGACCTCCAGATGCTTGGTCTTGATAAAGCAGGGAGGTAGCAGGCTTTACTGAGAGCAGAGAGTTGGTCCAGCTCCAGACTATGTGGGTCTCTGGATCCTGTTGCCCAGGGACATTCAAGACCTTGCCAACTTCCAGAGTGTTGCACTCAGCAAGATGCTCAGTGCACAATGACTGAATTAGCAACTAACATCAGCTGTTTCTATACATTTTGTCTTTATCACTCAATGTACTTATACTGATTCAATCAGACTTACTGTCTATAATTTGCTGGTGCATTACTGTATCACAGAAAAAGAGTCTATCATGTCTTATTCTCGACTTCCTAAAACTGAACTCTGAAGAACAATGGGCAATTTTTCAGGTTGTATTATTATTATTATTATTATTATTATTGGTACTGGGATTGAACTTGGGACCTTGTCCTTGCAAGGCAGGCAGTGGAATCACTGAGCTAAATTCCCAGCCTAGAAGAAGTATTTTTTTTTCTCATTGAGTTTATTGGTACTTTTTAGGTATACAGTACAGTTACATTCATCATTGGGATCTTGTACCTTTACATGACAGGTCTTGGTTCTCATTTTTTCCTCTTACCCCTGCCCTCCCTTCACCCCCTCCTGCCTTCCCTATATACAAAAACTTTATTTCCATTTTTTCATTTTCTCATATTTTTTTTCTTTTCCCTTATTTCCTTTCCCCTACCCTTCCCCTACTTCCTCTGCAGCTTTAGGCCTTTTCTTCCTATTTCACATTGCCAGTCACACCATTAGGATCTTATTTACAATTATAGTTGTTCACACCAGAGAAAGTATTTGGTATTTACACATGTGACTTATTTATTTCACTTAAGAGTATGACCTTCATATACATGCATTTTCCTATGAATGACTGTAATTTCTCATTCTTTATGGCTGAGTAATATTCCATTTTATAGAAAAACCACATCTTTATCTAGTCTCCAAATGATGTGCATTTGGGCTGTTCCCAAGTTTTAGCTATTACAAACTGTGCCACTATAAACATGGGTGCACATATATCACTGTAGTATGATTCTTTTAATACTTTTGGAAAGATACCCAGCACAGGGATGGCTGGGTCAAATGGAACCTCTAATCCTAGTTCTTTGAGATATCTTCATATTGATTTCCATAGTGGTTGCACCAGTCTGCACTCCCACCAACAATGCAGAAGGGTTCCTTTCTCCCCACAACCCTGCCAACATTTGTTATTGGTTGATTTCTTGATAGCAGCCATTCTTTGTGGGGTGAGGTGGAATCTCAGCATTGTTTTAATCTGCATCTCTCAAATGACAAGTGATGTGGAACATTTTTTCATGTTCATTTGCTGCTTTTACTTCTTTGTCTGAGAAATGTCTGTTCATTTCAGATGCCCATTTTTGAATCGGGTCTTTATATTTGGGGGAGATTTTTTGAGTTCTTTATATATTCTAGATAATAGTCCTTTGTTTGAGGAGCAACTGGTAAAAATTTTTTCCCACATTGTAGGTTGTCTCTTAGTTCTGCTGATGGTTTCTTTTGCAGTGGAGAAGCTTTTTAAATATGATGTCCGTTGTTGATTCTTTCTGCTAGGTCCTGTGCTACTGAGGATTTGTTTATAAAGTCTTTTCCTACGCCAATGTCTTCAAGAGTTCTACCTAACTTATCTTCCAGAAAGTTTAGTGTTTCTGTTTTAATATTTAGATCTTTAATCCACTTGGATTTTAGTTTAGTGCACAGTGAAAAATAAGGGTCAAGTTTTAATCTTTGGCAGGTTGAAATCAAGTTTCACCAACACCATTTATTAAAGAGGCTATCTTTTCTCCAGTGAGGATGGTTGACTCTTTGTCAAAGATGAGGTGGTTGAGTACGTCTGGATTTCTTTTTGTGTCTTCCAGTCTGTTCCACTGATCCTTGGGTCTGTTTCCTTGCCAGTATCATGCTGTTTTTATCACAGTGGCTTTGTAGTATAGTTTCAAACTGGGAATTGTTATACTTGCTGCCATGTCTCTGTTGCCTAGGATGGCTTTTGCTATTATAGGTCTCTTCTGGTTCCAAATGAAATTTTGTGTTATATTTTCTTGTTCTGTGAAATATAGTGTTGGAATTGCAACTGGCATTGCATTGAATCTGTATAGCAGTTTTGGTAGTATGGCCATTTTCACTATGTTGAGTCTTCCTACCAGGAGCAGGGGATATCTTTCCATTTTCTTATTTCTTCTTCAATATCTTTTTTCAGAGGGCTGTAATTTTCAATGTAGAGGTCTTTTGCAGCCCAAGAGAAGTATCACTGATGAGACTGTTAAAGTCATTTTTAGTGACTCTTCTGAGATTTAAAGAGTCTTATATATCTTTAAATTATCTTAAAGGGTATGCATTCCTATAAATGCTATTGTCTCAAATCTTTTAATAGCAATATTCATACTTCTGGTTATTGTAGTCTGTAATCTACACCGTATAAATCATGGACATATGCAAGTTAATGGTCTCATTATACCTCATGAAAAGAGTTTAGTGAAACAGATATAATGTAGACATAGGGTTAAGCCCAGGATGTAAGGATAAAATTGGTGTTTGTCTGATATCTTAAAAATATGGCTTGAAGTACAAATCAATGGATCCTGTCATTTGCTTCACATAATTTATTAGGATGCAAGAAGATCAACAAAGTTGGTAATTATTATTTATGAAGGTCTTTTTGACATAAAGCCTAATCAGCACACACCAATAAAATGATAGTCTACATTTCAAGCTAAAAATCCCATTTGAATGAGTAAAGCTCACTTAATAACACAATGCATTGATGAAGTTTTGGGGCATATTCTTTCCTTATTTGGAAAGCTCTTGCAAGTGCTAGTTGAAATTTTGATGATCATCTATAACTTCCTCTAATTTGGATGCTTAGACAATGCTTCAATTTGCTAACAGGAGTCTCTGTAGCTTTCAGAGGAATTGAATTTCCAGATCACTGCATGATGACCATAGGCAGCAGAATGAACTTGGGGTTTTTATAAATAAAAATTATGTTGTCTTAACAATAGAAGCAATGCACTTTGCTATCTACAGGTACAATATTTCTGAAGGTACTTTAGGGATGGGAGAGATTTTAATCTGGAATGCAAAATATTAATGCCTTCATTTCCCCCAAATATTAAAATTTATAGAGAACTTCTACACTCAGTCCCTGATTCAGTTCTCACACATGGATGCCAGACACAGATATCATCTTTTCCCAGAAATGACGGTGGAGTCACTTACTCAAGGATATGGAACACTGACTCTGGAGCCAAAGTCGACACCCACACTCGGGAGCACTGAGTACCTGCTGCAAGTAGTCACTACCAGCACACGGATTTATAGGTCAAGGCCAGAGAAGCCAAGAAAAAATGGATGTCAGGGGTCTGCATGGGCAGAGAGAAGCCAGGAGGACAGGATTAAAACAGACCATAACACTATGAGTGTTCTGCAAACGGATGCTTAGAGGGATGGTGGAATGGGCATGCGACCTGCTGCGGAACAACTAAGGGCAGCATTCTGTGCACTGGAGCATTCTGTGTACATGCTGCCTGTCTGAGTTCCTTTCTGCACAAGGTAGAGCTCAGGACCCTAGACCCATGTCAACAAGTTTCCTGAATCCTGCAGTGCCTGCCTACTCTGCCCGCTGTGACCCTCCTTTACACCCTCTGCTGCAGATGATTTAGTCATGTTGGGGAATGCAGTCTGGAAGGGCCAGAGACTAGAGAGGTGACCATTTCAGTGGACAGTGTATCAGCAAGGCTGTCCAGGTCTCAGGAATCTGGAGGGGTGATAGTGTAGGGGTTTTCTCCACAAAGAAGGTCTCTGAATACAGGGTATATAGCAGGTCCTAGCTGTGGAGACTCCTGGGGAGTTCATAAAGCACTTGATATCAGGCATGTTTGTTCTTCAATGACACTGGAGCAAATCCTGGCTATGCAGTGACTCTGTTCATGGAAGCATGTTGAAGAGCCACCTAGGAATGAGATATCCCTGCCAGAACAAGTGTCCTATTTCAGTGATTTCCCATAAGGCACCAGAAACCAAGCAAGTGGATATTAACATCATCATCCTATAAAGTGATTGTTCCTCCAGCCAGCCCATGCCATACAGGTGCCAGACACTAAAGTGACTAGTTGACATCTGGACGAGCTTTTAGCTCAAAGAAATTACAAATGCATATTATCCTATAGCAATCAATCTTCAGATCACAAATGGAAAATAGATTTCCCCTATCTTTTCTGTTGGCAATCCAAGAACAAGTCAATCAAGCTGATTGAATATTCCCACTCACTGGTCACGGATGTGATGTGGAATCAGGCACTTGCACTTCTCAGAAGTGGATGAGTGAGGCCTCTGAGAGTGTAGGTTGTAAGGTGCTTAATAAGTGTGACTTGGGCAAACCACATTTAGCAAGGGAAGTCAGGGGAGGTGATATAAATGTGAATCAGGTGCATGCAGGGGTTTCTTTTCTATCTGGAGGATGCCTTTGTTGGGGATCCTTCCAAATAACCTGGGTATATGATGCAATTTTAGTATAATTAAAATCTAAATCACTCAAATTATATAATTAATCATATTCAGCTCCAATCACCATTCTAATTGATCCCCATCTGCTGCTTCTGCACCTGGTGATCTTAGTGACACGAAGAACACCAAGCAGGTGGCTCAGACCACTGCCTTTTTGCTCACATGCAGTAGCTCATCAGGCAAATGTGATGTCATTGCTGGCTTCAAAGGAGACATGTTCTAGGAGTTCACAGGCCATGCACTTAAAAGGGATGATGAATCACAGATGTCCAGGGAAATGACCAGCTAGGAAACCACAGAGATCCAATGAGAAGTATGTGGTGTCACAGAAAACTGGCTGCTCAATATGCACACACTGGATGTTAGGACTCCTCCAAAATGAAGTCTTAGGAGACAAACTAGTGAAATGAGAATAAAGGCACCAATAATACTGAAAATGCTGGAGGCTTGCCATAACCACTGCATAGATAACTGCCACTGTTTATAGCCCTAAAGCTACTAGAACAATTTCCAAACCCCTGACAGATCTGTCAGACTATCTAAATTAATGGTCAGTGCTGCAGTAGTTATTGGGAAGTAACCATGTGAACAGGAAAGGACTGCAGGATTTCTGAATATGATACATAGAGCCCTCTCAATTACCTCTGCCCATTATGATACCTGAGCTTTTGAAATTAAAGGGATATTTTATGGGGACATTGTTTTAAGCCTACAGCCAGGTGGCATTCTGGTGGCCAGGCGCACTTGTCACACACCCCTGTCAGAGTACACAGTCCCATAACCATGTAGCTCTGTATGGATGTCATGCCATCTTCATGTGTGTGGAGACAAGTGTTGAGAAAGGGACTTTTCTTCTGCCACCAAAGGCACTGTACCCATTACTGTGACCCTGATTCTGGCTGTTAAGTGTCAGAGCTGGAAGTGATGTCTATGCAAAAGCTTTAACATGATTATTTGCAGCAACTTTCTTTATAATTTCCCCAAACATGGAAAATTTCAAGATGTGCTTTAGCCAATGAATGGATAAATAAACTGGCACAAGCAGACAATGGGATGCTATTTCATGCAAAAGATGTCAGCTATTAAGCCATAAAGAGGCATGGAGGGAACTTAGATGCATATTACTAAGTGAGATAAACCAATCTGAAATGGTTACATACTGTGTGATTCTAATTAGAAGATGTTCCAAAAAAGGCAAAACTATAGAGATCATAAAAAGTCCAGTGGTTGCATGGAGAGGGAGGGATGCAGGAATATGAAAAGCACATGGGTTTCAAGAGCAGTGAAACTATTCTGAATGACACTGTAATGGCGGCCACATACCATTACGCATTGTTAAAACTCATAGACTGTACAGTAGCAAGAGTAATCCTCATTACAAGATAAGGACTTTGGGTGGCAATGATGTGTCACATTCATCAATGGCCATAAATACACCATGGTGGTGTGAGTGTGAGAGTGGCAGTGGTGGGGGCTGGCCTGCCACAAAGCACTGGCTGTGTGAGAATAGGGGAAATCTGTGTAACTTCTTCAATTTTGCTGAGAACCTAAATTAGACTAAAAAGTCCTTTTCAAACTGCCAGAGCTCCGGGCACTGATATCTGTGGTGATAACAATGGTACTTACTGCTGTGCTCTTGCATGAGCAGCTCCGGGAAAGTGGATGGAGAGGAGCTGAGAAAAGGAGGAGAGGAGGAGGGGCTTCTGGAGGCAGCTGGGGCTGCACACAAGGAGAGGGTAGAGGGCAGCAAGAGACCAAGCTGGTGAGGAAGCAAGAGGGAGTGAGAGCCCCAGCCTGCTCCAGCCTGGGAGCTCTCCTCATACAGAATAGGACTGCCTGGGAGACACACAGAACAGTCTGTCATGCTTGTTCTAAGGGCAGGGCCCAGACAAGAAAGTGGAAGCCGGACAGAGAGACCAGGAACCACAGAACTGCCAGGCATGAAAAGCCAGTGAGCACTAGGGACAGTGAGGAGGTGGAGAGCCACACCAGTTCTGCCATGCTCCCCTCGCAACAGTCTCATCCTCTGTGCTTGTCCAGTTTATCACAGGTGTGACAATTTTTTCTGACCCACAAATTCTGTCTGCTCAACCTACATGGGGAATGGCAAGAAAACCAACAGTGAATCATAGAGAACATGCAAAGTTGACTCAGTTAATGCCTGTGAATCTTCACAAATCCTTTAGCAAGCAGCCTTTCAAGAATTCTTTAAGTCTAGTAAAACAGAATCTTTCCAAAGGTTTATTTTAAATTATACCGAAGAGAACATTTTCTTTAACATCTATCATTTGAAAGAAGGGGGCAAGAATAACATAAAAAGTTATTGTTTGGGGGTCAAAACTCCTATTGATATGAATTAATTGATTTTGCTGTACATATACCCTTGAGAACAGATTATATGTAAGTTTGTGTGTGTATGTGTGCATGTGTGTGCAAATGTGTATACATATGTACCATATAGATATGCATGTGTTGTACATTTATAAGTGTCTGTATGTGTGTGCAAATGTGTATACATGTAGGTATGCATCTATAGGTATGTGTGTATATTATATGTTCACATGGGTGTGATACATGTGTGCACACGTGTCTGTGGGTGCATATACATGTATGCATGCATCTATAGGTGTATGTGTGTATATTCTATGTTCATGTGGGTCTATATATGTGTACACATATATGTGTCTTTGTGAGTGTGTATACATGTATGCATGCCTCTGTAGGTACACATGTGTATACTGTGTGTTTATGTGGGTCTCTATGTGTGTGTGCATGTGTATGTATGTGGGAGTGGATATTTGGGTGTATTTTGTGTGTACATATATGACTACATGTATTTGTGCATGTACACTCATATGTTTACCTGTTTGTATTATTTGGGTATGAGTATGTGTGCATATATATTGTGTGTGTGAATGTGTATGGGAGGGTGTGTGTGTGTGTGTGTATGCCTTGTTTAGACACCTGGGCTATGTGAAGTGTCCGCAGAATGAAAGTAACCTGAAGAATCTCCTGCAATGAGGTTGGCCAACCCAAAGGTGATGTGGGATTGTGGAGTGAGGTCAGGAAGGAGAGCTATGAACTGGCCCCAGGACACCTGGCTCCCTCAGGGAGGGTTTAGAGTCACCCATGGGGCACCTGACCCAGAAATAAGCTGCTGAGGCAAGGCATTATGAGAAGTTTACACTTCAACACATTTTTACATGTGTTTCCTTCAGCCTGGGTTTTAATTTTTACCGGATAGTCTGGCAATTAGGACTGAGAAATGATATAGACCTCAGAAATGTGCCCTAACTTAGAGCCCACCAAATAAAGAACTCTACTCCCCTCTTGCGTGGTTCATTAGTGAATACTAGAATATCCAGCTTCACACATTCCATGGAAGAGGAATTTAGCAGAACATAAAAATATTCTAGCTGGATGGGTGCCGATAAGGACTGTCTATGAATAACATTAGCCCTACCTGGAGGCTGGCATCCTTCTCTCCTATTACCTTGGAGATGATTGAATAGATACAATGAATTTCTCAAAATCTTTTAATAGTTATACATTATTCTAAGCTTTCAATTCATGTGTCTATCTTTTCTTTTGTGTTTATTTATATCTATTTCCCCTCAAATGCAATACACCTTTTACTTGAGTTCAGCAGCAGAATACCATTGGAGCCATAGACACACATCCCTGTAGCAAAGGCCTTACACATTCCAGGAAGATCCAAATTAAACACACTTCAAGTGTCCAAGTTCAGGTGGCTCAATTCCAAGTCTGCAGGGATGTGTAATTACAGACTTCAGCTCTGAATCTGAAAATAAAAATATAGGGCACAACCAATTTCTAGAAGGAAGCAAGTTGCATTTGTTTCTTGGTAGCTAGAGCTTCAGACCAGGGAGTGTTCATTATGAATGATTATTATCAAATGTCTAAAGAAAGCCCAGGGGCACTGAGAAGTTTTTGTGGAATTAAATCCCCCCAACATGCACAAATACAAATACACATGCACATTCACACATGCAAACTCATACTACATGCATCATGCTAAGTCCTTTCCATCACTGGTTGCTGCAGTGGAAGTCAGTAGATAGGACAGTACTTTGGTAGCTAAGAACTGTTAAAGAAAAAAGAGCCATTGTATGGGGGGAGATGAGGCTGTGTAGCCTCATGAGTTATTGTGAGGTTCCTAGTAGCTGTAGTAGTTTGTTTATTTGTTAAATCTGTTTTTGCATTTTGTAGGGGGGGTCAAAACATCTTTTACTTACTTGTATACTGATTCTCCACCTCATATAGAAAATCTCAGCCTGAGCTTGGATAAACGATTATGTTAAGGTATCCAGGTTTCCCTGGTTTTAAAATCCCTCAGTATCTAGCAAACTGGGATGGTTGGTTATTCTTTCTTCCTGAGTTACCTCTGAACCCACTGCCACATGCATACATTTTCATTGCTTCTGGAATTTGGGGATGATATTTTATTATAATATTGGTAAGAAAACTATTGGGAAAAGACTTTAAGGACAGAATCTAATCTATTTTCTTGATGAGTTTAAGATTAGGAATTAAAATGGATTTTTATTAAATATTTGTGACCACTTTAAATTCCTTTAGATATAAGCAACTGATTTACTCATACCAAAAATCTAGATAGATGATTTCATTTTGTCTTGCATGCAGTTCTTTTGTTTATCCTCTTTTTTTACTTGTAGTATAAATAAACTCGAAATATGATTTTCAGAATAAATATTTCTATTTAGATTCTTTTCTTTAGGTCAAAAAGTTTTCAGAAGAAACATTGATTCTTCAGCTAATAGCTGTGGTAGGCAGAGTAGTGTCCCTGCAAAAGCGCTCCTTGTCCAAATTCACAGGCCTGTGAATCAGTCAAGTGTCTTGACAAAGAGGAATTGAGATGGCACATGAAATCAAGATAATCAAACAGCTGACCTTAAGATAGAAAGGTTATCCTGGATCACCCAGGTGATGTAATCACCTGATAAAATCATGTGGAAGAGGAAGGCAGGGAAAGACAGTCAGAAGAAGGGAGATGTGAAGTCACTGGTTTTGAGGGGAAGAATGGCCCATGAATCCAGGAATCAAGCAACTTTAAAGTTGAAGCAAGAAAATTGATTTTCCCTAGAGCCCCAGATGCCCATGGGACCACATGGGCCTCTGACTCACAGGAAAGGTTAAAAGTCAATACTGCTGAAGCCACCAAGTTCATGGTGACTCATTGCAAAGGTGACAGGAACTAGTAGAAGAGTTGAGAATTCTATTTGGTTGGTTTTTTTCCTCCAGGAGGTCATTAGCATTGGAGAAAATGAAAAAGGAACAGGCATTGATGTTCTTGTTATCAGTTTCCAGAACAGAAACAGTCATCTACCAGAGACCAGTGGATTACGTGGTGATATTCCCAGAGCTTAACAAGAGGTAACCCTTTGAGGGCTGGTGCTAGGTGTAAGCCTTCCTTCCGCAAGCTTACCTGTAAATTATGGCCCTGCTGAGTTGTTCACACAGCCCATAGGGACAGCGGTTTCTGAGGCCTCTGCTGGCTCTCAAGGACAATTTCCAGTCCAAGAAGGCATAAGTGAGAAGGTAGAAGAGCCTTGGGGCTGGGTGTCCTGAATCTCTTCCTCTCTCCAGCCCCCAAATTCACTACCTTCTGGTCCCTGGCTGCTGCAAATCATTACCATCGGGGTGTTCCCAGCTTCAAACAAAACTGCCCCCTGTTCTATACCAGGATATGTTGCTGGAGCCTTCCCACTACCCAAAGCAGCAAGCACCCTGGGGCCTGGCTCCTCACCTCTTGCTTGGCACAGTAGATGGCTTTTATCTGTCAGACACCATTTAGGTGATTACTGGGGTTATTTAGAAAAAGCCCATTAAAAAGAAAAGCACAGTGAATGTTACATAGCTTAAATTTAATTTTGAGTGAAACTTCAGCATAATCTCTAGGGATGCCACTGGAATGGGTGCAAGATTCTTGTCTTAGGAGGGCTTGCTGACTCCAGTCTGTACCATCTGCTGCCACCAGTTCTTGGTCACTTCCTTTCCCTATTCTTTGTCAAGGTCAGAGTCTCTGTGACCTGATCAATGGGCTAACAGTTTACTCTCTGTTATATTAGCACATGGATGGCCCCTCACTCACCTGGGAGCAATACTTAAAATTTGGGGCTTGAGTAAGTCTCTTCATTTGGATTTTATGGAAAAAACCCCTCTCTTTTTCTTTTGTCTTTCCTCCCTACTCTCTTCCCAGCAAAATAAAACAATGCTAGACAGAATTACAAGTAGTGATAAGATTGCAGACTTTGGCTTCCATTTCTCTCTTTCTCTTTTTCATTCTCTCTCAAAAACACTTGAGATACTCAGAATGATTTAAGTTCATCTGAGACACTCTCACTGTCACTTACTGAGCTTAGAGTCAACCTCATACCATAATGATTAATCTCTTCCAAGGTACTACCCTGAACTAACATGACAAAGGTATTTTGCTTTTACTGAAAATTTCAAATATTCTTGCCTTGTTTTTGCTGTTCGTCAAGTAGGACCAGCACAAACTTGGGCATGTCTACTCAGAGCAAGAAGAAATCTCACATTTTGATCTACAATTTTGAAGAAAGGAAACTGGGAGAGAGAGAGAAAGAGAGAGAGGGAGGAAGGGAGGGAGAGGGACAGAGGGAGGGAGAGAGAGGGAGGGAGGGAGCAAAGGAGAAAAGAGAGAGGAGAATAATTTCATATTTCTCAGGTAAAACCCTCAAAAAGTGTATCTAAAAATCTTCAGCTAATGTTTTACACACACACACACACACACACACACACACACACACACACACACACACACCTTGGGATATAAAGTCTACAATGGTCTTTAAAATAAATAAACTTACAGAACAAAGTTTAAGACTGCCTAGCCTAAGAAACTATCCTAATACCAAAAAAGAGATTATCTGTATCTCCCTGTATCCCTCCATCTAGAGATATTTATTACAGGGAATTTGCTCATGTTACTAGGGGGAGTGAGAAGTCCAAGCTCTGCAGTGGGCCAGCAGAAGACCAGGAGAGGTGATAGTGTTTGTTCTGTTCCAAGACTGTGTCCAAATACAGGAGTGTTTTCCCCTGTCCCAATTTTAAAACAGCCAGTCAGAGAGAAAGGGTTCCTTTCTTATTCTGCTTCTAATTCTCTTCTCTTACTTAGTGGACAGGACAAGACCACCCACACTGGAGAGGGACGTCCGCCTGACCCAATTTATGAACTCAAATGTCCTCCAATCCAGAAAAACATTTATTGAAATATCCAGAATAACATTTGACTAAATATCTGGGCACCTTTTAGCCCAGTCAAACTGACACATAAAATTAACTGTATGACTTTTTCTACATTTGGAGAATTTTTCCACTTGTGAGTTTGGGTAGGAGTGATATAACACCTGCCAACATTGCCTCTTGCCTCTGGCTCCCAGGCTCATGTTCTGGACTCAGCTCTTGTAAAATATCTACTCAGAACTTTGTGTCAGGAACTGGGGATGCTAAGATACAGAAGTCTGGAGAGTCTCTCCAGTGACAAGACCAAAATTTCAGATCAGAGGATTCCAGATCAGAGAATTCTAAAACAAGTTTCCAGAGAAGATTCCAGAGCAGATTCTAGAACATGACATTCTAGAACAGGTTTCAAAAGAGAGGATTCTAGAGAAGATTCCTGGGCTGAAGTTTCCAGAGCTATCAGAGCCACTGCCATCTTTGAGTGCCAAAGCCAATTCAGAACTCATCACTCAGTATAGTGGCACGATGTCCCTACTGAGTCATTAGACCAAGGAGCATTAAGAGTTGTATTTCTGTCTGTACAGACTGATTGGCTTCCCATCCCCCATGGGGCTCACTGAAATTAATCTGTCCTGATTAAATCGCTAAGAGGAATGTCTACTGTGACCATCTATGAACCTAATGCACTGATCTCTCAAAAGAGGTAGCTGGGCAGGCCACAGGCTCCACTATATTCTAGATCCCTGACAACCTGAAATATGTCCAGAATATACATCTCCCAGCTGAGATTGTTGTGTAAACTAATGGGCATTTTTGGAGGATGGGTGGTCAACAAGAGTAGCTGCATTTACTGGGTTCTGAGTCTCTTAAAGGGCTATGAGATTCTGACAGACTCCTCACTACAAGGCTTGTGAAATCTGAGGAGCCCAGTTGAGTGTTTCAGCAGGTAAGTTTGACAACAGAAAGGCATGGGCCTCATTCTTGTCTACCAAGTCAGTCTCCTGCTGTACCAGTTATGATGTCACTTCCCCCAATGTCCTAGAAGCTATGACACTATAATTTTTGCACTTCCTGGAATGGTGACTGGCCAAGTTACATGAGCTCAGCAGGGAACATGACCTCCTCCCACACACATAAGATGCTGCCCCATCTGCTCCTCAATGGCTAGGCAGTAAGCTTCTGTGAAGCAGGCAGTGAAACTCCAGAAACTCTTGCCTGTAGCCCTTTTAAAATTGCAGAAATATTCCTAAGTGTCCTAGTTACTTTTTTCTTCCCTGAGACAAAGTATCTGACACCCTAAATTAAAGTAGGAAAGGCTTTACTTTGGCTCAGAGTTTTGTAGAGGTTTTGGTTCATAGTTGGCTGGCTCCAGGGGAAAGTGGCATGGCAGAAGGGTATTTCAGAGGAGAAACAGTTCACAGCAGGCAGATGGCTGCAAAAGCAGCAAGCAACAAGCAACAACACTCTTTCTGTCCCTTGTATCGTATTCTGGCTACCTGCCCTTACAGTGGGCAGTACTCACAACCTGGGAGGGCCTTCCCATTATCCACTCCCAGAACTATGCCAAACCAATCATTGGACTAATTTAGTAGTCACACACCACCATCAATCCTAGTATCACATCCTTAATCCCAGCACCACAGACTCCAGATTCAGCCACCTCTGAAGAGCCCCACCTATGACTGCATGAGGCTTTTGGGTTCAACTAGACATAAGACACAACACAGGGTGACATGTATCTACATATCAATTTTTAAATACTATCATCCTAGTCTCGAGAAAGGCACTTACAATGCATACTGTTTCCAGTATTTGGTCCTCAAGGCTGTCTGAGGTAGGGTCTTTCCATCATCTCCCAATAATGCCATCATATTATGACCTCATCAACAGATTAATCTATTGCTGCAGTTAGAGCCCCCACAATCCAATCACCCTCTGAAAGCTCTACTTCTAAACACATGATACTTTTGGAGAAAATTTTAGCTATGAGCCAGATGGATTACAAAGCACAGTTTAGACCTGTTTGAAGCCTGTATGATAGAAATCTTATGACAAACTTCACAGGGACATTCAGTTTGAAGAGAAGGTGAAAGCTCTGGGTCACTAGCCACAGAGGGAGATAAACATAAACATTAAAATTTGTAGTTACAGATACAGACTAGTGTGCTTGGCTTTATTTCACTCCAACTTTGGCATGGATAACAAGGCAGCCTCTTGAGAACAGATCCCATAAAGCAACTAATAGGAGGTTTTACAAGGTAAGTTTCCATTTACTACCTCGAAGAGACAAACATAACCACAAATAGAGAAATCAATGCTCTGTCAATCAAACTTTGCAAAAGCTCCCTGGCCCATTAGGCATTCCCTTGGCTAATCACTGATGGAAACCAGTCAACACCATGTGGAAACAAGTTTTGCTCTAGCCCTGCTGTCCATTCTGAACTCTACTGAGCCAGATGAATTTTATGTGAGTCTTGGAGGAGCTAGGCTCCTCCTCCTGCCTTTTATTACTGTGGACAGCTCTGATTACACTGGCATGATTTAGAAAGAATAAAGGGAAGGCTGCCCTGGAGAAGAGGGTGGGTTGACGGAGAAGCTGATTAGTCTGTGCAGAGCATAAAGAGGCATGGGAGGGAGTGTTGGTTGACAACCTGGCATGGCCCAGAGAGGGGAGAGACTCACTATAGGCAGAATGAATGGCCTACATTTTAAATGTTGTTTGACTAAAATCATCTTGAAAGCACAGCATATCTTTCCAAGTAGGTGAAAATATGAAAAACCCCATGAACAGATAAAAAAAAAATGAAACCATTGCAAAATTGTCTTAGAGCTTAGAGTTAAAAGGATATACTACTGGGCAACAGCACTGATGGTATTGACTGTTACAGCTTTGATTTCGAAGGTCAAATGATGCCTTAGATAAAATGCCAGAATTGCAGAAACTTTCACAAAAATAAACCCCATGCAACACTGCAGCTAGTGCTATGACAGTATGCTTCTAACAGGTGGCAAAACAGACTTCTTAGACTGTGGCAGAACTGAGACAAACCTGCCCTTCTAACCCTTGAGTTGGGCCAGTCTCTCTTCACAACTATATGTCCCTGTTGGCTGCCCTTTCTGAGCCAGCCACTGTACACAGCACCCCATGAAGGTATTTCTGCACAGAGACAGATCCCTGACTCAGGGGGTTAAGTCCAGTATGCAGACAAACATCATCCCAATAATCAAATAACCACAAAATTACCTACAAGGGCTCAGGTTATGAATGCTGAGAGGAAGGATCTCAGCACTCCCAGGGCTGGTGTAAGCATGGAGAGGGCCAGAGAAGCCTTTGCTATTGAAATGGGATTGGGAATGATGTCCCTACCATGAGCCAGAAATGGTAAAAAGAGTGGTGAATTGTAGGAGTGGGAATGTATCATAAGAGCATGTGCAATAGGCCTGTGGCTGGATGGCAGACAGTGTGTGAGGTGAATGCAGGCAGGTTAGAGCACAGAGAAAAAAAAAAAAACAGAGCTGGTGAGAGATGAGGCTCCAGAGCACTTGTTTTGACAATGATTGAATAGCGCTAATAGCTCCCTGACTAAGTTTCTGAATAAATAAGTTATATTTAAAGTCAGGTTATCTATGAAAATTTTGAAGTCAACTATGGTTTTAAAAGTAATTTCATTTTATCATTCATATGTGGTGATCTTGGCTAAGGGTTTAATCAAAATGTGCAAAAATTCAATTATTTGCAAAAACTGTATTTGGGGTTGCTCAAGGGGTTAGAAAAATCTCATTTAGAATACCCCAATTTAATAATATAAAATAAGAATATTCTAGTAATTACAAAAGTCATATTTAGCAACTAGTCTGGTATATTTTTATTGTGTTGAAAGATTTTTTTTCCCATTTCTTATGCTTTTGGAATGCGCTCTTGGAGAGTATAAAAAGACATTTGTTTCCAACACCAGACTCTCCAAGCTGCCCTGATTCGGTAGACTGAAACTAACTTGAAGAAAATAACCTCTTTGTCAGGAGGCAGCCTTTGTAGATCCCATGGCTGTTTACATTCTAAGTGTAGGACTTTTTCCCAAACAGGGAAATGAGCACAGAGAACTGAGCCATGTAGAATATTTCACTCTGAAAACAAAATATCTGAAAATATCTGGTACTGTGGCTAAATATTAAAAATGGCAGAGGAAGAATAAAGCCACACAGTAACAGTTCTTTCAACTTGAATTTTTTGAGATGTTGATTCTGAACACTGTGCAATGAAAGGAGAAGACAAACCTCTATGACCTAGAAACCCAGCCTTTCTGCTCTTTTTCCTGTCCTATCTGCCCTACCTCAAATCAGCTCTCTAATTAGAGACTTTTTGGGGGGGCACAGATAGGGACCAATCTTTAAGGCTGATTGATCAATGTCATCTTATTGGCACATATGGGATTGCAAGTCTTTGACCCTTCCTAGGGTTGGAGGACACTTTGGCCACACAATAGAATCGTCTGATAAGCTTTGAAAAACAAGACCAGGTCATTCTCAGAAGAGTGGAATCAGAATCTCAGGGGAGAAACCTAGGCATTAGCAATTTAAGATTCCCTGGGTGAGTCTACAACACAGAGTCCTGTCAGTGGTGCTATCCCTACGTGCTGAAGGAGGAGGCCGGTGAAATGGGTAGAGGGTATACTGTGAGATGGGTAGGGGGTATACAGTGGCAAAGGGCAGCATGAGTGGGTCTTGCCCATCTCTCCCCAGAAATATGACTGCATCTCTTTGTCCTCTTTCCAAGAGCATGCATCTCAATTCAATTTCTGTGGACGGAAGGATGGGAGATTGCAGAAATTCCACAGAGAACTGAGCCTGGATCCCATATTGGTCCATTTCTTCTTAAAGCAATGACCTTCCTTGGGATGTAGGAAATTCTTTTTCCCACAAGTCCCTAAAAATACCACATGTGGATCATGGCTACCTCCCTGAATGCTCAGAGGCCTGAAGCTTGGCCAAGCTTCACCCAGGTGCTTGCATTTTCTCTGAGGCCCATTTTGTACTTCCTTGTAATATTCCATCTTGTCGAAGAACTCTAAGTCGACTGTTTAGCAAGGACCTTCAATCTCAATATCTGACCACCTTCAATAACTGGGTTTCCGATCCTCTACCATTCCCTAAGTGACAGATCATTACTCTCTTTTCACCCAGAATTTCATTTTGGCCAGAATCTCCCTCACCCCTGTTGCTTCTTCTTAGTAATCTTCTATCTTCTGATCCCCTCTTGTGCCTTGGCCGTCAGCCTCCACTTGCCTACTCCCCACTCCCCAGAATTTAGATTTGAGCTCAGCTTCTCTCCCTCACTGCAAGACACCATTGCAGGGGGCACTTGTGCTTAGGGCGATGATCCTGAATAAAATCTTCCCTCTGGCTCCTCCAACTGTTAGTGGATAATTTTTCCTCTAGCCAGGTAACTTGTGAAGAGGGCTTAAAGAGGGAGTGCTGGTTCCTGCTGAGAAGGAAGTGAGAAGATTTTGCTACCTTCTGTTATTTCAGACTTTAGGGGATCAGAAAGATTTGCTGAGAATGTTCCAGTAAAACCCCACTGGGACTGCACTCCAGTGACAACATCTTCACACTATATACTTCACTTTCACCTCACACAAATGCAGTGTAGTTACATAACAATAACTTCAAGGGCTTTTCCGAAGAGTGCCCCTGCTACTAAGGAGTCCAGGGGTAATAACCAGTAAATGCTGCATGTTTAATTAAATTTTAGAAACATTGTGCTAAAAATAAATGAACCGTTTTCTTTGTGGCAAAACTCTTTGAAACCTTTAATACCTAACATGCATTTGGACTCCTAAGAAAGAAACTCTATACAACATTTCCCAGATTTAGGTGACTACAGAACACTATTTTTCCTTTAATGCATCTCTTGGGACTATTGTTGCAGAAAACACGCTTTGAAAAATACAGTTTTATATCAGTTTTAGCTGCAGTGTAAAAGAAACAATAAGCTATTATTATACGCACATAATAACTGGGCAGCAAAGGGTCTGGTTTGTCTGATTCTTGGGGAAGCTAGCTCTCAGAGACAGGTGTGCATGAAGGAAGTGAAGGAGAAGAAGGGCTGCTGGAGCACCTGGATGACATGGTGGGAAATTGCGGATAAGGATGAACTCCCGAGTGGGGCCCACCTTTGCACAAGTCTGACATGTGACACCCACTGCACTCTGGCTGCATGCCAGGGTTGATCAGATCTTCATTCCCCATCATTGATGGTCCCTCTTGCCTGCTGCCGGGGCCATCCTAATCCCAGATCCAATCTCAGAACAGGCCTCCTTCCTGGGTAGGACCTCCTGGGAAACAGGAAGCAGAGATTTGCTTCCTAGGGCATTGCCTGGGGTGTTCTCTTCACAATACCACCCAAGAAGGACAAGGCAAGTGGGGTTGGCAGGGAGAAAAGATGAGATGTGGTCCTTTGGGATGCTCCAAACTGTAACAAGGGGTGGAGCCTCTGTACGAGTCATCTTCAGGAAAAAAGCCTGACTTGGTAAGGGTGCCCTCCTTAGCTAAGCGCAGTTCCTGGGGAGACACAAAGCTGTGCGCTCTGACAACATTCCTTGGTGACAAATAAGTAAACCAGAAGAGCCAGTAAGAGAATGCCTAGGTTTTTCCTCAAGAAAGCTGGCAATGTAAATGGGGAGGGGAGGAGGGGGTGAAGGGAGGGCAGGGACAAGGGGAAAAAATGAGAACCAAGACCTGTCATGTAAAGGTACAAGATCCCAATAATGAACGTAATTGTACTGTAGACCTAAAATGTACCAATAAACTCAATAAAAAAAGAAAGAACAAAAAGCTGGCAAATCCCTGGGTTGCAGGGCAGGGACGGGGAAAAAATGAGAACCAAGACCTGTCATGTAAAGGTACAAGATCCCAATAATGAACGTAATTGTACTGTAGACCTAAAATGTACCAATAAACTCAATAAAAAAAGAAAGAACAAAAAGCTGGCAAATCCCTGGGTTGCCTTGAGCTAGTAACTAAAAATCTATGCAGGAAAACTCTGCTAAGTATGAACATTCTGCCACTTCATTAACCAGGTATTTGAATTTATGCCCCATCAAAGGGACATCGGACATCAGACTGGCAGGTACAAACTTGGAGAACCATAGATCCAGCTTCAGTAAAGCACATTTCTAAGCTGCATGGTGGTGACCAACCACACTATAGGCTTAGTGAAGGAAAGATGAGCCTTCTTGTGCAGAGGATAGCATCATTCAATGTGGCAACATTTTATAGCCAAGATCCACCATTCAATGAGATAGTGTCTTGAGAAGGTAACAAGACAATACTGAAATTGAAGAAATAAAATAGGCAACCAGAAACAGACTAATAGATAAAGCAAATGTCTGTACTAGTTGACAAGGACTTTAACAAAAATATGCTTAAGAAATTGAACAAATTAGAAAGTGTAGAGAACATGTGAAAAATGGAAAGTGTTACCAAATACAAGAATTTATAAAGTTGAATAAAATAAAGTCTAGAATTGAAAAAAATAACAGAAATCAGCAACCAGTGGATATATGGAACTTCACATTTTTAATAGCAGATTAAAAATATTCAGAAAATGGAAGTCAAGTCCATAGGATACATCTAAACTGAAGCACAAGAAGGAATTAAGTAAAAAAACAGAGTATAAGAGTTAAATTGGATGTGATATAAAGTTCTAAATATTTGTAAGTGAAGAAGCCCCAGAAGGAGAAGATAGAATAAATGAAAAGAAACTTCAATTTGTAATGAATTTTCAAAAGTGACAAAAAGAAGTTCAAGGTTTTCAAAAGTGATGGAACAACATTCGGGAAGGTGGAAGCAGTGAGAACCTGAGGGCAGTATGCTTATATGGGAGTTTCCTGGAGAAAGAGCTCAAGAGATGTGCTTTGTGGTTGGTCCCCCTCAGTCTTTAGCCAAAAACATACACAAGGAAGTCTCAGAAGTCTGGGCAAACAGAGAGGCTAGGAACCCTATGTTGGCAGGTTGGACCTCACAGGATACTCGAACCCCAAACAGGCTGCCTGAAGTGACTGAGCTGAACACTCACTGATTTCAAAAAATATGCTCTAAAATACAAACAATATCAAACAAATAATGCAACAGCTGTATCACTAACCCTTTCCTTACTACATAAATGCTATGTAATTTCAAACAGAAAATAGACCAAAGTGTGGAAGCTTAAGAATATAAAACTTCTATTGGCATTGCATTGAATGTATATAGCAGTTTTGGTAGTATGGCCATTTTCACTATGTTGAATTTCAAAAAATGTGCTAAAATACAAACAATATCAAACAAATAATGCAACAGCTGTATCACTAACCCTTTCCTTACTACATAAATGCTATGTAATTTCAAACAGAAAATAGACCAAAGTGTGGAAGCTTAAGAATATAAAACTTCTCTTGGCATTGCATTGAATGTATATAGCAGTTTTGGTAGTATGGCCATTTTCACTATGTTGATTCTTCCTACCCAGGAGCAGGGGATATCTTTCCATTTTTTTATATCCTCTTCAATTTCTTTTTTCAGAGTGCTGTAGTTTTCAGTGTAGAGATCTTTTGTTTCTTTTGTTAGATTGATTCCTAGATACTTCATTTTTTTGGATGCTATTG
>NW_022900920.1:7646766-7705385 GCF_012274545.1 Fukomys damarensis
TAGCAGCACAGTTTGTAATAGCTAAATCTTGGAAACAGCCTATTTGCCCATCCGTTGGAAACTGGATAAAGAAGTTGTGGTTTTTCTATAAAATGGAATATTACTCAGCCATAAAGAACGAGAAAATAGATTCATTCATAGGAAAATGGATACATATTGAAGATATACTCCTAAGTGAAATAAATAAGTCACACATGTATAAATACCGAATAGTTTCCCTGGTGTAAATAATCTGCAACAATGCATAAGATTCTAATAAGATTACTGACATTTAGAAATGGGAACAAAGGAGCTAAAAGTGTAGGGAAGGTGGGATGGGTAGGGGAAGAGTAAAAAGGGGAAAAGAAAAAAATGTGAGATAATGAAAAGATGAAAATAAAGTGTTTATAGATGGGGAGGGGAGAAAGGGGGTGAAGGGAGGGCAAAGGTAAGGGGAAAAAATGAGAATCAAGACTTGTCATGTAGAGGTACAAGATCCCAACAATGAATGTAACTGTACTGTATCCCTAAAATGTACCAATAAACTCAATTATAGCTGAAAAAAAAAAGAAAAAGAATATAAAACTTCTAAGAAAAAAATAGAGGCTGAAATCTTGTATTGAGCAAAGATTTCTTAATCACAAATGAGAATGTTTGAAAAATTGTATTTCATTTAAAAAAAAAAAACTTCTTTGGCCAAAAGAGGAAATTACAGCCGGAAAAGATAAAGTGCAGACTAAGTGAAAACTACGTATAACTGATGGCAAACTAGCATGCATACCATAAAAATAGCTTGAACAGAAAAGAAGATAACCTAACTCAAGAAAATAGGTGAGCCTGATATTGGTAAAATGCAGTAGTTTCTCAAAAGATTTATTTGGATAATCAGTCAGTACATTAAAAGATGTATAGTTCCAGTAGTTATTGGGGGAAATATGAATTAAAATGACAATGGGGTACAATTATCCCTCTACTGAAAAGTCTAAAAATAATTGTTTTAGTAACAATATCAACTAAGGTGAGAATTTGCAACAACTGGAGACTTCATATTTCATGCAGGGAGTGTGAAGTTGTACAACCTTCTTGAAAAATTGCTTGGAGCTTCTTATAAAACTAAAAAAGCATTTACTGTGTGACCCAAGAATTCCACTCCTAGGTACTTACCCAAGGGTAATGAAAACATGTCCAAAAACACTTATACATTAATGTCCACTATAGTTTAACTTCTAATATTGCAAAAGAGGAAATCATTTGAACATTTTCAATATGAGAGTGAATAAAAATATTGTGGAATAGTCATGCATAAAAATAAAGTACTGAGTTACATGAAAATGTGGATGGATCTCAACATTATTCTTATTAAAAGATGTCAGATACAAGGAGAACACAGTGCATAATTACATTTATGTTTTCTGGAACTCTACAAGAGAGACAATCTGGAGAGGCTTAGCTGTGGCCTGAGGATGGGTTGGGAAGACTGACTAGAAGGAATTAGAGACCTTTCCAAGGTGATGGAAAGATCATCAGACTGTCCACTGAAATGAGTGTATTTTACAGTAGGTAAATTATTTCTCGGCTGACTTGATTTGAGATGTGCTATGTCTATGTACCAACCCCCCACGAGGAATATAATCATTTTGTAGTGCAAGCAGATAGTAGTGAAAAATAAAAAATGGAAAATCATGTGATGGGGACCAAGTGATAAGAGTGAGCAGGGAGAAGGAGGAAGAGAAAAGGATGAAGAAAGAATTGAGACGTGTTATGCACATGTGCCAACTCTCCAAAAGGAAAGTAATCATTATGTGTTGAAAACATGTACTCATAGAAATTGACAAAAATAAAAAAATATAATAATGTGCTATTCTCTATCAGCAGAAAGGTAAAAGTTAAAACAGAAGGTTATACTGACTGTCTGAAGAAATCTGGAGTGACCAGACTCCTTCTGAGCTGCTGGCAGGGTGTAAACTGGAGCAGTTCCTAGAATCTACATGGCAGTCCTTCTAAAATGTGACAGCACAGAACCTACCAATTTCTTTTCAAATTAAGAACTCAACAGAGGTATGAGTGTGTGTCAACAACATGCATGTGCTGCGATGTCACAGCAGCAGCACTGTCTACCGCCCTGCGTTTGTTCATTGTGATATGGAAGAGACACCTAGCAGATTAACGAAATCTGCGGATGATTGACATGTAGGCCAACAAGCTGACAGGGAAGACCCACCATGCATGTGGGTAGCTGAACCAAAGGGCTCATCCCTTGGACAGAACGAGGAGCTTTGAAGGAGCTCCAGTGTTTACCATGGTCTCCAGACAGTGCTCTCCAGTTCTTTCAGTCTTCTAGTGCTTGCAGTGGTGACTCTGCAGCAAGCTTCCAGGTCTTCAAACTTGGCCTGCTACTGAGTACTCTGGTCTGCAGCCTGCAAATGGCCATTTGGATTCTTTCTGATATGGCAAGTGGCTCCTAGGATACTTCCAGTTCTGACCCTGTAAGCCTGTCAGTCTGTCTCATACAACCCTATGCAGCCATATATACCTTTTATATTAAATCTTTTTCACAAGAGAACTAACTAATACATGGACCAAACTAAGAGAAACACAGATGCTATGTAGTGGCAGGATTTCAGCAGAACAATGAAGGGCAGTGTACCTGGATGGACGGTAACTACATGCAGTGACATGGGCAGAGCTCACAAATCTATTTCTGGTAGGAACAAATCCAGGTACAGACACTAAGGCTGTCACAGCGAGGGTACGGCTTTTCTTGGTAGAGGCACAATATATGATTTAGAGTAGACTTGAGGGGATTCTGCTAGAACTGTAGAGACTATTGCTTGGTGTGACTGCTGGCCTCATAGATGCACATTTTGTGAAAGGTCAGGATATGGAAATTTTTACTTGTGCAGTGTTCTGAACACTTAGACTGTTTAATAACATGAACATATAGAATGCCAAAAAAGCAGAAAACATAAATATTCCAATGGAACAATGAGTAAAGTATTAGGCTAGAATTCAAAATATTAGGCTAGAATTCAAAGGACACAAATGGGATTAAAGACATTTCACAATCTGAAGGTCTTGGGGCTCAGCAGGTGTCTTTTTGGTCTACTGATGGATCCTTTTGTTTGTTTGTTTGGTACTGGGGATCGAACTCGGGACCTTGCACTTATGAGGCAGGCAGTGCAGTGCAGCCACTGAGCTAAATCCCCTGCTACTGATGGATCATAACGGCGGAGTTTTCTTTTTGGTAGAACAATCTGCATGTTTGTTTGTATGTATGCTCTTGTATATGCAGAGATATTTTGTGACTAATACTGAAAGACTTTAATTATGATGACTCCTGAAGAGAATGACCAGATGCCTGGGGAGAGACATATTTTATTTATCTTATATTAGCATGTTAAGTATTTATCAAACATTTTACCTACTCCTTTAAAATAAACTAAGATCATCAAAGTAACATTGTCCTCCTCATAAATCAATAGCTCTGCTTTAAATTAATTAGAGAAAAAGAGAACTTGTATGTAGCAAGGGGAAATCTAAACTGATGGGGGATATGATGGTGACCTGCACTGTGACCCATGGGCAGAAGTGGCAAGGACCCCAAATGAGAAGAAAAGCCCAACCTCACCCGTGTCCACAGCTAGTGGCACCTTCTTACCTCATGGATCATTTAGCTTTGCAGTCTGATGAGCGTGCTCTCAAAACTCAGTCTATGCTACAGGAAATGATGACTCATTTTTCAGGAAAAAAAGAAATCCAAAACTAGATGCTCCAAGGAGAAAATAGAGGTTAGTCATGCATATACCTTCTTTTTTGCAGATGCATGCTGTTTATTCAAATTTAATAATGTCAAATACTTTTCAGCAGAAATATATGCCCCTGCCAATGTGTGAGGCAAAAATGTGTTTGGAAACTAATGCTGTGGTGCCATTGTACCCATCCTTATGAATTTTGCATCAGAAGGGAAAATTTATGCATGTTCATTAGGTACAGTATGTCTGCAATGTGCAGTAGAGAATGAAAGAAGGTAGGCATGTCTGGCTTAGTACCCATCTCCCTCATGTTTAGATTTCTATTTACAGTGATTAAAAATATAATTAGAAATGGTAAGGGAAGAAATGGTGTTAACTTGTTCAGGGTATTTCATATCAACAACTTAACTTAATTCTTTGAGAATTTTATAAATGAAGAAATTGAGGCTTAGAAGTGAAGTTACTCAAGGAAGCACTATAGCTAATTTAGGCACCATTCCCTCTAATACCCCCAATCTCAGTTCTGCATTCCTCCTTCTATTATATGCTACTTTTAAAAGTTTGGATTTTATTTTTCAAATGTAACAATTACCCGGCAAGGCAAATGACCTGGTTCATTTGCTGTAATTGGACCTTTTGTGGCTGTCGAGGTTGCTAAGTGCTGGATGGCTGCCTAATTATACTGGAGACCTCTGGTTTCTCACTGAGAAACAGGCTCTAGGACATTCCAATCCCAGATGCAAGTGGTGTCTATTTTTCACACTCAGCATCTTTCCTTCACGCAAGCACATCCACCACAGAAAGAAGCAAACTGACCTCAGAGCACTGTTTCAAAACATGTGACAGCAATACTTAGCTAATTGCTAGGGGGAGAAGAAATGCTATCTGGTAAATAAGGTGGCTTCTTTGGAAAAATTATTCCAACAACCAAAGAATAAAATGTTTAAGACATTTTAAATTCTGGTGTAAAACTAACTTTCATAAAGCAGTCACTTTGTGAACCTCACACACAAAAAAAAATAGCTGGAGCAGAAATGTTAGTTTAATTTACATGTCAGAAAAGCAGCCAAGAAAGCATTGAACAGCTTGAGAATGTGGTGCTGCTGAATAGTGTGACTTAAAAATTCAATTCAACTTTGTAAAGAAAACATTTGCCTTCCCACTTCTGCATGGCACAGAAGGAAAAGCCCTAGAAGCCCTGGACACAAGAAACACTGATGGGCACATCCTGGTCTCTGGCCTCACCTGCAAAGACACAGGTTGCGTTAATAATTAGCTAGACCCTCCTCGTGTGACTACTGTCACTGGTGGGGACGAATGGTTGGGGGTTGGGACACGTCATGGGACTGTCGTCCACTGCCTGTAGTCCCAATGCTTCAGAAGGAAGGCAGCTTTGTTAGGCGACAGCATAATTGAGACAGCATCACAGTAGAATTTAAGAAATGGATCATGGTTTACAGATCCAGGCCGAGAAGGAGTGCCATCTGATGAGAGACTGTGAAATTTCTGCAGGAATTCTCAGCAGCTAGGATCATGCTCCAAATGTAGCTGGCTCCTGTCATCCAAGAGGTGCTAAAGTAATGTGTGGACTAAATGAATCCACAGTCATGTTGATCACGGCAAATCAAAAGGAACCTCTGATATTCACAGATGCTACTTTGAATACCTTTGTATTACAGGCATTGCTAGGATCCTCAGGACACAAGAGCAGGGACGCTTATTTGTTAGGAAACCTGGCCATGGTCATGGTCCCTGGCAAAGACAAAGCCAGGATGCAAAGCCAATCCTACTGTGTTTTTTGTTTGCTTGTTTGTTTGTTTTTTGTTTTTTGTTTTGTTTTTTGTTTTTGAGTCTCAGCCTTTTTTCTTTTTAATACTCTGATTGTAGGTGAATATTTCAGTATCAGAGAAGGAACACTATTTTAATACTTTAGGTGCTTGCAGGCAGAAAGGACAGGAGTATGCATGGCTATTAAGCAGAGCACATAGTGCATTTATGTGTAGAACTTTTGGGCATTGTTTGTTCCCTTGCATAGGTCCCCAGGTGCCAGATGCTCACACATTCTCTCATGCCTCATGTGTGCCAAGCGCCCCTGCATCCCAAGTTGAGTTCACACAGAGATACACACCCTGCACTAAGAAGTCCTGGGTATTAAGGGGAGGTATTAAGAAGAGGATAAGCCATCATATGGGCCATGCAGGTTCCAGGAAGTTCCTGTTGTCCCAAGGCACACGAAGAGGATTGGCTGTCTTTATTTGAGATATGCAGACAGGCATCACCTGAGAAGTGCATGTGACATGGATCTCAAAGCAGGAGCTGGCAGGTAGAAAATAGAGGATGCAGGGCTCGCAAAAGAGATGAGCTCTTAGTTTCATCGCACAGAGCATCTGAGAGAAGAATTGGGTAGTGAAGGGCTCCCTGTGTGGTAGCAAAAGCCCCCAGGGAGGCATTAGACACTGAGAAGCTATAAAGTCACATGCCAGGCATCATTTTTACAGAAATGATCTGAGGTGTAGAATTCATAAAGAATAAAATATTTCAGAAAGGGGAGAGGAGCCCAAAGAGGAGACATCTGAACCACTTTCTGATTTTCCCTCTCAGACCCACTGGAAGCAAAATTATAAGGGAAGATGAAATGTTGGAAGACAGAACAACTGTCAGCAAGACTAGAATTGGGTATGTAGGCAAGCAGGGAGTGAACAGTGCCTTTATGTCTGCAGTGAACTTTTGAGAAGCTGGGTCATCCAGAACTTTGTAGGAATTCAAAGGGGACAGGCATGCGATGGTCTGAGGAGAACATAATACAATTTGAGCATGTTGGTTGAAGGTCCTATCTATGTTTTATTTTGGTTGAGGTCACTCTGAAAAGAGGTGGGACCAAATCTGAAAAGCACCAAAAGGCCAACCCTGGGATAAGGAGGAAAACTCTATAATGAGATCACATGAAGTGTCTGAGAGTTAATTGGAGAAAAGAAGACTAGAATCATGGGCCTCTTGGGAGAAGGCGATCAAGGTGGGCTCAGCAGATGTGGAGGCAGAAGTGAATGGGCAGAGAAAGGCTGTATCTGGACATCATGCTGGGATAATCATAGGCTGGGCTCCTCACCAGGAGATGCTGAAACTGGTCACCACCACACTGTGCAATGTCCCACCATTCCTTTCTGTTCAGAGTTAGAAGTACCTAATATTTACAACAAATATTTTCAGTGCAGGAATACCAAAGCAAAACTCCCTTCCTTGAAAGGCCAAGGCATAAGTATAGAATCTGTCAAAATCCTTAATATGTGCCCAGTACAAATTTGTACCAATTAAATTTTAAAATCTAATCAGACTCAACTGGTTCATGTGGCAAAAGAAAAAAAAAATAATTGAGAGCAAATTACTGTTAAAACTCCCAGAGCCACTGCCTAGGGCTTTAACTGCCAGGAAATTAGCAGTGCCGAGGATCTCTAAATGATGATGTTCAGTCAGTAACATCAAGGGGCCAACTGTTTTCTGGTCCTTGTCCCTGTGGTGCCACCACCCTCATTTCTTTTCAAGACTCTAGCGCAGCCACCTGCTTCCAAGTAGAATATACTCTTCCTTACCCACCAAGAATTAGGACTCTTTGAATAGGAAAAGATCCTCCTCCCTAGGCAAGGCTGAACAACACCTATGGTCTTGGATGCAAGGTTGCAGCTTCTGGTTGAATTTCCTTTTCCGGTCTTCCCCAAATGTCTTAGTTTAGAATGGAAGGAGGAAAAGTGGGGGTGTGGGAGTGGGGGGAAACATGCTCCTCAGTTATTCTGCATGAGCATTCAAAACAAGATTATGAGAAAACAGAAATATTTGAAATCTCTTCTCTCTTCTTTTAAGTTGAATCAAGCAATCCTAAGCCATTTCTCCTCCAAATATTATTTAGTGGAGAAAAACTAGACAAAAGAACTCAGAATGTTTTCCACATATAACTAAGTGTTTTTTCCCTCTCAAATGTAGGTGAACCTTAGTTTTTGAATGATCCATCCCCAGGGGCTGAATACTGGCTTATCTCATCAGACATGAAGGGACTGCCTGGGTTGATCTCAGAACATGGAGCAGAGAGTTCCTGGAGGTGGCTGGTGGAACCCCTAGGAAATGCTGGGTCACTTGGCCTCATAAACGCCTGCCTCTCTCCACTAAAAGGTTCTCTGGATTGCCTCAAGTCAAGGGTCTGCCCCATATTCTTGCACCTTTGCCTCTCCTGATGGGAGAGCCTCCTGCTGTAGCAGCCATGACTGCCACCCATCAATACTGTTTTTCTCCTTTTAATCAAATTGAAGGACTACCCTTTCTCAAATACGTAGGGTCAGAAGGAGCCACCTGCCATGTTGAATCCATTAGGTTGGTGGTAGAACTGCTATGCATCTCTACTAGGTCCGTTATGTCATCACCAACAAAGGTTCTTCCACTATCCCGAGGACATCATGCCAAGACAGTAAAGCTTCCACAAAGGTCCACCTCTGTCTCAGAGGTCTGCCTCTGTTTTGTGATCTGCCTCTGTCCTTGGCTGTGGAGGCAAATAAGATAAAGTTGTCCAGGAAAAGTCCCTGACTCATGGTGGACTCTTCACAAGCATGGAGTTTAACTCTGCCACTGAAGTGTTGGGCTATGGGAGATTTTTGTTATGGTGACAAAACCTCACATGTACTGACTGATAAGCCTGCTGGACTGTGTCCACCTCCCTCTCCCCTGTCCTGTACACCATGCTGAGCTTCTACATGCCTTTTGGGTCCTCTGCTTCCAGAGGGGCCTCATCTTACTGTAACACAGTAACACTAGTTTACCCCTCACACACACCCAGTTTGAAATCCACAAAGGAAAGGTGCTTGCATCATCTAAATTACTGCATGACCCAGGATGTGCCCAGGAGTGTTGGTGGAACAAATGAATGAATGAAAGCTTTAAAAGTGATGAAAAATTGTGCCATACAAATGCTACTCATTAGTTTATTATTGCAAATTAATGTACTTCATGTTAAGTTTATTTTAAATGGGGTACACATATTACACTGCTGGTGGAACTTAATTTGAATTAGACACTTCTGCTGAAGTTGATTTTGGTTTAATCTTTTAATGTCTCACATCATTCATGTATAATTCTATTTGATACTTTCTTCCCACCATTGTAAGAAACTGGAGAAGAGCTGGACTTTCATGAATAAGACTCTACATTTGTTTCAAACTGTAGTCAACTCAGACAGGAGTGAATGTCTTCCTGAGAGGACTCTAAGTGTAGAACGACTGGTGGTCCTTATCCAGGGCATCAGAGAGCTGGGGGTGTGGAAGCCATAGGGTGGAAAGGGTTTCTCTTTCCTGGATAAGTTTCAATTGAAAGGAAGGCTCATCAGACTTCAGTAAAAGAGAGTCTGACTCTAGTTTTGTTAACTACTCTGTCAGCTGTGTCTCCACCTATACATTCATTTCCCAACCACAAACTGGAGGCTAATTACGCACATGCATCTAAGATGCCTGGGAAGACAAGTCACAGCCCTTGTCTTCATGGAACTTTGAATCTCTTCTCCTGATCCTCAAAACCCTTAGCCTTCTCCTCTAGAAAACACAAGTACACATGCATATGTGCACACACACAGATGTACTGGCATTCAAAGCACATACACAGACATACAAGTGCTCATACATGTGTGCACACATATACCCATACACACTTGTGCACCCAGGTACATACATGCACAAATGTGCAAAGCCCATGTACAGAGAGACACACGTGCAGATGCTCACACACATACATATACACACACAATCAATCACACGTGCACACACTTTCAGGCTCACAGCATGGTGGGAGCACCAGAAAGAGCAATGCTGGTGGCGACTCATCCTGAAACCGTTTCTGTGATAACCTCCAAAGGAGCCATGGATTGCTCTGGACTATTTTGAAGCAGATACAGTAGCACTTTTGTCACTATGATATGTTAACAAGTTTCCTGAGCATTGATACTGCAATCATTAGTGGAAGGGATGTTATCTACTTTGGGGAATTTCACTAAGTGCTTTTCCTTCTCAATTTCTAAAGAAAATCTCCTTGGTGTGCAGACCATGTGAAGAGATAATCAACTGCCTTTGAGGAGTAAAAGTGCTGAGACAGCAGGCACTGCTCCCACGCGCGGAATAGGAAGCCTCTGTGCTCCAGCCGGAAAAATCGCTGCGCTCAGCTGGACCAGAGGCTGCTCCCTGCCAGCGTGGTTTCCCAGTGGGAACCTTGTCACGTGACTCTGAAATTAAGGGAGGTGCCCCTCAGTTTATTTGTCTGTAATTGTCCAATGGAAACAGACTCCAGCAATTCTATAGCATTAAATTATAATTTCGGTGATAAAGAATACAAATGAAGAGAATCCTCAAATTCGAGGCCCCCTTGTGGTACATGTGCAGACTTACCAGATGTTTTACTTCTGTGCGCAGAGGAAGATACCGTCCCCACGTGTCGCCTGCTCTTTGGTCGGTGTCTGTAGCACACTGGCGTCAAATGCCTACTTGGGCACAAGGATGCGGGCTCGCTAATGAGGCTCTGCTGTAAAGGGCGCCATCCTTTAGTTTCCTCTTGCAGTCACAGATGACTGATGACAAGCGAAGGAAGACACACCAGCAAGGGGCCCTGGGAGAGCTAGCCACCTTCTCCTGTGCACCTGCCTTGTTCTGTCTTTCTCTGTGACATCCTTAGCAGTGGAGCATTTTATGTTGTAGAAACAAAGTGACAGAGTTAGAAAGCCTGCAGTCATGAGAACTGAATACTGAACTTCAGATATCAGGGGAGAAAGCCCACTACCTTATTCCTTTTGGGGGACAAAGGAATGATCTCTCACAGCTCAGGTATGTTTGGGCTGTGAGTTGCATAGTCAGGAAACCAGCGAAACAGTTCCTGTTAATGTGGAAGATGAAAACAGTTGTGCTGAGTAGACATATTTCCCCACTAAAAAATCTGCAGTATTTGAGTTTTAAAGCTACTGTAGAAAATAGCAACTTTACCACTCATTTCTGTTGCTAAAGTACAGTTTCATGTGAGCACATTTTGTACCTATCCTCCTAAATCTTTATGCAATAACTAATAATTGTGTCAGATTCTTGTGCCAAGATATGCCCTCATATTTCTTCAACTAAATCACTTGCAAGCCGTTTGAGCCAGTTTTCAGAGCTGAAGGATAAAATCAGAGACTATTCTTCCAAAATGATGGAAAATGATATAAATGGTTGACTGGATTTGAAATGACTGAAACATAATTAATAAGGAAAATGGCTTCTTTGTACTCAATATACCTACACAATAGAAGAAGCTCTATCATCTGAACCTGTAATAGTCATTTGGAAGCTCAAAGTGAAAAAATCTGATTATTCTTAAGAGGTGTCGGGATTCTGCATTACACCTTGTGATTTTAATGAGCTGCATGTGTGATTCTGGGTGATTCTGGGGCGTACCCTTATCAAGATGTAAGCAGCTGTGGTTTCTCTAAAAGCAGGTATGTGACAGCAGCATGTTAGTGCTGTCATCTTTGATAATCATTATTGTTCTGAGTCTAACCTCAAGCTAATAGCAAGGGCAGCTTCTGGCATCACCAAGGCCCACACGGTTCTTGGTGGAAGCACCACATTCCTCCCCCAGAGCAAGGTGGGTGAGTTTCAGTAACAAGTGAGGCTGCAGACAACTCTTTCCGGAACATGGAAATGAAAATCAACCTAAGAGCATTTTTTACCAATGGGAGGTATTAGCCTTACACTTCAACTGAACTTAAATGTTGTTAGAAACCATCTGTATTGAGGGAACATAAGCTCCACGGTGTGCTTTAACTCATTTTTATTTTAAATGTGTCATTTAACACTGGCAAGATTGTGGATTCAATTTGCAGATTTTAGGATCTGGTTGGTGAGTCTTCCTGGGGCTCTTCATCCTCTACTCTCCCTCTTGACCTTTATCAAATTCCCACTTGTAAGAATATTGATATTAGCAGGAGGCAAAGACAGAAGCTCAGAGAATGGAGAGATTATCAAATATGAGTGCTCAGTAGCACAACACATATTTCTATTTTTGAACTAATTATATGGGGTAAGAACAAAAAGAAGTAAATCGTTCATGAACACAGACCAACCTTAAGTGGATCCAAACAGCAGGGGAGAATAGAGTTCTGGCAATATGGAGGCTGGAATTCAGAATGACGAGAAAGCTCGGGAGTTGCAGATAATCTACCTTTGCACCTCACAGCCAACCCTACAGAGAGGTGTGGGATGGAGACATAAACAAAGGGCATCAGATCAGTGGCTATGTCTCAGTGGAGACGTTTCCTTGCTGGCAATCCTTCTCAGTGCTATCCTGAAACACAACCAAGTGAAGGGCTTCTACACTGCACTGTAGCTCCTGTGGTCTGGGATAAACCAATTTGGGAGGAGGACTTTTATCCCACTGCATGGCAAAGGGGAGAAGAGGAGCTATTGGCTCATGCTGGAAAAAAAGCCTCAATAAATGGGAAATTCACTGCATTTGGCATCGATTCAAAGCACTTTCAGCTTTTATTTTAATAAGGTGACATTGGAAATAACCCTAAATTTCTTTCAAACTCAGAAAAAGAAAAAAAATCTCTTCAGATACTCCTTGCCATAAAAATAAGTCCAAATGTTAGGTGAAGGAATTCTAAATTATAAAGCAAGTGCTCTTTGGGTCACCCTGTGACTTTAAGGCCCAAATTGATGTAGTGAACATGATCATTATTTCCTGCCAAGCACAGGAGAGAAAGGCAGAGAAGTGAGTCTCAAATGCTGCAGGTTCCTTTGATTTCTGTATCATTAAATGGTAAGATGGCAAGTGAAAGCTACCCAGCCAAACTTTTAGGAATGCTGCAAAATTGGGTTACAATGAAAGGAAAATTCATCTTGCCATTAGGGATCTGAACCAAAGTTCTTTCGTTAACTGAAGTTCATAGAACACCAAGGCTATGCTTGGCTCTATCCACGGTGCTGAAAATACATCAGAGAGGCATGACATTAACCACTTCTGCTGCCTTCTGAAGCATAGAGGAATCCAGCCAAGTATCACGGGTACCTCCCCTAGGTTGCAGAAACATGTACTAAACTGTAGACTTGTGGTCAATAATAAATGCTTAATGTTTTAAAAGAGAAAACAAAAACATCTGCCTCAACAGTTTACAGTTCACATTCTAGTACACAGGCCCAATCAATAAACAAAAACAAACAAACAAAAAAATGAAAGCTGTGTGAATAAAATGAAAACTACCACAGGGGAAATGAAGCAGATGAGAAGGAAGGATGATCTATATGAATGTTTGTGAGATGATTATTCTGGACAGAGGGCTCAGCTGCAGGTGAGCCTGTGCCTGACAACCTAGAGGGTCAGCACCGTGGCTTGGTGACTAGGACTGAGCTCCATTCCAGAACACAATTGGGGATTAGAGAGAGAAACAACAGTAAATTGAACAGAACCTAAAACCCAGTACGAACACCTTAGCCATCATTCTGAGCTTGACACATGGCACTGAAGAGTTCTGGTCTGAGTAGGATGCAGATGTGCTGTGACCATCAGACAGGCCCGCAGTGTGAGGACAGAGAGGAGGGAGGAAGTCAAGAAGGGAAAAGTAGAGCTTTGGCCATGCAGGAGAGAGCCAAAGGCTGCAGGGAAGAGGCTAGGAGTGGTAGGATTCTGGCAGGTGCTGCTGAGAGTGTGTGCTGAGGAAGTGAACATGACTTCGAAGCAAAAGAGAATCCTGTGGCCCCTAAGGAAGTGGTCCGAGCCTTCAAAGAACAGGGTTGTTATTAACTGAGAGCTGGACAGCCAGCTAGGAAAGGTAGAGAAGTTTTTCACAGCACCCAGCCCACTCATGGTTTGAAATGAGGACACTGAGCACAGACTAATGTCTTCTAGGCCCATTCACCTGAGAAGTGTGGCATGTGGTAGCTGGAGACCTGCGCTTTGCAAGTTGGTGGTTTTGCCAAAAAGAAGGATTGGAAGGAGATTTTTGCATACAAAGGAGTGAGCCTGAGAGTTATCCATGAGATGGAAGGAGGTGAGCATTCGAGGAGGGGTTGGAGACTTGGGATCCATGGGTGACCTATGCAGGAGGGCATGGTCAGAGGAGTGAACTGCGCAGGTAGTAGATAGTGTTCCAGAGCAAAACATCTGGCATTGTGACTCTAAATGAGATGCAATTCTTGGCCATGAACATGGAAGGGGGCAGGCAAGGCAGGTAGGGGAGGAAGAATGGTAACAATCCATGTGTTGAGTGATTCACTTTAGTGGAAATTTAAGTAACCACAGGCGGGATAGTTCCTCAGAGAGTCAGGAGGAGAAATCAAGAAATAAATGCGTGTTAACGGTGGATGTAAGGTCATTAAAAAGAAGTTGACAATTACTGGTCCAAAGTGTGAAAACATTGAAAACCAATCCTAGTTGTCTATTCTCCTATAGGGTCCTGTGAGGGGGTCAGTCTAGTGCTCACCAGGAAATGGATTAATGCAAAGGCCTTGTCTGTTGGTGGGTAGACATTCAGTGAGTGATGCCAGGGCCATCGCTGATGGAGAGCCTGCTTGGTACCTGGATTATCAACTCCCATGCCTGCTGTACCACCTGGCAGACAGGGGAGGCTCTGGGCTGTAGGGTGTGTGGTGAGGTGGAGTCACTGAAACATCAATTGTTAGTTCATATGGCAGGTGTGGGGGCGAACTCTACATCTGCCTAACACTAGTTGGTTAGCCTTCTTCTGTTTGATTGATTTTGTTTTCTCAAGTAAAGAAACTGACGCTCAGAGAGTTTAGCCACATGCTGGTTCCATTGGGATGAGCTGGAGACCTTCCTGCTCTGAGTTCTCTCCATCAGGCTTGCCCCTTGGGAATTGGGTGCACGGTTCAGAGTCGAGCCTAGCCGGCTGGGTGAAGGTAGTGTGCTGTGGAAGTGGACCTCACAGCTGGTCACAAATGGCCTTGTAATAAAGAAGGAAAACCTTCCTGGATCAGTCACATAGAAGCATGGATTTCCTGTCCTATAGGGCCTAGCTATGAGTGTCACAGGGTCATTGCTCTACCCATTCCCCTTTCTCCAATCTGTACCTCTCAGCTGGCCCTAGGCTGTCTCATAGGCTAACATAACAGAACTCTAAAAGAAGAGCCCAGAAGATCTCTGTGCCAAGCTGGGTCCCTCCTCAGAGCCCTATAAGAAGCAGGATGTGGAAAATTCAATTGCACCTCCTAGACTTCTCACAGGGTCTCCAGGATGTGCTGGCATCCAATGGGGAGAATGTTTATATTTCTCAGTCTGGACACAAGAAAACATTGATGAGTGAATAGTTACCCTCATCCATCCACCTAAGCCAGGGTGGTACTAGGAGATGTTAGTAGATATTGCTTAGGGTACTATGGAAGGTTTTGCAAATGTATTTCACATCTGTAGAAATGTGGTTCTGAGTAAAGATGGCCTCATTATAAGTGGTTCTCAGCCCATCAGCTGGAGGTTTTTACTTTCCTTCTTTTTTTTTTTTTTTTTTTTTTTTTTTTTTTTTTGAGAGAGAGTCTCACTAAGTATGCCAGGCTGGCCTTTAACTCATTATGTAGCATAGGCTGGCCTCGGACTCACAGTGATCCTCTTGCCTCAGCCTAGTGGTGGGATTACAGAAGTGTGTCACCATACCCACCTAGCTGGAGAGCGATGACTGGGGTTTCTGAGAGGATAATTTTTTCCTCAAGGCTCAGCATCTATTTTCAGCTTGTTCTGCAGAGCTCAGACTTCCCAGATGCAGTCATTGATTCATTTCTTAAAAGTAAGCTCTCTCTGTCTCTGTCTGTCTGTCTGTCTCACATACAAAAAGGCACTTCTGATTCTGTTTCTCTAGAGAAACCTGATTGATAAAATTAGTCATACAAAGACATAAAACTATGACAGTTTATACTATCCCTTGGCAAATATTTAGATAAACCTTAGCCTCTTGTCCCCAAACATCAGCCCAGATGTCAGACAGTGAATCTAATCAGAGGCCAGGGACACAGATGATCTGTCAGTGCCTCAGAAGGGGACTTGCAAGACTGAGCCACTCCATACTTGATAATGTATATCACTCTTTCAGTGTTCAGAGAAAAGTCATAAATCAACAGATTGTTTGAGTGCTCTTGAGCCAGACCCACTCTCTACCTAACATACTTCCCAGAAGCTGTCTCTGGAGGATGTTAGTGAGTTGGGACTCAAACTGTTTAATTTTTCATCAGACTCTTTTGCAATTGAAAATTTGAATTTTACAATAAAACAAACATTTACTTATCTCACATATTCGATTTCTATTGGATGCCTCTGCTATTAATTCACTTATATATTTTCTCATAAAGATAAAAAGTTAAACAAACCAAGACTATTTTTCCAATTATTGGCTGCTGGGCCCATGATGAAATGGGGACCTCTCAGGTGGGAACCTGTTCATTATGCCAGAAGCTGAAGGCTGAGCTTGTGATGACTCCATAGCTATTTGCTTCCAAAAAGAAATAAAAGACAACAGAACAGTACCAAACACTTAACTTTTACATTACCCATCACAGGTATTATTTGCCTTTTATATTCAGAAGTAGCTAAATGCCAATGGTGTGGCTTGTATTTTTGAAGTCATAATGGCCAGAGATGAGGATAAGTTCATGATGCTCTCCCAGGCAGCAGATCAGTAGGGCTCTCTCATTTGCCTGCTTTCAGCCCTCACAGGCCAGAGCAAGCTGGTCATATGGAACATGCAGGGGTGGAAAAGCTAAAAACAAGTAGGCCTTGCAGAGAAACAACCCCAGCCCCATCAAGCTCTTTCCCTACTCCTGGGCCAGGAAAGCTGGTCCCCAGGGTTCTGGGGTCAGGACGCTGCTGGGCAGTCCCTCCATCCCTCTTTCACTCAGGTACACTTTCCTGGATCTCACAACCTTCTTTACCCCTGTAAAGAAGGCTTTACATGGGGTTTGGATGGGCTTTGGATGGGCTGATCCTGGTTCCAAGCCAGCTGGATTCCAGGTTCCAAATGGTAACTTCTTCGTCAGGAGATAGTTCCCCTGCCTCAAAGTAAAGTAGTTTTGAATTTGACCACTCTTGTCTGACAGTGAAATTCCTATCTGTTCAGCAAGGTTATTATTTCTTTAGTAAGTAGTTCTCCACTGTGGCTGGGTTACACCCGGCACTGTGTGCATAGCCAATGTACTGGATGAATTTGATGTCTTCAGTTGGGTAAACGCACAAACCACAAGTAAATTTGCTTTACTCTAAGCTACATGAATCTTATGGAAATTGTGTGTGCCTAAATCGTCAGTGTTGCCCCCATGTGGTTTTCATGATGTGTCGAGAGACTGTGGAATGAAGGGAAAAACCTAAGCTTAGGTTTAAAATCTGGCTCTGACTGTGTCTAGCTACCCATAAATTACTTACCCTGTCTGTGCCTCGAGTTCCTCCCCTCTAAATAGAGATGACAGTAATGAGAGCACTTATCTCCTAGGTTTTCTGTGAGGGTCAATGAAGTTACATAAAGGAGTTCAGGTATGAAGCACCTGTTAATAACCTCTTTGTTATTGTTCCAAATCCTAGCACAACTCAGATTCTGATCAACTTTGTTAATTGCAACACTTTTCCAAGCATCAGGAAATCTCAGTGAATGTGTGCTTATAGCTCAGGCCTCAGGAAACGAATGTAACACTACAGGAGCAGGGAGCCGCAGCTCCAGACCTGATGTAGATACAAAGGACCCGTCCCTAGGGAAACCTGAGGAAGGCATAGCATTCTCACTCTCAGTCATATGACTCAAAGAAATGACAAAAGTAGGTCAAAATAACAGCAGAATGGATTTCTGATCTCTAAGGGGGTCCTTTTTCAGAAGATAGGGATCAGATGGGAGAGGTAGAATGGATATGTTAATTGTGTACTGGTTCCTCACAAATAACACGTCATTATAATGATTATGTATCAATGTGATGTAATATTTTAATGAATTAAGAGATCCTCATGGTGCACAATGTCTGCCCACTGACAAATCAGTCCATCAGTCTTCGGTCCTCGGTTGTTCTCCTCAGGTACTGACAGGCAGAGGGAGAGTTTGGATTAGGAAGGGGCCAAGTTAGGAATCAGTGCAAGTTCCGAGGGCCTGGGTCCCACACAGGAGAGAGATGAGGCTCCTTGCAGGTCAAGGCCCCAATACCAGTGTTTTGGTGGCTTGCTAGAGGACCACTGCTTAGGCACAAACAGCTTTTCTTGGCCGGGCTTCTACTCACCAGCGCCTCAGTGCCCTTCCTTCCTCCCTCTGCAGACACACTGGGGAGGATTCAGGCTCTCCCTCTCATCTGGTGTGTCACTCCCCAAGGGCTCCCCTGATGGCAGGTGGGTGTGCTTCCACCTGCTCTCCTGGGATGCTGGGAGCTGTGGGGAGCCTCGATCTTCCAGAAGTAGGGCGGGGATTCCCAATACACAGCCCCCCTACTGTCCTGACCCTGCCCGCTCCTAGCTTTCCTACTTCTGGGGCTACATGACACTGCCAAAGACTATTGGATTTCATCAAAAGATCATCCCCTGAGAGCAAGGACAACTGTAGTTTGGCTCTTCAAGATTTATGGACAATAAAAAACTCTTGCTCACAACAGCCACATGATGTATCTGGCCGCAGACTGTAGAAAAGGAAAAAAGTCTCTGTGATGGCAGTCTGTTATCCCAGCCACCTTGAAAACTCCCAGTGTATTGTTTGCTTCCATGGTGAGGAATGTAAATGTGTCCTAATTTAGCCCACTGCACTAGCTGGAGGATAATCAGAGAGCTCTAGAGAAAAACTGGCTGGGTGAAACAACAGTCAGGAGTCTGTGGATAAATATCACATCAAATGCCCGTGACATTAGCGTGCAATTGATCCTTGAGTGATAAAGACTGAGCCAAAGTCTTCCCTCAAAGGTAACTTGAACAATGTACAGTGATTTCTTCTTTGCAAAACTACCCCAGGTGGGGGCCTCTCCTCAGTCCAGCTACACTCACATGCTTCTGATCTATGCCATGGGTACCAGGTGTGGAAGTGTGTCCAAGGCACCTCTTGGGCCCTCCAGCTCTGCACTAGGTGCATCCTTTTAGCTGCAGGAAATAAGAACTTGGAGGACCTCCTCCTTGGCTGAACCATATATGGAGTGTATTTGAAAATTCTGGTGCTCGTTCTGCCCCTCAAAACCCTGAGATAGGCCTACAACATGCCTTCTAATGAATGCCCAATAACAGAATCTGATGCTATAAGAAACACTACTGCAGATGAAGGTGAAGTAGAGGGGATGATCTTTTTGTTTTCTCTTCCCAGAAGTCTAAGTGCTCTCTTCTAGCAAGAGAAACAAGGTCAAAGGGTTTGGGGTTGAAGGACAAAAGGGAGAGAAGGGCTGTTGCAACCAAGAGAAACCTGGATCAGAGCATATCTGTTGGGGTTGACCAGAAGGGCTGAATGTTCCATAAAGGTGTGGCTGGAACAAAGACAGCAGAGGCAGGTGGCCACAGGATGCAGGGGGGCAGATAAAAGGCTCTAGCTTTCAGATCCTCCTTAAATCCCAGTGGCCACTTTAAGAAGCAGTGTGGAAGGACTGCTGGTAACAACTTCTCCGAAGTGAATTCAGCTGGTGCCATGGAAGGGAATTTGGGATTTTGCCATTCATCAGGGCCATAACAGGGCATCTAGGGCAGAAAGCAGCCTATGTGTCTGGGTTGGATCATACAGGTGATCACACAGTGACATATGGTGGATAGGTCAGTACCCCAAGGACTCTGTCTCATGATCTACAAGGGGGCTCTTTGGAGAGACCAGGCTCTGACCATAGCACAGCTAGAGTTACCCTGCTCGAGTGGGTTGGGAGGGGAACATCTTCCCAGATTCATACAGTGAACATTCCCTGTAGCGCCATATGCCCACTCCTTTTTCCCATGGCAGATTAGCTGTGTGAACTCCCACTCTGACTCCTCCTTCCAAATCTCACACCCCCACAAGTTACGCGGTTAGCTTGAGCTTTTATTTTTATCATCTGCAAAGTAAAGGAAATCTTGGTACCTATCCTCAAGGCCTGTCAGCGGCTTACACGGGATGACACAAACTAAAGAACGTAAGAGTGCCTGACACATTTTAGGACCCATCAAATATGCACAATAGCTCCAAATAGCTTACCACCAGACCCTCAGAAATGAATTGCAGCTTCCTTGTAGTTAGTGATTTTTTTTCTCAATAAAATTGTAAAAGCCCTTTATTGTTGATGAAGCTCTTCACCCTGGGGATGAGAAAGGCCTCCCCAACATGTGGAAATGTTAACAAGCTTGTTTGTCTTCCTGCAAGTTCATTTAGACCCAGGGAGTAAGACAGAGTGACATTATGCATGGGATGCTGGTCTTGTCCTCACCCAGAGACTTGGAGAATGAAGCTGGCTGATCAACTTCTATTAATTTACCTATCATTTCCTTCTTATGTGGGCCAAATCTGAACGACTTCCTATAATGAGATTGAGGAAAGCCCCATGGCACTGGGAGGAAGCATTTCTGCAGACAAAAAATCAAGCAATACAAGGTCCTGTGTCCTCAAGGAATGCAGACCAGAATCCAGTTAGTTGAGGAACACTGCACATTCTGGTTCCTTCAGGAGGACCTGACACAGGGTCAATGAGATTCAGACATTAGAAACATCAGAGGAGGACCCTATCCCTGAGTAACTCAGTGTCTGGAGAGGGGCCTGCAAATCTGCTTTTCCAACATGCCCTAGATTGTGCTGCTTCTGAGCCTGGAGCCCATTTTGTGAACCACTGTTGGGATTTCTGTGGGCTGTAACTGGGGGAGGAATGCGGGTGGAGAAGGGTGCTCTGCCTGGCCCTGATGCAGTAGCAGCATAGACTCTGCAAGAGGTGGAGCTTTTGAAGCTTACACTTGCTCTGCTGCATTAAAATGTTCCTGGAAGTTCTCAGGCAAGAGCTGCACAAAGACAGGTTCTTACAATAAACTTTCCTTATTCTGACCATAAAAGAGCTTGATCACATTATGTAACAAGCCAGGCTCAGTAGCTCCACCTTTAAATCTCCCAAGTTACAACTTGATCTGCACTTTTCAGGTTCTTCAACCAAAGCAGATGAATTTTTAGAGATGGACACAGTAAACCATTTACAATAGGCAGAAATAAAGCTGCACAGGAGCATTTCTATTATATAGTGCCTAGCTGTGAATTGCTGTATACATTGTAAATCATGATCACAAACATCATTTAAATAAGGTAGAAGGTTTATTCCACTGGAATTATCATCCCTTGCTTGCTTAGTTTGTCTCCCCACCTTGGAAAAGGCAGCCCATGGCCTGGCCCTAGGCCTAGAAATGGATCCTTGGAAGGAGGGAGGGTGGGGGAGTACGTTACCTACTGTACAGTCACTGTGAACTGTAAGAGTCATGTGTCAGCCCCAGTTTCTCAGACTGTGACCTGATTGTGATCTGATTGTGATGTTCAATAAACCATGGTAAATGAACAAGTCAGCAAACACTTACTCATCAACTCCTCCCTGCTTGGCTCTGTGCCAGGGGCCTTGTGGTGTGGACTAGTGTCCCCATCATTGACCTGGAGGCACACTTGCTGTGGGAAATTTGACTTTACAGGGATTTTGGAGGTGATTCTGTGGTGTCACCCAGATGCCTGGCCAGGCAACCCTGTGAGGACTGGAGAGGATTTGGAGAGTGCTGAGCTTGGGAAGGTTGACTGCTCAGTGGTTCTGAAGAGCCATTTTCCTTGGGGCATGTCAGGACCCAACACTGTGATCAAAGGAAAAGGTAGAGACACAAAGCCAGACCAAAATCCAGAGAAGGTGTCCATCCTACTATGTTTCTGGAAAATGCTATAAAAAGTTATAACAACACATAATTGATATTTTATCTGCTAAATACATATACATATATCTATTTATGTGCATATATAATGTGTGTGTGTGTGTGTGTGTGCACTTGTGCGTATCTTCATCACAATGAGCCTGTAAGCAGGACTTGCCACAACCCTTTGGAATTGGGATTCAGAGGGTTACATGATTAGCTCAAGGTAATATGACTAGTATTAAAAGAACCATAATTAAAAATGAGTAGTTGTTGAATCCCCAAGGATTTTCTCTATACCATGACAGAGTCCCCAGGAGCACTGGTGGTATTTGAGGTTGTGGGAGGACTGACACAAAGCTCTGTGTAGCTAAGCTTCTCCACAATGGGCTGCCACTGGATCTGGGGTCTTCACTTGCTCATGTCATTATGATCCCTTGAGCACATCAAGTCCCACACTTAACATACCAGTGGGCAGTGATGGCTGAAAGTTGAGGAGGTTCCTTCCTTGAGCTCTTTCTAACCTGAGAGTCATTTCCAGACCACACACCTGGCACCTGAGACCTGGCTTCCTGCTCTGTGATGCTCTTTTGCAAAGATGAAAGACTTGCCTGCCCATCCCATGTTCCAATCCTCCACCCCCTACTCCCTTGGTGATGTCTCTCCCACAGTCCTTGCTGCTGATGATTGGGATGTGGTGGCAATAAGACAGGCCCACAGAGGGAAGGAGCCACTGCTCGTGGTCCTAAAACAGAAGAGTGCCACTGAGATCACAAACTGAGGCATATCATGCCCAACTATGGGACAACAGAATATCTTTAGGATAGAGAAATCTGATGTTATGAATTCAAAATGGTCCAACTAATAACCCATCCTTCTGACCCCAGACTCAGGAGGATGGGTGTTGGCACTGTGTCTGAGCAAAGGTGATTTGAGCCAAAGCTCAAAAATCACTTGCTGGGCTTGGTTTCTCCCTCTGTGACCCAGAATAGACTGCTCTAGTTGCTTGACAGAGGACCAGAAAAGGGGAAGAAAACTGAGTCATTCCAGGTGTGCTGGACAAAATTGCTATAGACTCTGATGGCCACCTAACCTTCAGGCAGGTGAGAATGACCAGGCAAAACCAAAAAACAACCATTTGGCCAATCCAGGGACTCATGAGTTAAGTGAATGTTTATTGGTTTAAGCCATTGAACATGGGGTCACTTATCACATGGTGGATCCTGTGGCTGTAGGTAACCGATATACCTGTACTATTTGAGCTTATTACAACCACAGACCTGGTCTACATCCAAGATCCGAAATGGTAGGATGAGGCACCTGTTGTTGGGGCTCAGTGGAGTTATTGGCTTCTCTCTGGTGCAAACTGTGTCCTGAGTACTCTGTGTTTAGTGGCAAAGGGAAAGGAAACCAACTGAGAGTCTTACTTGTTGAAGACTCATTGCGCGGCACTCAAGAGAGCCAATGCCCCTGTTTTGTGTTTTGAATTCTGACATCAAAGATTTTATGGGGGAAAGAATAGCTAAGGGGGTGGATTTGCTTCCTCTACAGAAACAGGCATGGTGCCTTCCTGGGGGCAAACTATACTTCCAATGAAAGAACAGAATGGGCCAGGCTCATGAATAAAAGAAAGATGACGCATGCTTTTTCATTCTGAAATGGACTGTCCCATCTCACCATAAATGCAGCTATATGATTTGATGTGACTTCACAGCATGGTGCTATAGTAATCAATACTAAAAAGATAAAGTGACGCATATGGACAGTGATGAGCCAGCGAGGAACAGGATTGGTACAATCAAATTAAACAAAAATCTGGAACAGAAACACGGTCCTGACTTCCCATTATTTGAGCTGTAGAAAAATTCATTTCTGTAAACATTTTTGAAAAAGATTTCATCCAGTTATTTCAGGATCTCAATTACTCTTGGAAATGAGACAACTGGCAATTTAAAAGAGCTTTCTTTTAACTATTCAGTGCCAAAGGAAAATGTGAAGAAGACGCTATCTGAATAAGACATACACGTGCTATTGACCTTCATAAGACCTTGCCTCCTGTGAATATACTCAATCACATTGTTTGACATGCATTTTCTTTTTTTATAGTCCAATGACATTTTACAATACTTCTCAGAATCAGATTAAATCATCAAATTAGTCTTATTTTTCTGAAATCCAAAGAAAGGGAAAAGAAAGGGCAGATTATGTTTATCATTGCCAAAGGAGATAAAGCCAAAGTTCCTATAAATTCATGATGGCAGGGGTAGAGCCCCCCTTAAGCCAGAGAAAAAAGTTCTAGGGGTTGGGATTTACATTGTGCATGTACCCTACTCTTCAACATTATTGGGCTCACTCTATGAAAGAGGCTGGGGTGACTCTGAGCAGCACTAATCTGTCTCAAAGACTACTATCTTCCAGGTCAAGAGGCCCCCAGGGTGGATGGGCCACTATGAGGGACCCTGGGGGTCCTGCATTAGTGGCATATGGGACATCATACCTCTGTATTTAATCATCTCTCCCCAGACAGCACCTGATAATGGCTTTTGCCCAATCACTAGTGGTGACTTTTCTGGCTGAAATTGACAAGTCGCCAGTGCAGCTTTTCAACTGGGACTGTGCTCAGAGTTGTTTTGTGTTTTTGTTTGGCCAGATTTCTGCCTTCATCCTTGTTTGAGGCAGTCTCCCCATTTTGCTTGAAATTTGACATGCAAGGATGTTAATCTGGTTCCCTAGCTCCTCCTTAGGTGAAGGCCAAGGATCCCTGTTCACATCCTGATACATACCTAAGAGTAATATAGCAGGACTCTCAGGGTCATGGGTTTGCTCAAGGATTCATTCATTCATTCATTCATTCATCTGCGAAGGATTCATTGAAGGTCTGCTATGCAAGAATAGAATTGTATGCATGAGTGTAATAAAGACATACAACAAGCTGTGGGAATATAGAATCGTGTGGGATTATAAATGCCACAGAGGTAATAAAATGCTTTTCATAAGAGATATTTGACTTAGGCCTTGAAGTATGAGGAAGAAAAAAGTGGTATACTAACCTTCTCAGGCAGAGTTTCTATGTAGAACGGATACTGTATCATAGACTAATAAGAAAAGATATGTGGACTTCAAGCTACAAACTATCTTTTAAAAATGATCTGACCTCAATAGATATGGAATTAAAACTACACAAAGATTTTATTTGTTTCCAATCAGGTTAAAGGATTTAAAAAATTATAACACTCCCTTGATGCTTAATGAGCCAAGCTGATTATACTTACTTACTACTGACTTGACAGATGCACCAAGAATGTTAAAAGGGTCCCTACCATGTGGCCCTCGGTAATGCAAAGTGGGGACAAAGAGCTGTACCCAAAGACAACCACTGGAACTATGCATATTAGCAAATTGGAGAAGCCTAAAAACTCAGCATAGGAAGATGAAAAACTCATGCATGAATTATTATGTGCTCATGAAAATCATATTTATAAGATATATTTAATGACTGACAGGGAAAAGTCTTGATGGTACAAACAAACATTAGTGTAACAAGGTGAATAATTAATGTTAGCTATAAAAAAAGTTGTGTGTTATGTTGCTTGCCTTTGGGTATAACAGTGTGTGATTAAATTCACTTGATCAACTTCCATAGCAAGTTTTATATGAAACTCTTTTAACTGGTTCCCTGGTAGATCACCCTTACATATCAGACCTCATTGGCCATGATGCAACACAACCTCCTGAAAGTAGACTCTGGGTCGAGAATGAGAAAATAAGCCAAAACTCACTCTCTCAGGAAGGAGGAACTTTTATGTTTCAATTTGAGTGAGGCCTTTCAGTTTCACCTGTTGAAAAAAATTGTTCCCCAGTGCAACAGTGTTGGGCAGTGGGCTGTTGGAGAGTGGTGAAATTTCTACCTTCACCAGTGAGTTAAGGGAAATGGGGCCAACTAGGTCATTGAAGGAATGGCTTTGCTTTAAAAGTGAGCTGTTTCTAGTGTTCTCCTTTTGTCTCACCGTGTGATATCCTCTGCATGTTAGGATGCAGCAAGAAGGCTCTCACCAGATGCTGAGCAGAGGCCAGCAGAAGATCTTGGACTTCCTATCCTCTAGAACCATGAATAAAATAAACCTTTATTCTTCACAGATTATTTGGTCTCAGTTATCTTGTTGTAGTAACAAAATGGACTAAGGCATCATATTCCACAATATATTGTCACCTGATAAAGGTTGTATGAATCTTCTTAGGCTACCATAACAAAATACAATAGTCTGGGAAGCTTAAGCAACAGACATTTACTGTCTAAAAGTTCTGTAGGTTAGAAGTACAAGATCAGGCAGAGGGTTGACAGATTTGGTTCCTCCTGAGGCTTCTCTTCTCAGCCTGCACATGGCCACCTTCTTGCTGTGTACAGATCTCTTCTCATAAAGCCACCAGTCAAATTAGAATAGGACTCTACCCTTACACAACCTTAATTACTTCTTTAGACTTTATCTTCACATGCAGTTACGTCATGGGTCAGAGCCATGGCAATGAAGCTATGGCTTGGGTGCTGCGGTGAGCATGCAGAGTCCTCTCTGCAATGACGTCAAGAGTTGTAGTCAGGTTTAATTGCAGTGTTGGCACTTTGCCATAAATAAGTGGGTTTGGAGTTGAAGTTTGGGCACTTGTACTCTAAAAGTGTTGCCATCACTGGGTTGGAGTTTTAATTTATAAAATGAAGGGAGTACAATTCAGTCCATTACATAGGTCAAGAACTTTTGTAACAAGAGTTGAGTAGAGGGGAGTTACTATTGGGTAGAGAATGAGTGATCTGCGTGATGTCTTAGAGTAAAGAAAATTAAAGACACCAGATTTAAAAAGTAATCATTTCTGTATTACTTTGTGTTTCTTTTTCCTCATTGAGTTTATTGGTATGTTTTAGGTATACAGTACAGTTACATTCATCATTAGGAACATGAACCTTTACACAACAGATCTTGGTTCTCATTTTCCCCCTACCTTGCCCTCCCTTGCACCCCCTCCTCCCTTCCCTATTTGCAAATACTTTATTTCCATTTTTTTGTTTTCTCATATTTTTTTGTTTTCCCTTATTTCCTTTCCCCCACCCTTCCTGTTCCCCTACAACTTTAGTCTTTTTCTTCCTATTTCCCATTGTCAGTTATCTCATTAGGATCTTATGTGCTATTATAGTTTTTCACACCAGAGAAACTATTCGGTATTTACACATGTGACTTATTTATTTCACTTTAGAGTGTGACCTCAATATGCATCCATTTTCCTATGAATGACTCTAGCTTCTCATTCTTTATGGCTGAGTAATACTACATTTTATAGAAAAACCACATCTTCTTTATCCAGTTTCCAACTCATGGGCAAATGGGCTGTTTCCAAGTTTTAGCTATTACAAACTATGCCGCTATAAACATGGGTGCACGTATATCACCTTGGTATGATTCTTTTAATTGTTTTAGAAAGATACCCAGCAGAGGGATGGCTGGGTCAAATGGAACCTCTAATCCTAGTTCTTTGAGGTATCTCCATATTGATTTCCATAGTGGTTGGCCCAGTCTGAACTCCTACCAACAATGGAGAAGGGTTCCTTTCTCCCCACAACCCCACCAACATTTGTTATTGGTTAATTTCTTGATGGCAGTCATTCATTGTGGGGTGAGGTGGAATCTCAGTGTTGTTTTCATTTGCATCTCTCGAATGACCAGTGATGTTGAATATTTTTTAATATATTTACTTGATGTGTTTACTTCTTTGTCTGAGAAATGTCTGTTCATTTCAGATGCCCATTTTTGAATGGGGTCTTTATATTTGGGGGGCCTGATTTTTTGAGTTCTTTATATATTCTAGATAATAGTCCTTTGTCTGAGGAGCAGCTGGTAAAATTTTTTTCCCCACACTGCAGGTTGTCTCTTAGTTCTGTTGATGGTTTCTTTTTCAGTGCAGAAGCTTTTAAATTTGGAATTACAGTCGAGTTTCATATTCTTTTTTTCACATAGCTGAAATTTGCAGAGTAGGAGGGAGGAAGTTATACTGAGAAACATATCCAGAAATTGTCATAGTCTCCTCCTCCATTGTACACTTGCCTAGACATTAAAACATTAAACTGTATAATGTAGTATTTCATAAAAGTGGCAAACAAATAGCTACTGGGAGTCTTTAAATTGTTTAACATCTAGAGCTCCAGCAGAGCTGAAGATGCTTTGGTTCACACCAGGCCAAAAAAGGAGAGTAGTTTTGTTTAGCATCAGTGCCTTCTCCAAAGACCCAAGAAAACAACAATTTGAACAAAATTATACTATGGAATTTATGTGAGCAGAAGTAGAAGAGATGATAATAACATACAGGATGGAAAATGAAAATTGAGGTATACTGCAGTAAATTTCTATATTAAAGATGCAGTTATGTAGTGGTTAAAGGTTACTTGTGGTATTTTAATTATGTATGTTTCCTATAAGTAACAATATTTTATTTTCAAGTGGTAATTATTCCCAGAATATAAGTGGTTTACATTAAAGTGAATCAATGTAATTCACCAAATTAAACCAACAAGAAAAAAATTGTAACCTCAATCTATGTGGAAAGTGTATCTATTAGAATCCAATATCCATCCCTGATGAAACTATCAGTAGACAATAAGCAGAAGGGACTTCCTGCCTGTGAATGAACATCTGAACTAAAAAAGTTTGACCTTGAATCATTTAACTTTACTAAATTGATTTATAAATTATCTGTTACTTCTGGAACTCGTTCTGACTCTTATAAGTATTTGCAATTTTTATACAATCATACTATTTGATTTTTAAAGGCAAACTTGTGCAACTTGTGTAGGGATAAGCAGGCGGGTGAGATGGATGGGGTGTCATGTCCTGTGGAGAGTGAGGCATTAGTAACTCTGTTCTGAATGTCTGGGGCCTCTGGAATTCTGCCATTCCATCAGAGCAGTACGAACACTGTAAAGAACTGTCAAAATCAATTTTTTTCAGGATTCTGTAAATTAACCATAAGCTTGCAACAATTTTAGGAGCATTTATATGAGAAGAAAAAGGCTGAATCTAAAAATCATGTCCAAAACACATACATAGCTCATATAACTGGATAAGAAGATAAACAATCCAATAAAAATGGTCGAAATGTTTGGGTAAGCGCTGCAATAAAGTATGACGCTACCTAATTGAACTATATACTTCAAATAAGTACATTTTATTCTATGTAAACTAAATCTCAGTGGGATTGTTTTAAAAATTGTAATCTTAAAATCTCAGCAAGGGCTGGGGACTTAGCTCAGTGGTTCCACAGCCTGCCTTGCAAGAGCAAAGTCCTAAGTTTGATCCTTGGCACCCCCACCCAAATGTTAAAACCACCATTTTGAAAAGCAGTTTAACAATCTGTTATAAAGTTAATCATACATTTTTGGCATAACCTAGAAATTCTGTTTATATCTTACTAAAATGAGATGAAACAGATTAGTTGCAAATAACTTTTATTCATAATGACCCAAAGCTCAAGACAGCTAGAAAGTCAGTCAGCAGATGAATTGCTGACCACATGTGGATTTGTCTATACTGATATTATGGAATACTACTTAGTAATAAGAAGGAAGGCCCAGCTGATCCTCCTGAAAGCGTGTGTGAATCTGAAAAAAAAGATATGAGCTAACAGACTCAAGATACAAATACATATATATTATAAAATGGCTTTCATGTGCAATTCTAGAATAGAAAGTGTTAGGATCCAAAATAGGTGAGTGGTTGACTGTGGAGCCACAGGTGAATGTGCTTGTGGAATGGCTTTCCAATTGTGCTCCTGGGGGTGATGTAAATGTCTACATCCTGATTATGGGGATGGTTGCATTGGTGTTTACATTTGGCAGAATCTTTAAAATGGGTGCATTTTACTGCACAAAATGTATACTTCAAAGTTTATTTAATAAATTATAAGATAAAAAGAATCAATGAAAACAAAAACTAATTAGTGTTCCCATATAATAAATTCATCTATTTGAAAAATGTAATGGGAAAAAAGCCATGCATATCCCAAAACTGGAAAATTCCTAGCATGCTAAAAGAACACCGAGAGCCCAGGAGATGAGACAGTTACCCATGGTTTCTCAGTGGGTATGTTGTGTGATAGCCCCTGTCAACTCTGCTGAAGCAGCCATTAATACACAAGGAACACAGAAGCCACCTAATGAAATGTCTTTTTCAGAAAGGTTTAACTGGAAAAGAAGCGATCCTGCATCAGCCAATAAAAGCACAGGGTGTTGGAGGGATATAAACTTTTGGAGGTGGCTTCCCATTATAGACTATCAAGCCCCAAGTCCCCCAGGACAAAGCCAATTGTTCCTCAGCAAGCACATGTGGATGACACGGGTGACTATTTCCTAACCTCAGAAATAGTAATCACCTCATTTTGTTGCACAGATTGAATGCTGAATTCCTGCCATGTGCTAAACACAGAGCTGAAGATCTCATTCATGATCACAGAGTTAATGGAAGTTAGAATTCAAATTTAGGCACCATTCTCTTAATGTTTCCTGAAGGGTGATCTTATTCAGATGGTTGTCCGTGGTGCTGCTTTGAAACCATTAACACAGCTTACAGTGAATTTATTTTGTTTTACTTTCTGTAAAGTGTAAATTTTCATAAAATATTCCCCACAGTTTAGATTGCTAGTTGCTGTCTAGAGTCTCTCTCCCTTTAATCAAGTAGAAGACTTCAGTTCAGACCTTCCACCCTAAAGTCTAAATCTTACAATTCCCAGAATCTGTAACAGACAGGTGTAGCTGGGTAACTCAGGATGACCACTAATCTCCAATTAGATGTAGCCATGTTTGGAACCTTCCTTAAGGAACAACAGGCCTGCACTTACTGGCTTTTTATCTCTCCTTCCTCATCTTGCTAAGCCTATGGCTGAAACTCCATCTGGAACCATGTGGGACACACTAGTAAACCTGAGTCCCAAGGGCACTCAAGAACGGAGCCCCACACAGTTTGTAATAGCTAAAACTTGGAAACAGCCCATTTGCCCATCCGTTGGAAACTGGATAAAGAAGATGTGGTTTCTATAAAATGGAAGACTACTCAGCCATAAAGAATGAGAAATTAGATTCATTCATAGGAAAATGGATACATAATGAGGATATACTCATGAGTGAAATAAATAAGTCACACATGTGTAAATACTGAATAGTTTCTCTGGTATTAAAAGCTATAATAGTACATAAGATCCTAATTAGATAACTGACAATGTAAAATAGGAAGAAAAGGGCTAAAGGTGTAGGGAAAGTGGGAAGGGTAGGGGAAAGGTAATAAGGGAAAAGAAAAAAAACATGAGAAAATGAAAAATGGAAAAAAAATGTTTGTAAATGGAGAGAGGGAGAGGGTAGAGGGAGGGCAGGGACAAGGGGAAAATGAGAACCAAGACCTGTCATGATCCCAATAATGAATATAACTGTACTGTATATCTAAAATGTACCAATAAACTCATGGAGGGGGACAGCAACAACAACAACAACAGAGCCCCAGCCCTGAATTGTTGTCCTCAACATTTCTGTTGTTAGAGACAAAACTCAATATGAACAGACAAAACAGATAGGCATTTATTTTTGCAACTTAGTAGCTGACCTTAATTCATAGGAAAATACAGGCAATTTTATTTCTAAGAACCCTAAGTGTTATCTTAGCCATAGAATATGTATTATGTGGAGTTATAGAGAAAATCACCTGTCATCTGTGTAAATGGAGTGGAGCCAAAGGAGGAAAACCTGAGTTGATACTCCAGAATAGAAAATGGAGCAGGACATAGGATTCCACTCTTTACCTGGTGGAATATTCATCATGCCCACTGGGCCAAGGAAACCAGAAAATCTAAGCTCATGTGCTCCTGAAAGCAGTATGCAAAGGACTCCTCTGAGAGGGAGCATTTGACCTGGTTTTCTAATGTCACCAGAAGCTGGACAGTCAATGTTACAAAGTTTACTTTGCAGGGGAAAAATTGAGTTGTAGGCATTGTGCACCCTGTCCAGTGTTTCTCAAATAGTGGTTGAACTAGGTACTTAACCCTGGCAGTTTGATCCAAAGCCCACATCACCCATGAAGCCAGATGCCTCTGAGAGCGCCTCAGCTCAATGATGACAAAGGAGAGAATGACAGAGAACAAGGCAAAGAGGAATGCAAATAGCATGAAGGAAAATCCAGGTATACTGAACTACATCAAAATCAAATCTTCAGTGAATACAAAAACATAATGAGTATAGCGAAAAGGCAACACACAGAACAGGATGGCATCTTTGCAAGTTACGTATCTGATAAGAGGTTAATATCTGGAATGTATAAAGAGCTTCAGCTCAACATCAACAGAACAGCCAACCCTATTAAAAAAATTGAAAAGATATTTCTCTAAAACAGACATACACACAACCAATAAGTATATAAAAAGATGCTCAAGATCACTAATCATTTAGCAAATGCAAATCAAAGCCATAATGAGATATTACCTCATACCCATTAGCATGGCTACCATAAAACAGAGCAAAAAAATTGGAAAATAACACATGTCAGCAAGGATGTGCAGAAATGGAACTTTTGGTGAAATGTAAAATAGCATAGTTACTACAGAAAACAGTTTGGCAGTACCTCAAAAGATCAAAAATAGAATTACCATCCAATCCAATTCAGAAATTCCTCTTCCAGGTGCAGACTCTCCAACTCTTTTTAAAGTTAAAATAAAATGAATGGAAGTAAACAGAGGCATTGGGCCTTGCATTTTCCCTGTGCAAAAATATAGGCAGAAAAGAGAAAATGAATATTCATAGAAGGCATAAAAAAATGAGGGGTCAAAATCACTTGCTTTGGAAGTACTCAAATTCGTGTGTACTTTGCTGAAGTGGAATTGGTCAGTGAGTGCACAGAAGTAAGTATAAAGATGATATGGAAAACAGGTACATATATTATTTTCAGTGCCTTTGGCATCCCACCATCCACCCCCATAAAATATTCTAAATAAACTCGAGCGATCCACATACCACCTGTCCTTTGATGCTGAGGCATTGCAAGGAAACCCTTTCTAGGCAGTTTATGAGAAACGATGAAACAGTGTGTGGGCTGATGGTAATTAGTGCCTCAGGAGAAGTCTGTCCTTGGCATGGAGCAGACTCCCTCCTCATCAGCTGAGGGAGTACAAGGTTTGGTCTGCGCTGGCGTTGCACCTGGGTGGGTTGGCTTTGCATGCTTCGAACCTTCCCACCTAACACCTCCAGCAGCCTGAGGGATAACTTTTGCTCTTGAAGTTGCTTCTGTCTGGATACTCTGATGTATGGTTGCAACGAAGCTGACTTACATTTGCTAGAAAGGGCTTTGTGTATCTACACGTATATCAAAAAGGAACTGCCATTTTATACTTTTTATTTGTTGAAGAGTTTTTAAGTTTTAAAGTTATTTTGCATTTTCTTGTTTGCTTCATTCCATGTTAATATTTGGGGTCACAAGGGCGCTTATTTAACAAGCTGGTTGTATCACCAGCCGTGTATTGCACATGTTGTGTTTGTGGCCTTGAATTGTTCTATTCACGCATTTATCCATTGCTGAATCACTTTGGTAGAAGGTCCACTGTAGTACTGCACTGCATTCGGCCCTGGGGAAATCACAGATATTGGGGAGGAGTGACCAACACTGAAACGTTGTGGTCATCTGTGACGATGCTATGTGGACACAGAGAAGACAGTAGCCAGTCTTTCCTGGAAATCCCCAGTGTGCAAGAAGTAACTTCTGGGTTGGTCCCTGGCAGAAAAGGAAGGTTAACAAAGCTAGAGAAAGTATTTGGAAGAATAGCACATTGCAGGTAAAAATGACTGCAATGTATCCTGCTGCTTTGGGGAAGGACAGTGCCCAAGTAGGCTGGAGGGGCAATTGCCCTTCTGATGTCCCTGGGGCCACAGATTTGAGAACCAAGAAATCTTGCTCAAGCCTCATCCCATGTCTTCCATTATTGACAAAGGTGCTATCTCCTTTCTTGCCTGACTTCCTATGAAGCTTTCACCTCCTTTAAGGATGCTCAATGGCACTCACCCTATGTTTGCCACTTAATGTAAATTCTCTGCTTCATTCATGTTCTAGTGGTTCCTTGTGGAGCTAAGTTCTTGTCCTACGGAGGAAGCCACTGTGTGGCTTAAATAATAGACATTTGTTTTTCATAGTTCTGGGGAACAAAAGTTCAAGATCATGATGCCAGCAGTCAGAGTCTAGCCAGGATATTTAGTTCAGTCTTGCAGATCTGCTGTGTCCTCTCTTGATCCCCTCCAGGTCTCTCTTCCTCTTTCAATAAGAACATAATCTCGTCATGGTGATTCCACTCTTGTGATCTCCTCTAGCCTTCACCCTACCCAGAAGCCCCATCTCCTACTACTCTCATATTAAGGGTTAGGGCTCCCATAGGCAGATTTGGGGGACACTAACAGTCCATATAAAGCCTTTGTAAGAGGAGCAGAAGAAAAACATCAGCTCTAGAAATCAAAATGGGATACAGCACTAGCTCTGAAGTCCTTTTCTTATTTGCGACCTCTCCCCAACCTAGGCAAGTTTGTAAGCACATGGAGACCACATGCTTTTCCACTAACACCCTTCTGGGAGTTTCACAGTCACTGGGAATTTAGCAGCTAAATTCGTAAGAGTCTGGGACATCACACATCAAACCACCTTTCCTTCAAACAACCTTTCATGTATAGTGATGGTCAGCTTTGGTGGACTTCATAATACCTGACGCATCTCTGAAATGGGACATTGGAAAGTACTCAGGCTTCCTGTTTGAAGCTGCACCTCACTCCTCACTCCCTGTATGGGCTTTGGTAGAGTCTCTGGAGATGTGCTCTTATATCCATTCATAGGCTTTTCTTGAGCGAGGTCACTCCTATGGGACCTTGCTCAAGCAGGACCATGAATGGTGTTGTTCTAAATTATCTTGCTGCTTGACAGTATGGGTGAAATATTTGTAGTGCAATGTATCAGTCTCCATGGCTTTTCATGTTCTCTCTTATGTGGTCAAGTTTGAGTGAGATGACATGAATAGCATTTTGTTTGGTGGCTAACTGCTACTTTTCTTGAAGTACTTGTATGAGGAATCTGAGTAAGGAATTCTCTTTTTTGAAAATTTCAGTGCTATTCAAGGATCAGGAATGTAGCTCAACGGTAAAGTACTTGCCTTATGTGACAAAACAATTATTTTTTGTTTATATAAAACACTACCACCACCAAAAAGTCATGTTGCTAGGTAACACTTCCATACAGCAGGAATTAAGGCTGACATTCCCCAAGACGTGGCAGAACCAGAACTGGCCCTTTTTCAGATACTTCATCAGCCAGTGGGGAAGAAGTCCTCACCATAGTCAGTAATAGCCCAAGCCATCCTAGTTGAAATGGACAAGAAAAGTTGAGTAGCCATTGAGTAATGGTGGAGATCCCATATCAAGGCAAAGGCCTGCGCTTGTGTTATTAAAATCAGCCACTAGCAGATTTAGGAATTGATTTGTTAAACTCCAGAGGGTGCTTAGCTGGGTGACCCAGGGAGATGGAGCTTTGGTCTATGAGTAATGTAGCCATCTGAAGGCATCTACTTAAAATTGGGTCACAAAAGGGGTCCCAGCAGCTCCAGCTCACACTACGGCAGGTAGAAGTGTATGAACACTACTGGATCGTGTTTACTACTCTTCTGGGAGGCTCTGCTTTGGCCCTCTTTGGTTTTGCTTTGGCCTATCTATCAAAAAGACTTCATGTTTTTTCTTTTTTTTTTCTCCTTTGTGACACTGGTTCTCAATGCTTGTGTGTATGCATGGGAGGGGGTCTTCTTAAGGATATCTGGTAATGTTTGGAGATGATTTTTACCTTCAAGACTTGGCAGAGATATTGCTGGCATTTAGTGGGTAGAGGCTACAAGTTCTGCCAAACATCCTACAGCAGCCTCACAGACAGAATCATCCAACTAACTGCAGCAGCACTGCTGAGGTAGGTCATGCCTGCTCCATGCCACTGCCTGTCCATTACACTATGGGTTCCAAAATAGCACATAAGAAGGGCAAAATCAATTAATAAGCAATCATAAGGTTATTTCATCAGAAACTATTATCGCTCCATGAAGCAAATCCATCTTATTGTGTAGAAGAAATTGGGTATAATATGTATAATAAATATACATAATTATCCATATATAATTTGTATAAGAAATTAGGTATAATGTTGATACAAATAATATTAATATTAAAAGTCCTTATCAAGGTGTGTATAAAGTTTAGACATTACACTAAGCGCTGTATACAAACTACGCTATTTAAATTTTACAGCAACCTTAGGAAATAAAGATTAATTAGGCTTTTCATAGATAAGATAGCAGGGTAAAAGAAATGGAGAAATATCAATAGCAAGTATTGACAGTGAGCTATAATGATATAGGAGCTGTTTGTAGGGCTTTATACTTTCTGATTTATATTCCTTGAAAGTCAGTGTTTTTATTATTCTTGTCTTGCAGATGAGGAAGCACAGGTGTTCTAGAGCTTAGTGAGGCATCCACAGTTATGCAGTTCATCACTGGAGACACCGCCACTTGAGCCAGTAGTTTGTAACAGCTTGCTTAACCTCCATCATTCCTCTAAATTTAGTCTGCTTGTGAGGAGTGGGGCCAGCTCGCCTTTAACTCAGGTGATGCTGCAACCAAAGCCCTTTGGTTTAGGGATCACCCTTCATGTATTATGAACTGGACCTCTGAACTCTCAGATGTCACTGTCCCTGAGCACTCCTGGGAACACCACAGCAGCCATGCATGTTCCCCCTGGGTGGAACCCACCCATAGACTCGGTGCCTTGTGCCACTGAATGCAGGAGCATCAAAGTTGAGCTCACTTGCACTAGGATGTGCCTAAGTGCCCAAGCTAAGAGGGCAGAGGAGGATTCAATAGAGAGCTACCATATTGGCTCAGAGAAGATCACAAGGTACTACAGCAATGACCTGGAGGGAAAAGGGCCCACAACAGAAATTTGCACCAAGTTAAGCAGATTCAACAAGTTACTTGGGAATGTACTGGCTGGCAGCCTGAGGTTAGGGAGGGAATGCTGGAGCATGCAAGTAGAAAAAATGTAGGAAGACTCAAAGATGATTGAGGAAGAACTGTTTGTTTATTAAACAAATCCTTGGTGGAATGATGGCTGGATGATATAGACATAAGACAGACAGTATATAATGTTACTAGCAGATTTACAGCTCCTTATGTTATGCATCTCGCCCACTTTCTCTGGTCTATTAACCTCAACTTTCTATTTGACCATCTCCTTGTTTATATTTTCCCCACATACACATTGTTTGAGTTTAAATCATTTTTGCATTTTATATAACTGAGCTAACATTTTTACTTGTTCTTCTGCAGCTTTTGCTTTTACCTACCCTGTCATATGAATGAGTGCCTGCAGGCTGTCACTCTATACTGCTGTGTAGTGCTCTAATCCACAGCTCCTTCCTGATTGATCTTTCCTCCTGTCAGTGGACATTTGCCTCATGTTCAGTTTTTTTCTGTAACTATACATAAACATTTCTCTTGGAAGTGAAGCAAGAATTTCTTCAGGATCCATGCCAGAGAGTAGGATTATTAGGGCATAAGCAACACATTTCAGTAGATAACACCACACTGCTAAGGTTTTAATATTTTTAATGACATTCTGCTCCAGATCATTCCCAGAATTTGACCTAGTCTGGGGGTTTAAAACTGAAATAACTGATTACCTGGTGGGTGTGTTATGATAACTCATGCTTTGCTTATCTGATGGTATGTTATGGAAACACATGATTTGAATTTGTGTCTTTATTATTAGTAATGGAGAACAATTTTTCTTTTTTTTCTCATTGAGTTTATTGGTACATTTTAGGTATACAGTACAGTTACCTTCATTATTGGGATCTTGAACCTTTACATGACAGGTCTTGGTTCTCATTTGGAGAACAATTTTTCTTTTTTTTCTCATTGAGTTTATTGGTACATTTTAGGTATACAGTACAGTTACCTTCATTATTGGGATCTTGAACCTTTACATGACAGGTCTTGGTTCTCATTTGGAGAACAATTTTTCAAAATTTTACTCTCCATCATAATTCACCTTCTAGAAAATGCTTGTTGGTTGTCTTACCAATGAATACATTGAATTTTTATCTTTAAAAATATATTTTGGTGGTACTGGGAAATGAATACAGGACCTTCACAATGAGTTCCGTCTTCATCCCTTTTTTATTTTTTATTTTGAGACAGGGTCTCACTGAGTTGTTAAATTGCCCAGGCTGTCCTGAACTTGGTCCTCATCCTTCCTCAGCCTCCCAGAGCTCTGAGATTATGGGGATGTGCCACCATGCCCATTATTTTTTAAATTAACACAAATTAATTGTACATATTTACAGGATTCAGTGTGGTATTGCAACACATGTTGTTTTAGTCAATTTCTCACCACTGAAACATAATACCTAACACTTGCAAGTTGAAGAAGGAGAGAGGTTCATTTGTGTTACATTTCAGAAGTTTCAGTCGTTGTGTGATCAGCCATCTCCAAGGTGGAATGGCATGACAGAGGAACACGTTGGAGAACAGATGCTCATGGTGTGGTACCCAGGAAGCAGAGAGTCAAGGGAGGAGCCAGGAAGGGAGAAATAACCTTTCAAGTCACATCCATAGTTAGCTGCCTCTCCCAACTAGGCCCCACCTCTTATCAGCAAGTCAGCTATAATGCTCCTATAATCCAATCACCCTTCAAAGTTCTTACTTGTGATAGCATGAAGCTCTACTGTGACATCGAGATATAAATCATAATATTCTACTCCATGAATCCCAAAGACTCATGCACAGCTCTTTATGAAAAATATACTTAGTTCATCTCTAAGAGTGCCCAAAGTCCTAACACATTCAGCATTACTGAAAAATCCAAGTACAAAGTCTTCCCCTGAGACTTAAGGAAAACTCTTAGCTATGAGTACCTATAAAAATAAAAACTATTGTTAAACACTGTTGACACACAAACACTGGCAGCACAGGGTAAATATTTCCATTCCAAAAGGGAGGAATGGGGAATAGTAACCAATGGGACCAAATTAAGACTGAAACCTCACATGGTTAGCATTAAATCCTGTATCTCCAAGTTCAACATCTGCAGCAAGTTATGGTGAGACGTGAGCTCCAAATGGCTTGGATGGAACCACTCCTATAGCATTGTTGGCTTGCAGCCCTCGGGATTTCTCTGTTGATATCACTTTGCTCACTTGTAGCTATTCTCACATGTTCCACATTGCTGGCTTCTCCGACTTTCTCAAGACTTTACTACACTTTCAATTTTATTCTCACAGGTTCATGCAATAACCTCCCTGAGATACACTGCACTGAAATCAGATTTGAAGCCCTCCTGATACCACAACTTCAGCACTATATAGACGATGCCAAGGTCTGCTATCAGCTTGAGCTATAATCAGACTCTTTTGTATATGGGATGACAAAGTGAGCACTGTAATCAGGCCCTTTTAAATAATGTCTGTAGAGGCCTCCAAGTACTTGGATAGCAGAGCATAGTGAATTGAATCCCAGGGTACCCATTCCTTAGGTTGAAATTTTCTAGAACAATACTCCAGGATGAACTCTCTTCTCAAAGTAAAATCTTTCATTTTTCATAATTTTAAGCCTGCAGTGGGTGGGGTCTTGCTAGTTCCTCACATGACCTCAAGCCATTTTTTCTTTTCCATTGTCTTGATGCAAAGCACTGTACTTGGCTTTCCAAAGCTTGTACTTGTTTGTTTTAACATTTCCTTGGCCAGAGTTTATAGTCAGGCCCAACTTTACATCACCTTCCTTCATGGTAAAATTCAAAACTGTTAAAATCACTTAATGGTGCCATTTTCTTTTAATTTGTAATGTAGAGCTGGCTAAAAACACCTAATAATACCCACAACACAGCCTAAATGTTGAACTACTTTGCACTTTCCTCTGCCAGATTAATGAATCCGTTGCACTTTATCTCATTGTCCCTTAAAGTTTCAGGGCATGAGCAAAAGGTAGACAAATTTTTTGGCAGAGCATAATGCATAGAGTTTATACCTCAGGTGTTAATGGGGTTCTCAACTGAAACCTCCTGAGCCTAGTCTTTGTTGTCTGCGTTTTTATCAACATTCTGATCTGTATTCTGACCAGGAACTACCATCAATCTTGGCTGACTGCATTCTAAGGCTGTTTCTCCAGCTGGCATCTCTGAACCTTTCCAAATTAATGCTAATCTTTTCACAGCCAACCTTTCTTGGCCAAAACTTTACAAGCCCAACTTTACATCAGCTTCCTTTCTGATGAAATTAAAAACTCTTCTCTCGAAGCAGTTCCAAAGGCTTCTTCACCACAGATTAGGAAGTCACGCAATGATCTCACATCTCTATTACCAAAATCTGTCTTAGTCACTTTCTTCTCACTGAGAGCAAGTATATAATATTTAATGATCAAATCAGAATACTAACATATCTATCATCTCAAATAATTATTATTTTATGTTGAAAACAATCAAAATCCTTTCTTTTAGATATATTTGGAACATATAAAAATTGTTGACTCTATCCCCCTTTGTGTGCTGTAGAACACTAATACCTACTCCTCCTATCTACCCTTATTTTCATACACATACCCTATTAACCAACACTTCTCCATCTCCAGCTCTCTGTTTCTCTTCACAGTCTCTGATAATCATGTTACTGCTTTCTGCATCCATATGAGGGTTGATTATGTTTCATTTATTTTTTTCCATTAAGTTTATTGTATACTGTAATTTACATATACAATACAGTTACATTTATCATTGGGATGTTGTACCTTTACATGATGTATGTTGGGTCTTATTTTTTTCCCATTCCTCTGCCCTCGCTACACTCCTTCCACACTTCCCTATTTACAAAGACTTTGTTCCCATTTTTTCCTTTTCTCATAGTTTTGCTTTTCCATTCTTACCTTTTCCTACTTCTCCCACTTCCCCTACTCCTTTAGACCTTTTCTTCCTATTACACAATATCAATTATACATTTTGATCCTTATTTACACTTTCAGTTTTTCATATCAGAGAGACTATTCAGTATTTACAGATGTGTGCTCTATTAATTTCATTTAAGAATATGGCCTCAATGTGCATCCACTTAGCTATAAATATCTCATTTTTCATTCTTTATGGCTAAGCAGTGTTCTAATACATAAAAAAATAAAATAAAGCACATCTTCTTTATCCAGTCTCCAGTTGATGGGTGATTGGTCTGTTTCCAAGTTTTAGCTATTAGAAACTGTGCCCTCTACAGACATGGGTGAGCATATATCACTCTGGTATGATTTTTATAATTCTTTTGGGAAGATACCCAGCAGAGGAATAGCTGGGACTTCTAGTCCTAGTTGTCTGAGGTATCTCCATATTGATTTCCACAGTGGTTGCATTAGTGTGCACTCCTGTCAACAATGAAGAAGTGTTCTTTTCTCTCCACAACCAAGCCAGCATTTGTTCTTAGTTGATTTCTTGATAGCAGCCATTCTTTGTCATTTTTCATCTGCATCTCTTAAATGACCAGTGATGTTGAGGATTTTTTCATATGTTTATTTGCTTCTGTTATTCTTTGTCTGAGAAATGTCTGTTCATTGCAGAGGCCCATTTTTGAATTGGGTCTTTATATTTGGGGAGTCTGATCTTTTTAGTTCTTTATATACTTTAGATAGTAGACCTTCATCTGTGGAAGAGCTGGTAATTTTTTCCCCCACATAGCTCTGTTGGTGGTTTCTCTTGCAGTGCAGAAGCTTTTTAAAAAGATGAGATCCCAGTTATTGATTCTTTGTGCTAGTTCCTATGCTACTGAGGATTTGTTCATAAAGTCTGTTCCTATGCCATTGTCTTCAAGAGTTCTACCTATCTTCCATCAAGTTTAGTGTTTCTGTTTTAATATTTAGATCTTTAATCCACTTGGATTTTAGTTCAGTGCATGATGAAAGATAGGGGTCTAGTTTTAATTTTTGGCAAGTTGAAATCCAGTTTTTCCAACACCATTTATTGAAGAAGCTATTTCTCCTTCAGTGAGGATGGTTGGCTCCATTGTCAAAGACGAGGTAGCTGAGTACATCTGGAGTTGTTTCTGCATCCTCTAATCTATTCCTCTGATTTTCACATCTATAACCATGCTGTTTTTATCACAGTGGCTTTGCAGTATAGTTTCAAATTGGGGATTGTCCCCTGTCATGTCTCTGTTGCCTAGAATTGCTTTTGCTGTTCTAGGTCTCTTCTGGTTCCAAATGAATGTTGGGATTGTCTTCTTTAGTGCTGCAAAATATACTGTTGAGATTTCAATAGGGATTTCATTGTATCTGTATAGCAGTTTTGGTAGTATGGTCATTTTTACTACATTGGTTCTTCCTACCCAGGAACAAGGACTGTACCAACAACAAAAATAGAAATGAGAAGACATTTAAGCAAGGTGCAAAACCAGTCTTCCAGCTTTCCAAAGGCAAATTCTAGCAGAAACAAAGTGGAAAAGTCTGACAATCAACCATCTGGACTTCCTGAACTGATAGCACAAAGAAGTAACAAAACAGATAAATGAGGCTCTAGAAGAATTCAAAACAGAAATAATTTCACTGGTAACTACAGAAATGGTGAACAGAATAAAAAACATGATAAGAGACTCTAGAACAGAAACAGATAAAAAGATAGATGAGTTCGGAACCATGATAGAAGCCATGAATTCTCAAAATAGGAAAGAAATGGAAAACATGCACACCCAACACAGCAAAGAAATAAAAGCCATTGAACAGATTCAAACAGATAACCAGGATATGAAAAACTATTGAAAGTATATACAGCAGACTGAGCTGATCTGAAGACAGAATATCAGATATAGAAGACAGGATGGTGGTCAGTGACCATGAAAGAGGGTTCTCTTAAAAATAGTAAGGGAACATGAGAAATCAATCCAACAGCTCCTAGATGACACAAAGAAGAATAATATAAGACTGATAGGAGGCCATGAAAAAGCAAGAGAAAGTACAAATGACATTAAAAACTCTTCACAGAGTTAATGATAGAAAACTTCCCCAAAAGAGCAAAATAATTTGACATACAGATCAATGAGACATATAGGACTCCAACTGGCCATGATCAAAAAGAAGCTACACCTAAGGAGATGAAGGGAGGGCAGGGGTATGGGGAAAAATGAGAACCAAGACATGTCATGTAAAGGTACTTGAGCCCAATGATGAATGTAACTATACTGTATTCCTAAAATGTACCAAAAAACTCAATGAGAAATAAAGAATCTACACCTAGACATGTAATAGTCAAGATCCCAGAAAACTAATAGAAGATAAAAGATACTACAAGCAACTAAAGAAAAGAAACAAATCACATGCAAAGGAAATCCCACTAGAGTCATAGCAGACTTTTCAACAGAAACCCTCAAGTCAAGGACAGCCTGGAGTGAGGTATTTCAAGACCTAAAAGAAAACAACCTCCAACCTAGACTGATGTATCCTGCAAAACTATCTTTCAGAATAGATAGGGAAATAAGATACTTCCATGACAAAGAACACCTGAGAAACTTCATGAATACCAAACCAGCACCACTCCAAAAAATTTTAAATAATATCCTAGAAAAAGACAGTGAAGGTCACAACTCCATGAGGCTCAACAGAGCAAATTCAAAATATTTCATCAGGGAAGGCAAAAAATTAAATGGAGAGGGGGGAAAATAAAAAAAAAGAGCTAAAAATAGGAAAATAACATGACAATCATAAGTCAGTAGATATCACTTATAACCATCTATGTCAATGTCCTCAATTCACCAATCAAAAGAAACAGACTAGGAGAATGGATTAAGATGCAAAATCCAATAAAATGCTATATAAAAGAAATGCACCTAGTTCAAAAAGTAGCTCATAGGTGGAAAATATAAGGATGGAAAACAGTTCTCCATGTGACAGGAACCTGGCAAAAAAGCAGGGGTAGCTATCTTATTTGCAGACAAAGTAAATTTCAAATCAAAACTAATTAAAAGAGAAACAGCAGGTCACTACATCCTTTAAAGGGGACAATCCAAGAAGAATAGATGACAATTAGAAAACACATGAGGGACAGGCTTCTAGATATATACGAATTTCCAAAGTTGAATGGAGAAGATATAAAAATTGTAAATACCCCAATTACAATCAATGAAACTGAAAACATAATTAAAAATTTACCTACAAAAACAATGCCAGGTGAAGCCCATAGCTTCACTACAAGACATTTAGAGAAGACCTATTGCCACTACTCTAAACTTTTCCATGAAATTGAAAGGGAAGTGATACTTCCAAATTCATTCTTGGAAGTAAGTGTTAGTTTGATTCCAAAACCCAGGGAAAGACCCAACCAAAAAAGAGAACTACAGGCTAATCTCCCAATGAACATGGAAGCAGAAATCCTCAGTAAGATACAGGCAAACAGAATACAGAAAGTCATCAAGAAGATCATACACCCTGACCAAGTCAGATTTACCCCAGGGATGCAAGGATGGTTCAATACATGTAAATCAATAAATACAATACACTATATTAACAGAGTCAAGGACAAAAACTATATGATCATCTCAATAGATCCAGAAAAAACATTTGAGAAAATTCAACACCCATTCATGATAAAAAAAAACCCTGCAGAAAATTAGAATAGTCTGTATCTCAACTTGGTAAAGGCTGTCTATGAAAAACCCATAGCCAACATCATACTAAATGGTCAAAAACTGAAAATCTTCAAGCTAAAATCAGGAATAAAGCAAGGATGTCCACTATTACCACTCCTGTTCAGTATAGTTTTGGAAACATTAGCCACAACAATTCAACAAGAGAAATAAAAGAAATAAAAGGGAAAGGAAGAAGTTAAACTGTCATTATTTGCTGATGATATGATACTCTACATAGAACTCCCAATAAACTCTGCCAAAGACTTCTAGAGGTAATTGACAGATTCAGTGGAGTACCTGGATACAAGGTAAACACACAAAACTCAATAGCTTTCTTGTACACAAATAATGGATTCACAGAAATTTGGGAAACAATTCCTTACATAATAGCATCCCCAAAAATGGAAATATCTAGTAATCAATATAACCAAGGAAGCAAAAGACCTTTACATTAAGAACTAGAACACTGTAAAAAGAGATCAAAGAAGATATAAGAAAATGTTTCATTTATTGATTTTTTTTAGTATTTCTTTATATTTATGAAAGTGTAATCTATTAGATTAGTGTTGTGTCATTTCTATTTTAATTTCTTGATATTGTTGTTTTTTTGTTTTTGTTTTTGTTTTGTTTTGTTTTGTTTTGGTACTGAGGGATCGAACTTGCTAGGTAGGCAGCAGAACCACTGAATTCAATCCCCAGCCCAGCACAGCATTTTTTTTAAGATCTAAAGGACTATAACTGTCAACCCAGAATTCTATATCCTGTAAAAATATCCTTCAAGAATAAAGGAGATTCTTATTTTGTCCCCACACCCTGCTCTCCCTTCATCCCCTTCACCCTTCACTATTTACAAAGACTTGGTTTCCATTTTTCACATTTTTTCTTTTCCTTGATTCTTCCCAATGATAAATGTAATTTTATTGTTTGCTTTAAATGTACCAATAAACTTTATGGGGAGCAAAAAAGAATGAAGGAGAAATTAAGTCATTTGCAGATGGGGGAAAGCTACACTTATTTGTCATCAGAAACATGACCCTATGCAAAGAATCAAAGGGAGTTCCTTACACAGAAGGAAAATGACAACAGAATCTCTCTCAGAATATCAGGAAGAAAGACTAGTTAAGGCCAAAGAGTAGCAGTACAATATGCTTTTCTTCTCCTTTCACTTTACTAAGTTATGTTTGTTGTTTGAAGCAAAGTTATAATTCTATAATATGTGGGTTCTAAGTGTATGTAGAGGAATTGTTTAAGACAATTGTATTTAACAGGAAAAGTAAAGGAATATGAGAAGAGGTAAAATTTCCAACACTTTTCTCACTAATGTACCAGGTGTAATTAAAAAAATACAGTGAATAGGGGCCAGGGATTTAGCGCAGTAGTTCCGCTGCCTGCCAATAAAATAAAAATTAAAAAAATATATATATAGTGAATAAAAAGTTTCATCATGGTAAAAGACACACAGTGCTATGAATCCTCCTCAAAATCCCCTCCTCACTTAAATACACTGATCCTGGTGTTCTTGATGCTTTCTAGGCAATTGGGATGCCTTCTTCCATGTCTTTAGTTGCGCTGTCGCAGCTGTTTCAGTTTCCTGAAATGATTCAAATGTTTGCCTTTCCTGGTGGTCTTGACTCTGCAGACGAGCCAGAAGTTGCACGGTGCCAGATCCAATGGATAAGGTGGATAAGAACAGAGCTGCTTCAGAAAGTGACAAGAACAATGAGACAAATGTGTTCAACACAAGGGGAAGTAATTCGAGGAAGATTAACACAATGTGTCTTTTACTGTAATAATTATTTTTATTCAAACATTGATTGCACATTTCAAGGACACAACCTATAAGAGCTCTTTCTGGTCACTGTACTTTCACAGTCTCACTGGTGCTCAGTATTGTTAGTTGTTTTAATCATAGGCCCCTTGATGGGTGTAAAATGGTATTTTCCTAGGGTTTTTTTTTCTTTTTCTTTTTTTGAGACAGGGTCTTACTATGTAGTTGTGACTGACCTGGAACTCACTATGTAGCCCAGGATGATCTCGAACTCACAGCGATCCTCCTGCCTCAGCCTCCCAAGTGCAGGGATTACAGGAGTGAGCTATCACGCCCTGCTTCCTAGGGTTTTAACTGGCATTTTTCCTGGTGATTAACACTTTCACATATTTTTTTAGACATTTTTTATACTTTATTTTATGAAATGTCTATTCAAGTCTTTTCTTATTTGACTGTTACTCTTCTGTTACTGATTTGTAAAAGCCCTTTATTTGGACTATGTATTTGTTATAGATTTTGGATCCTTTGTCAGATGTGTGTTTTACATTTTTTTCTCAGTTTGCAAAGTTTTTTTTTTCAATTTCTAAGTGATATTTTCTAAAGGGCAAACTTTTAAAAACAGTATTGATGGATACTAACATCCATTTTTCTTTTTATATTTTATACTTTCTTTGTCCTATAAAACTTTTGCCTACCTAAAGGCAGAGGAGGACTTAAACATGCTTTCTTGTCTAGAGCTTAGCAGTTTTAGCTTTTACTTTTAGTTCTATGATATATCTTGCATGAGGGAAGGGACCAGGCTTTCTCTTGTTCTTTGAGATTTCACACTTTTATCCAGTAGTTCCAGCATTATTTGTTGAAAAGATTTTTCTTTCCTTATTGAGCAGTTTTCAGGTCTTGGCTATTCTTACACTTTGCAATTGTATAATGTATTTTATAAGAAGTTCATCAAGGTCTATTTAAAAATCCTTTTGGTTTTTTTGATTGCACTAAAATTCCCTCTATATTTTGCAAGAATGGAAGCCTTAAAATATTGTCTTTCTATTCTTAAATATAGTTTATGTCTTCACTTTTTAAATATCTCAATAAAGTCATACAATTTTGTCCATAAAGAAATTACATATTTATTGTTAGTTTATTCTTAGGAACCTCATTTCTTTGTTGGTATTGCAAATATTATATATATTTAAATTGTATGCACCATTATTACATGCATTATGGAAATGCAAATAACTTTCTTATATTGATTTTTTTAAAAACTTGCCAAATCCTATTTTTATTCTTTCAGTATTCACTCTAGAAATTCTAACATGCATATTTAATTTGACAAAGTTAAATTTTAATAAGTATCTTTTACTTCCCTTCAAATCTACATGCTATTCTTGTTGCGCACTTTAGTTCTAACTTAATTTTTAACCTCACAAAATATCCCTTCATTATTGTCACCTCACAGTCAAGGAGATACTCTCTTCTGCTCTCTCAACTTGCTGACATCTCTGACCTTCCTCCTGAGACAATTCTCCTCGCAGGCCCCATTATAACTCCCTTTGGGGGCATCTGTTAGCATCCATACTCTACTCTGGTTTTCATCCCTTTTGCCACATCTTCATTTCGTCCTTACATTTGCATTTCACAGGTGTTGGGTACTGTGTTCCACAACTACCGAAAAAGGTAAACTTTATTCTCATGCTGATCATTTCTTCTGTGTACTTGCTGATTTCTTTTTTCATCTGGCTGTTCTATCAGCCACTAAGAGACAGATGTTAAGATTTCCCATTGTGAATATTTATGCGTCTACCAAAGAATTCTGCAAATGTTTATTTTGTATATTTTAAGATTATATTATTGGGCACATTCACGTGCACCACTACTGTATTTTCTCATTGTTTCCTAATGAGCCACCCCCTCAGCCCCAATAAAAGTTCTTGCTTTAAAGAATGCTTTGTTTCATGTGAATATATACAAGCCAGACTTTTTCTTGTTAGAGTTTGAATATCCAACATTAGTGAGGTCTCTGATGCAGCGCCCCTTTTTAAAAAATAATTTGATGTACAAATATGTTAGCCTGGGAGTCAGCCTGGAGCACAGTGACTTATCCAGGAAAGTTGAGGACCCACGCTTGGAGAAGAAGAAATCGAATACCAGATTAGTCAGACATTCCCCCCGCTCCAGGGCTAAGCAGCCTCTACTCACATTCACCCTCATCAAATACACTACTCATGGTCAATTTCATGGCTTTCTTCATGGGGAAAAGACTCTCTTTTGTGATTCACAGCAGCACAGCCCTTGGGAACCTATTTGCATTGGGAAACAATATAGGTCTCCCGGCTTTAGGCAGTTTGACACTGTACGTGATGTGCACAACATCCTTACCTCAGATGCCATCTAATCAGTCCTGCTGCCAAGAGCAATGGCTTCCAATGGATTCTTCAGGCTCTGTTCATGGGCTTCATTGACAATAACCACAAAGTCTCCTACGGAGAATCTAGGAAATGGGTGGGGATTCAGCACAAGTCCAGGACCTGGGGTCTTGGAATTTCCATAAATTGCAGAAAAATGTTTGGCCATTATTTCTCTGAGTAGTGCCTATCTTTTCTTTTCTTGTTCAATCTTTTTCTGCTTTCAATAAACATACACACTGGCCCTTTCTACTTTACTGTTCATAATTTTTACCCTCATTTCCACAAGGTCCAGTATCACCCTGTGTGTGTGATGATTTCTGTGTATCTTGATACTTGTCCTATCTTCTCCTAGGCTGTGTTTAATCTGCTTTTTATTCTACAACTTGTGTTTTAAACTTTAAATACTATTTTTTTTCATTTCTAAAGGGCTTACTAAATTAACATACACATTCATTTCTGTGATTTTATAATTTCTCATTCTTCAGCCTCAACTTATGCTATTTTAAAAATATTTAAATATTTTAAAACATTTAGAAAGGAACACACTAACATTTAAAAATGTATCAAGTGCACAGATTTTATACCCAGGATCCTATGATTCCAGAAGCAGCCATCGTTGGGATCCAAGATTTTTTGTTTTAATTATTTTTCTGTAGGTCTCAGATATGGGCTTCTTCCATTCTGTGCTCCTCACTTTGACACTTGTTACCTTAATCCTGCCCGTGGCATCTCTTTGGGGACTGGACTTACAATGCATCTCTCCAGAGGCTTTATACTCCACACCATCAAAACCTGAGGTCACTTCCCATCAGGGACCACTTCAAACTCTTTCTGATGTCATGGAGCAAGTGCGAACTCTGGCTCCAGCAGTGTGTGGATAGTCTGGGACTGCACATTTTGCAAGGAAATTTTTTCCCTTGTACCTGAAGGTGACTTCTCTCCATTGTAGAACATTGTCTCCTGGCAGTACCCTGCCTCCCCGTCCTCCTTCCACGAGGGTCATGCAGATGAGACACTGACCCTGTTCCCGAGGCTTCTTTTTTTCTTCTATTTGTTTATGACAATAAAGAGTTCACTTGAAGCCAGAGGAAGGATGTGAGTTGAGCTTTGCCAGCTCTCAGACATGTGGAGGAGTAGGACTAGGAACAAGAGTTGGAGAAAACACCTTTGGAATTTGGGTGGAAGGATAAAAACATCTCATTCTGAGAGACTTAGGGAAAGTTTAGTAGACACTTTGACTGGTGTAAGGGAGAGGCTATGGGGGATGAGGATGTTTAGATACATGAGATTAAGTCCCCTTGCTTACTCCAGGCTGGGCACAACTCGCCTGCCTTCACCCCACTGTCCTCATCAGTTGGGAGTCCTCCATGATGGCTACAGGGCAATGATAGAAGACGCTATGGATGATCCTTGGACCCTGGCAGTACACAATTTTGTATCTCACTCTGCTGAGGACTGCTTCCAGGTTGCCCTGAGGTTCTTCCACTGTTTTCTTTCTGTGTTTAGCTTGGAGGGTCCCAGAGAGAAGTTGCACTAACTACAGGGGTGCTTCGTGCTTCTTCTGCTTCATTGCCAGGATTGCTGATGTGGAAGGGTTGTCACTCTGTTTGAATATTTAACCTTCCCAAGCTCACATACTCATTCCTGTAGAGGCAAGATGGTAGGAAGAGAGAAGAGAGGGGAGGAAGGGAGGAAGGAGGAAGGACACAAGTATCTGCTGTAAACCTGGGCTCCCTGGTGGCCGCACTTGGAACAGTTTGTCTGGTCTGGTGCGGCTGGAACCTTTCCCTGTGATTGTCCCGTGGGCTTCTCCTAGCTTTCCAAAACCAGTATTTCCATCTTCACTTGACATTCATCTTGCTGACACAGGAGCACTGGCCTGGGTACCAGGAACCAGGATGCTAGCCCTGACTTGGTTGCTCCAGGACTGCCATGCATGGCTGGCACATGAGTAGGGGCGTGGTTAGGAGTCCTTGGCTCCCAAAACTTCTGTAGTCTCACCATCTGGGGCTGGGCTTGGAGCCCCCAGGTGTGGTTCTTCCCCTTTCCCAAACCCGACACTTTAGCAGTACACAGAAGGAGGCCCCTGGTCTCAGCCTAAAGCTTAGCTTTGAACTGTGGGAGTCTGTATCAGATAGTGGGCAAGGAGCTTCTCTGTAGAAAGCAAGAGGCCCGGGGCCCAGCATGCTTTCACTCTTCCCTCTTCAGTGCTTATTAAATTTTACTTTATTTGTTTGTTTGTCTTTTTCTCTGACTGTTAAGGAAAAATATTTACTTCTGAGGCTCAGGAAGGTGAGTGTAGCTGACCTGCTTGTTTTTGGCCCAAGAGCTCCAGGCCTGTGGGTAGGACTGATGGAGCTCAAGTGACCAGCTACAAAAACTCTCTCGGTAGGCTTTGTATGAATGAGAATACAGAAAGAGGCTGCTGCTTAATCATTGGCTTGTGGTCATTTTGAACTCCCCTCCCTATCACCCCAACACCGCTATTCAGGCTCAGGGTCCCTGCATGTTTTGTTTTATTTTGGAATGAAGTTCAAAACATTTTTTCATGTTCATCAAGCAAATATTCATTGAACTATAATGTCCCAGGGATCTAATCCAGGCTGAAGGGCACAGCCATGGATAAATGTAAAAGGAGATGAATGTGCTGCTGAACCAGGAAACAGGATAAAAATGAAATTTTTAATCCTTATTATCCCATATTGGCTTTCATGAAGCCCAACCCCAGCTCAGGCCCTGGGCAACATTTATGTAGACTCTTTCACTTTGTTTCTAAGAGTCCTGCTTCCACTTGGGGAAACTGAGCCTGTGGAGGTATTAGGACCTAGACAGGCTTACCTGGCCATGCACAACAAAGCAGGCCCAGAATGAGATCCTGAGATGCCTCACTAGATGTGGTAATGGCTGGCTTGAAAAAATTGATCAGACGAAAGCACTTCAAGTCCAGCACTGTCAGGGTTTTGGCCTAGGAATGCTGTGAGAGGTGCTGTCTTGAAGAGAAAGGTCCTTATTGAGCCCTTGAAGGGTTGCATCTGCCTCCAACAACTTGAGGAGGTCTTACAAGATGGCTTTCCTGGGAAAAGAGTCTACCTCTTGGTGAGAATCTTTTCTAGGTAGCCGGCAGGCTATTTCAGTGGCCTAGCCCCATGCAAACCTCACTACTCCTTTAGCCCCACAGTTTCATACACACAATTCTACTTTATCACTTAAATCCTTAAGTAATCGAAATTCTCGCCCTGTAAAATTCTGAACATGGACAAAGGTTAGAAGTCAGGTGCCCTAGGGGTTGGTCCAAGGTAAGAATATTTCAACATATTTATTAATGAGTTGCAAGAGTCACAGAAAAGGTTAAGCGGCAGAATTCGCTGAATGCACAGAATTATTTAAGTTCACCGTCCACGGGAAACATATAGACAATCTTCAATGATATTGCATTTTGTCTTAATCTAAGACTGTTTTATCATGGTGAAATATATTAAGACAATCAGTGGTGCAGAAACCACAGTACCCTCAGTCTTTTGTGCTGAAACACAATTTGCTATCTAGAGTGGAGAATTTGGATTTAAAGGATTGTGATTACTGTAGTTCGTGTCATCATTTCTCAGGAATGCCCGATGCTCTGAAATCAGAGACATGTGGAAAAGAGTTGCCTGGCCCTAGACTCTTCCAGAGAGGAGGGATCAAGAAAGGACATGTCCTCTGGTCACAAGATGTCCTCACAACCTCTGCAATATCCCAGACCTTTGGCCTCCTTCCCTTGCGAGCTTGGTCTCTGGGGTCAGGCTTCTAGGTCTGTATAACAGCTCTGCTAATTATGAGCCTTAGGGCCTGAAAATGTTGCCAGATTCTCCTTGTCTCAATCCCTTGTCCTTTACACAGACACTTCTTTATTTTTCTTTGTTTTCTTTCTTTTTTTTTTTGTTTTTGTTTTTTTTGTTTTTTGGTACTGGGGATTGAACTCAGGTCCTTATGCTTACAAGGCAGGACGAAGCACCCCTGAGCTAAAGCCCCAGCCCCTACACAGACACTTCTTGATGGCACTCTGGGACAGGTAGAGTGAAATGATAGGTAATATAGCTTAGGATAATATCTGGTTCTGGATGCATGTCCAATGACTACACACTGCAGTGTTACTCATCTGCATATAATCTGATGGGATAAAAACCAAGCTCTTCAAGAGTCCTGCACAAGAGCCTTAACCTGGCTGAACCACAGCCTTTGGCAAGTTGGTCTGCTAGCCAAATGCCACTGTCATGTTATCTTTTTGTTGGACTCCAACCTCCAGCACGCAGCTGGAGGTTGAGTTTAGTGTTTCTAATTGTATCCCACAAAGCTGCAGTGTGGGCCCAGCATGTGCTGAAGTAGGTACTGCTTACAGAATGGAGATTTGTTGGTGAGTTTTTAGAATTCTGGACAGGCCAAGATTCCCCTGGGAGATGCTGAGCTACCCAGAATGGTCTTCTCTGAGAGTCTTGGTCCTCTAGTGCCTCTGAAGAAATTGTCCTTTGGATGCAGTCTTGAATTTAGACCTTGTACCTTGAGGCTCTTGCTAATTTGAACTTGGTTGGGATTTGCCTCTTCACCATTTTAGGGGTGGAGGGGATAAGGTTTACTAAAGAAAATGTAACTTCTGTACATAAGAGGCTGGCTGGCCATCAAAGACAAGCAGGGGTTTCTCAGAGCCTTAATTGAGAAAGCTTTATCCCTATGCAGAACAGCTATGTGGGCAACTCTCCTTGGCATCTGGTCAATGCCCCAACCATATGACTGTGTTAGAAACACTCTATCCACATGGCCCTCCAGCTCAGACCAAGACATTATTCCTAATTAGCAGGTCTGTTGTAAAGTGTTTTCCTATTGTGGCCCCATAGTCACCAGCTCTTGGTGAATCAGGATGTGCCTTTGCACAGAATTGGGTACTGTGAATCCCACCCACAACTCTAGTTAAGAAAGCAGGGGATATGTGCCTGTATGCTGGACAGATTGGACTGGGTTTAAGACCGTTATTTCCTCCACTGTGAGATCAACATGCTTTGCCAGTAATGAAGTAGAACTACAAGTGAATATAAATGTTTGTATAAAAATGGGAAGTTTCTGTGCTTTCTGACTGGCAAAAGGCCTACTCAAAATAAATCCTTATAGCTTTCTAGTTGTTTGCTTGGGCTTTGAGGAGCAAATGTAAGTGATTTCCTGTCTCCCAAAACCACAAATCATGCCACCATATGCGTGTACTGAGAATGAGGCAGGGAAGTCATGCAGCTTGTGAGGACGTCCTGAACCATATGCCCTGCTCTTCCTTCCTTGTCGTATGTGCCTGTAAATCACCTTGTAATAAGATTAAAACTCCCGTCCCTTTCCCCAGCAGCTGTGATGTCAGACAGTAGTGAGACCATAGGGGGCACAGGAGATTGCACGGCATGGGGGTGGGCTATGAGTGCTCCCACCATTCTGGGGCCTGCCCAGCAGTCTCTGACCTCCTCTCCCACCCCATGCCCTTCTTCTCTCTTGTTCTACCATCTACACCTCCAGCCTTCCCAGCTACTCCTGGATGTAAAGAGAGGAAAGAATGAGTTGGGTGGAGAAGGGCTCCAAGACTGCCTGTGTGTGGATCTCTGGAGCGTCCTCTCAATGGACACATCATGAGTGCCTGGCTTATGGCCTGGAAAATGTTCTGGCTGGATCCCAGACCCTCTCCTCTCCTTGGCTGGACATCTTCCTGAGAGTAAACAAATTATAGGTAGGTCATGAGGGTAGACAGAGAGGTAGTAGATAGTTGATAGCTAAGTAGATAGATAGTGGACAGATGATAAGGATATGGGTAGATAAAGATGGATGATAGGCTGAAGATAGGTAGGTAGATAGGAAGTAGACAGATAACTAGATAGATAGCTAAGTAGATAGATAGTAGATAGATGATAGGTGATAGACAGGTAAACAGTAGACAGGTAGGCAGATAGAGATAGTAGATTATAGGTAGGTAGATGATAAATAGATAGTTAAATAGGTGGATGATAGGCAGATAGATTTTTCAAAACTACGAGAGCAATGCTGGAGTGGCAGGCTGTTGAGGGGATGCCCTAGAGGCAGTGATTACTGGGGGTATAAAACACTAGACCCCAACCCCTCTTCTCTGTCCACATAATGTGAGTCTTCCCCACACTCAGCCCCACAGGGGGCACTATTGAGCAGCCAGAGCCTAGTAGCTTGCGCACACAACTATAAATTGTTAGACACCCTCTTCCAAACAAGCACAACCTCACTTGCCTGGGGCACCGTGCCGGGGCCCAGCGCCTGCATTTCCTGTCTGTGTGCAGAGCCGCATGGCCCTCCCCCAAATCCCAAACAGCCTGTCCTCTTCCCATTCTATGTTCCCTTTGGCCATCTGTCCACATCTGTCATCCAGATGAGTACAGACAGCTGTCACTCTCAATCCCAGCGCCAATGGAGACCTTCCTCCGCAACTCCTGAGGGAAGTTTCCAATTGTGAGGAAGAGATCTTCCCAGGTGCCCCACAGGCCTTTGCAGACAGTGTACTCGGGCTCCTCCTCTTTGGGAAGTGATGCTCAGTGGTACAGACCCCCAGACCCACAGGACTTTGGAGATCTCGCTCACATCCTGGAACTCAAGTACCCCATACAGGGACTCAAGTACCAAACTACCAATTCCCTCTCCCAGATGTGTCGTTTGTTTATCATGGCTGGTTGCTTTCCCGGCTTATATCCAAGCCCTTCTCATGTCCATGTTGGTGAGTTTTCATGGGGAGGAGACTGGGTCCTGGTTTGTTTGCAGAGAAGTTCGTGCGGGGGAATGGGGCATGGAGCTACTCAGGTTATCATCCTGGACTTCCGTCCAGTTCCGCTGTGCTTATTTTAACTCTGCAGGCCTGGAGTTGGGGCAAATGTTTTCATCTTTCCTTTCTTTCTTTTTTTTTTAGATTCTTTGCAATTTTGCTGAAGACAAAACAAAATGAAATAAATTCTTAAAAATCTCCAGGCTGCAGTCTCATTTCACTGATCTCTCCCCAACGTCCCACATTATTTCTTGCGGAAAGGTAATACGCAATTCAGAACTCATTAGCATATGCAGGTAATTCACATGTTTTCTCCTACTTTGAATCTTCTCCTAGTTAGGCAATATTCTGTCCCTCCATAGTTGGAAATTTCTGCTAGTTTTTCCTAAATATAAAGACAGACTTCAGATTATTTTTATTAGCTGGGGAATTTTAGATTAATCTGTGTATAAAACTCTTTATAGAGCAAATTTCTTACTTATGCAGAGAGATAAAGGACCTGTGCTTGTGGGGTGTCAGCCTACTCTCTTGCCCAGGTGAACCACTGGGGTACTTGCCAGGTGGACCACTGCCGGGAGAGCTGCCCAGTAAGTAGATGTGTCCACCAGCAGCACACATCTGGGCAGGCAGCCTCAGTTTAATGAGGGGTGGTTTCTTAGTTTCCCGTCCTTGAGGAGATGTTGCTACCTGCACTGCGGCCTGATGATGATACTCACCTGTGCTGTGTTTGCTTCTTGTCTGCCTCTGTCCTTTAAGCTATCCTTACGGCACACAAGTGACCTTCATAGGGGTGGTTTGTGGAGAGTCCTCTTAAATGAATGCTGAGATGAAGATGTATTACAGATGTTCCTCCAATCCAGGCCTGGCACCAGGTATAGGGCTGGTCCTATGTTCTGCGGGGCAGGGATTCCCAATCCCCTAGACCAGGGACTGGTACCTGTCTGTGGCCTGTGAGAAACAAGCCCACATAGCAGGAGGTGACATGAAGCTTCATCTGTATTTATAGTCACTCCCCATGGCTTAAATTTCCACCCGATCTCTGCTCCTATCTGAGCACCAGTGGCATTAGGTCCTGATAGGAGTGTGAATCCCTACTGTGAACTCTGCCTGCAAGAGATCTAGGCTGCAAGCTCCAGATGAAGCTCTAATCCCAACCCCTCCCTCCAAACCATGGAAAAATTATCTTCCATAAAACTGGTGCCTGGTGCCAAAAAAGGTGGGGACTACTGCAGTGGGGAGTGTGGGGAGCCCTGTGATGAATTCCAGTGAAACTAGGGCCAGAAATAGGGTATCAGTCCCTCTTTGAGTCTGCGCTCATAACAATTGATTAGTAGAAAGTTGTGTGTCATCCCAAACTTATCATGCGGCATGCATGGTACAGAAGACAGGCTCAAAGCACTGTGATAAGTAATGTAGTTGAGCCTGTGGCAGGAAAAGCACGTTTGAGGTTCTTTGAAAACAGTTACTTGTGTTTTCCTGCTTTTGTTTGAGTTAAGAGTTTTCAAGGCATCTGGGGCTGGGGTCACCAGGCAGCCCAGGGAAAGACTTGTCTGTTGGCCACGCTAACTAGCATAATCATTCTAAGGACAGTATTACGTGACAATGGGGATGGGAGTTTCCTCAAAGGGCGGTGAAGCACCCACACTTTCCCAGGAGTCAGAGACATGGCTAGCCCGTGCTTTCCTGGGAGCCTGGGCCATACACATAGAGCTTTGCGTCTGCCAAGAGCAGCATGCAAGCTGGGCAATGCCACCACGGGACTTCTGTCCCCAGCCTCCAAACAACTTAGAAAGGACGAGTGACTCCTACCCAAACAGAATGATTTGTTGCTTTTTCAGTACTTTAGTCTGGCTATAAGACTCATTATCAAGATGGTCACGTTACATCACACGTGGGCATATGGAAATATATGTACATGAATTAAGGCTTAAGCAAATAGTACCAGCCTTCTCATCTGCAGAGCTTTTTGATCTTAGGTGAGAAAAAAAAATCTCTTCAGTACTTTTGCATCAAACAGAGATAAATTTGCTAATTGAAAAATGGTTTGTGTGGAGGAAAGTATGGAGATGCCAGCTATGTAAATTCTCATATGCCAAGATCTTCGAGAAATCATGCCAGGCCAGGAGGAAATTAGGCAAATCAGGAGAAAAGAGGAACGAACCCTAGAAGCACACTGAAAGCACTGGGCATTTTAGTTTGTACCAGGAGGGGCTGCCAAGGAGCTGAGAAGTGGCGAGAATACTATGGATGTCCCAGGTGGGTGCCTCTGTGGTGTTAGGTGGGTGGCAGCTGCCCAACAGCCCCTCCGGCTGGCTTTTCTTGCAGACTCTTAAATGCATGGATCCTAATGTTGCCCTCTCTCGAGGTGCCCAAGAAGTACTGGTTCAGTGCGGTTGGGATTCTGCGGTTTAGCGACCTGGCTTTCACGGAAGCCTGAGCACGGACTGTCCAGCGCTGGGATATGCCTCAGAGCTGATGCCTTGTGTTGATGTCGGAGGATTGAAGGGCTGAGATCTGGAATCCAAACAAGGGACCCAGGTCCGCAGTTGGCGGGAGTTCAGCCCAGTGACTGGGAGGAGCGCCGCCACGCGGTGGTTGAGTATAAGCAGCCCTGATCCAGGCTCTCTTCTGTTGGTGCAGCTAGTGAGCTCGGAGTAGAGTGAAGATCCTTTGAGGAAAGGTCTGTCCTGATCACTGGCAGCTGACCGTAGCGCGGCAGAGGCCGCAGTCCTGTGCCTGAGGGAGTTCAGGACGAGTTCACGAAAAGCGAGCCCGCCGGATAAAGGGGACAGCTTGTGCAAAGGCCCCGAGCCCACTTGTTTGGTGCCTTACAACACAGCCAGTGGGGATAGGCCTGGAATATGGGCTGCCAAGGCAGAGGAGGGGCTGAGGACAGCAGACGTCAGATACAGGACCTAGAACCAACCGCTCCATTTCTAGGCTACTCGGACCCTTTAGGGGCTTAGGAAAAATGTTTATTCGGCAGATTTGTACGTGAGAGAGAAGTCTACCCGTGTCCGATAGTAGTGTCCAGATGCCTGCCTGGCATCGGGAACTGCAGTCCAGTATCGCTTGGGGTCCTGCGCCCTAGACTCGGATTAAACCAGGTAAAGCGGGCCGGCGCCCTCAGCTCCGCTCGGGGGCGGACATGCCTGTCTCCGGCACCACCACTTTAGCCTCCTTCCGCTTGCTGTTGCTCGTTGAGCGGGAAGCCCGGGCAAGCCACGCGCGCCTCCCCGCGAGATGCGCACAGTCCCCGAAAGCCGGCGGCCACCAGCAAGGGACTGAGGAGGGACCGGGTCAGCTGGACCCTGCCGCGCTCCGGCCACCTCCCCCGCACCCCCATAGCCCTCCCCACGGCTTCCCTCTGCTCCC
>NW_022900920.1:7706252-7741379 GCF_012274545.1 Fukomys damarensis
GAGCGAGCCCTTGCTACCGCTGCTGCCTCTGCCCTCTGCGCCAGACCACGCCGCCGTGCACCACTACCCCCTGCTCCACGGACAGGTAACGTCCCCGGCCCCAGCCCTGCCTCTGGTCGCCGGCTCCCTCTTGTCCCAGGGCGCTGCCCTTGCCTGGCGTAGGGTGGCTTTGGTCCTCGGGTCCCTGCCCCTTCCTCCCCCGGTGTCCTCGCGTCCCCAGCCCACCAGGGCGCAGCTTGGTAGCATGTATCTGCAAGAAAGTTCGTGCTTCGACGTCCCGCTTTGCCTCTCGGCAGTTCTTGCAGTATATCTTCTGGGTCTCTGGACAGAGCCGTCTGGGGACGCGCACCCCAGGCCAGAGTTGGAGCAGCCTGGCCACAACTTTCGCCCCCGCCAGGGTCGCTGTGCGGAGCGCTGCGCCCAAGTAGCTGACACTGGAGCCGAGCGTTGCAGCCGCGTGCGGTGGCTGACATCGTCTCGAAGTTAATACTTTTACAGCCTCTGCCAGACTTGAAAAGCAAGCTGGGAATCAATAGCTATTTCTGATTCTCATCTGGTTTCTCCCCCTTTCAAATAGACTCAGGAAAATGCTTAAGAGAATTCGAGCCAATGGAAAGCAGCAGGGAAACCCTGCCTTTAATACTGAGAAATGCTACCGACGATTTTCCCTCCTGTCCTAGGCCTGCCTGGGTCCACCAAATTCGCTAATGACTATTCCACTTTAGAAGAGTTTGGCATTTAAAGCCTGGAATCTGAAAGAAAAAGTGACTGTACCTTTGATTAAGGGTGCAACAGCACAAGGCAGGTTGACTTTGGCAAGACCTATTGTTGGCTATCTAATTATGCAGATGCATTGAAATCAGGGAATACCATTCATTTTATTCCAAGGATTGGCCTCATTAACATATTTAAATGAGCATCGTCAGAATGCACCTTTTAATTAATTTCATTCTAATATTGTCTCGTGAGCTTTTCTAAGAGACATCGTTAGACTCCTGCCTTGGTCTTTAGACTTAATGACACGTCACATATGCGGTACTGGATATCGTATTTTGATATGTGATGCAGTTCACATTAGGTTTTATTCGATAAACGCTGGTAGCTTTTCCCATATTTTGAAAGGTTGTTATATCAGAGTGCTACCACTAGAGGTATATAACGTCAAGGAACTACATTTTTTTTTTTTCTGTAAAGAAAACTGCAGTTTTCGTGGTATAAATTTGAAAAGAAAAATCCAGAAAAACTTCCTGTTAATTACCTAAATATTTTTGTGCTACCCACTTTTAAGTAACAATATTTAGAAGCAGAAAAGTATTTTCACAGACTAGGAAATAAAACAGCATTATGATTTTTAAACAATAGATACTGATGTGTTCTATGCTTATTGAACAATGCATCTTACTCCTTCTGCCTTGATGAGGAGTCGATTTTAATTGAGGAGCCCGTCTCCTACATTGGCTGCCTCGTTCTATGTTTGCCCTTTTATTCCTTTCAGTAGGATCTCCAGTTATGTGGCTCACATTGTCTTTGCTGTAGAATCTATTTGTATTGATGAGCCTGGGGAAACTTTGACTCTTAACTCCTTAGCTATTTGTATTTAGAAAATATTAGTTAAAGGTTTCTAAAAATGATAAATCAATCAATTTGAAAGGGGTGCCATGAACTTTAGCTCTGTGCTTGTTTATGAAACCAGTTGAGGGATTTGAAAGGAATATCCAGTATTTCTCCTTTCCATGGTGGTTTCTCATTATCTCAGAGAAGAAACCTCTTTCTCACTGTATCCTCATGGTTTGGTGCTTAGTTCCTTTTCTCTGTTGAAGAATGCAGTATTGGTAATGCTTTGTGATAATTCTGATGTGAAAACTTTTCATACATTTCTCTTTGATTTGTAAATGTTTATAGTTTTTCTTGACTGGGGAAAGAAAAATTTTTTGAATCAAATATATATATATATGTATATATATATATTTCCTTTTTCTTTTTGTACCATTTTAAAAATTATTTTTATTTTTAATCAATACATATTGCAGCATATAGTGATGACATTCATCATGGGGAGTTGGTGCATATACATAACACCTCAGTTCTTTTTATATACCTTTCCTCTCTCCTCCCCCTCTCTTCATTTCTTGGTCCCATTCCCATTTGCAAAACATCTGTTAGGATTATTTTTTTTTTAAGCAATTATTCCAGTCTCTTTTGGTAGAAGTAGAGTTGATTGACTTGGGCTAATGAGAACTCCCGTCTTTTTTTGTGTGCCGTAGTGGCTATTTGGTGGCCATTCTCCGTCGATAGGACTGTCCCCCTCTTCCACTGTGGAGCTGGTGCCCATTTTCCCACATGTCTGCACTTCTCTGCCACCTCCTGTTGGGAAGAGTTGGATAGATAAAAGGATGCCTAATTGCAAGGTACAAGTGCAAATGTTTTAATTGGATAAGTGGACTTTTAATTATTTAAAGATGTTGGGTATTATCATATCAACAGAAAACACCATATATTTTCTAATTGTAATAAATTGGCCATGTAGGAATAGAAAGAAATCGTCTTGGAATTAGATTGACCTGTTCAAAAACATCAGCAGAAGAGAGGGACATTTTGTTTTAGTTAAAAATACCTGGATTCCATAGAAAAATGTAAGATTTCCAATTTCTGAATCATAATCTATTTTTTTTTAAATGTTTCAATTGTAAAATCTATAACCATTGAGAGAAATCAAGCCTTAACCATTATCCAATGCTTTGCTCTTATTGTTGTGAGTTTTCAACTTCCTGATGGCTTGATTTGACTTTTGAATTCAAATTTACTGATGGTATTCTGCTGAGCTGAAAACTAAAGACTGAGTAATAGGTTGACTTGTTCTTCAACAAATGAAGTAATGACTTCATTTGGATGGCCCTTTACTGCATAAACTGGCTGTGGAGCCAAAGTGCCTAGGTCAGTATTCAAAGGCTAGTCCTGGGGACTTCAGTTAAGAGATAATTGATGTCAGAGCCCATTTCTTCAAATTTTACCTCAGTCCATTTCAAGAGTATTCAGTAGCAGAATGCCCAATATCTGACCAACATAAGACAACATATATATGTATGTAGCTTTTATTATGTGCCTCTCCTTAAATGTTATGCTTGCATTGTTTTTGGACAGATCTTTTTTAATAATTCCTTTGCTCTGGATTCAACGTGGATACATCCTGAGGAGTCAAGACTTTTTCATGGGCTTGAAAAGCCTCATGTCCTGGCAAATCAAGTAGCTTTGTCTCTGTCCAGACCAGCACCTGCATCCAGGCCTCTTCCCACCATGGTGTTAGCACCTCAGCCTACACCAGGTTGGTGCCCAAATAACAGTGGCAATATTTGTTTGTCTTTATCATAGTTTAGTATTAAAATCTATGTGTCACTTTAATGACATAGTGCTTCTGGTAAAGTCTCTTATCATTTAATCCATGTTACGAATTTATTTGTAAATGAAGCTGGGGTAGTCATCCACTTTATTTGGTAAGACTATAGAGCTGTTTTTGAGATGAGATGGTTGAGAGATTTGCACAGAATTGTATTTGTGGTGCTCTCTATATAGACTTGGATTGTTTTCTGTTGATACCTTTATAGGGACACTAATTGATCAGTCCACTTATTTAAAAATGTTATTTTCCTGAGATGAGATAGCAGGCGAGCATACTTGCTGGTCTGCAGGACAGGGGCACATGTATGAGTTCTGTGAATTTTGCCTTTGTGTTGGGGATGATGGTGGAGATGGGCTATAAATGCCCTGGTTGGAAGATGGATCAAGTTCTGTCTTTATTTTTTTATTTTTTTAAATTTTTTTTGGTACCGGGAATTGAACTCTAGTCCTTGCGCTTGCAAGGCAGGCCACCAAACCACTGAGCTAAATCCCGGGCCCAAGTTCTGTCTTTAGATTCTAGTGATCTGAAAGAACATTTGTCCTGGAACAGATTCGCATGAAACAATCCCTGGATGAAAGATTGTATAATAAACCTGTATCATAACAGGAGAATAAAATCATCTTATGAATTTTTAAATTGATTTTTAAAATCACCTTAACATATGATCATATTATAAAAGCAAATGCTGCCGGTGCCAAAATTGTCTTGCGGTCCCTTCCATTATGGAATATTTTATGACTTTAGAATTATATTATCTTCCTGTAATTTCCTACCTACCAAGCTTATCTCAATATGTGTCTCTGAAATTTAGTAATAAGGATGTGTTCCTCTGGATAATGCAGTGCTAGTCTAGGAGAGATATATTTATTTTTCCTCTGTTTGCTTACCTATTTATTTCAATTTGCTGTAAGTCATTTTTTAGCAATAGGTTAGGAAGAACAACCTAACTATGTATGTTTCTCACAGGCCTTAATGATTCTTGACTGAAACTTGTCTTCTATTCTTGTAATTGTGCATTACTGATTGACTGAAATCTGATCAAGCATCGCACATGTTTATATTTATAAACATTTTACACCAAGATGATCATGTTTCCTATTTAAGTTGGTAGAGATAAAAGATGCTTCAGTGGCATGTATTATGCCAAGATGACATGGCTTTGGGTAAGTTTTTTAGTACATGAAAGAATAATATTTCGGTTTTCTGATGCATTGGCAAACACTGTCACCAAAAGGGTCAGCAAGTTTAGTTTTTAAAAAATAGTAAAAGCAGTTCACCTAATTTAAGCAAGTCTTTGAATGAAGCTTCTTCCTCCCAGGCCATCACTAAATATGATATAGTCCTTTCCCAGCTCATTGGAAATTCATTCTGTGAACATGAAAATATCCATTTAATTGGAGCAGATCATGGAAATTTATTATAGATTTTTAAATCATAGGGATGTTGTTTACTTACTGTTATGTAGCAAATGTATAATACTTTGTTTAGAAAATATCCAATGATTAACTTTTGACATTTTGACCAATCTACTTTAAAAGATGTTTTTCACAAATATGATAAATATTAGAATTACCCTTCATTCTGGTCTTGTCTACCACTTGTCAAATCTGTGCTTTTTCTCTTTTCTGTTTTTTGACTTATGGGTTACAAATGAAACTAATGCAGTTTTACTTATCTTTTGGGGAGAAATGTACCTGTCTCCAAAGTAATTTAATCAAGTTCATTTGTTTTGTTAGGAGTTTTTGAATTTCTTCACTAAAATTTCAATTTTTTGATAAATTTCTGCATTCTTAAAAATTATCTAGCTCTAGAAAGCATGTTTTGAATGTTCCTTAGCCCAAAGAATATATTTAATGGGTTGTTTGTGTAATATTAACTTTTTAATAAAAAGCCAAAAGAGAGGAAAGTACAGGTGGAAGGCAAACTCCAGGACAGATAAAAATATGGGGAGGCTGAGATGAGAGGATTAGAGGTTGGAGCTCAGTCAGGGCAAGTTAGCAACTTAGTAAGACCCTGTTTCAAAATATAACATAACATTAAAAAAGGCTAGAAGTGTTGCTTGGTGAAAGGCCTAGGGTTTAATTTCCAGTACTGCACACACATATAAAATTAAAATACCTCATGGAAATTATGGTTTAAGTAACTACAAATTACAAGTTTATTAAAACATTTGCATGGAAATTTTCAGATACATTGTCATTAGAATTGCTATTATTTTTGTATCCTCTTATAAATTGATAAGCGTATATATTTAATTTATATTATAACGTTATACATTTATAAATGCATACAGTTGTGTGAATGCGATAAATATAAAATGTATAATGATAAGTATATTATATAGTTAGTATATTACATTGATCAATCTTGTTATATATTCTTATATTCAGAAGTAAGTGGCCTTAAAATCAGATATATTTTATTGATTCCATTTAAATTAATCAACGAAGTATAATTAGAATTCCCACAGAGATTTAAAAATAAGTCGAAACCCTTCATTTTAAACAGGCCTTGTGATCTAAGCTCAGTTTGTTTTCTTAGAGAGTAATTTTTGGGCAATAAGTGTTCTTTAAGTACTTTTAAAATATGCAGTCATTTTACAGATAGTGGCAGTTTATGCCATGAAATCAGCTGGTGCACACACAGCAAGCAGGTTGGAGTAAATAGGCTGTTGGATGAACTGAGTTAAAAGTCACTATGGAGAGCCTTGCGGAGTGACCTTCGAGACTCAGATTAATATTGCATCCTCTCCACTTTTTAAGAATCAACTGTAAGGTACAGGGGCACAGATAAAATGAACACAACATGAATGAAAACCATCTAAAATTTAGTGTCACAAAGGGCTTCAGTTTTTGTACATATTGGCCTCATCTGTGATGGCAGTGATGATATTGGTCACCTGTCATTATTCTTGATCTATCAAAGGCCTGTTGGTCACTTTCAATTATAGAAACTTCTAGTTAATGTTCACTTTTTCCTTATTCATTAAGCATGCTCTTTTGCAGGCTCTGGTATATCCGAGGCTATTGTCTTGTTCGGCTCAGGCTGCCATAATAATGACAAAAGACAAACATTGCCTGGGTGGTTTGAATAGCAGACATTATTTCTCCAGGCTGGAAGCTGGAGAGCAGGGTGCCACATAGTTGCGATCTGATGAGATCATGCTGGGACTGTAGCAGGCTGCCTTCTTGCTGTGTCCTTGCATGACAGAAGGAACAAAGCAGCTCTCTGGGTCCTCTTATAAAGCACCAGTCCCATCACGGGGGCTTCCCATTCATGGCTTCATTTCCTATCCCCACATTTTAAAGCCATTGCCTTGAGTTATAGGAGCTTCCATGTGTGAATCTGGGGGATCAGAAATACCCAGTCCATAACAGCGCTGTTGAAGAGTTCCCAGGCTGGTGGGGAACAAACCAGTCAGTAGACCAGACTCATGATGCCTTGCAAAGTGATCTTGGAGTGTCTTCAGGGAGCCTCGGGAGGGCATCTTCAGAGACGGCCTCAGGGTAAGGAGCAGAGAATGGATTCCAAGGCAAGGGAGCAGAATGTTCAAAGGTACAAAACCATGAGAAACATTGTATGGCAGTTAATTGCAGGTGGGTAGCTGTGCCTAAACCCGGGGAGGTAATGAGAAGAAGTAGGTGCTGGGAACAGTGCTGTGGGCCAGTTTTAGGCCTGCGTGGGTCAGTTTCAGGCCAGGAGTGCTGTGGGATTTTAAGTTAATCTTGCTCTTCCTAGAAAGTATGAATTTCCTCCAGAAAGCAAAAGAGCTCCCAAGAAGGCAGGGAGCACTTAAAATGATCTGAAAAATCCAAGCATACAAAATTAGGCAGTTGCAAGATTTTGAAGGCTGGGTAGAGGAGTCTGAGCCTTCAGTTGACCAACTTGAGTTACAACCAGCCCTCTTGAATGAATTGACTTCCTCAGCCCAGGGTGCACTGTATTAGGGACTTTAATGTAACTGATTAGTGCGTTACACATCTGATGAAAGGAGGGTGACATGAGTGCATACACTGAGAATTTCATTAGAGAAATGAAAATGTAGACGTTCAAATTAAAACATTAGAAAAATAAAATGGTATCAGAGATGAAAATGACATTTGTGGATGTATGAGTGGATGGGACATAGCCAAGGTAAGAATCAATAAGTTACTATAATTGTATGTCCAAGAGAAGATAAGTGAAGAAATGAAGGATTCTTCCTCAGCTTTGTGAGATAATATCAAATGCTTTAGCATACACAAAGCTGAAGTTGCAGGAGGAGAGAGAAAATATGACAGGAAAAATATTTGAAGAGATAATGACAGAAGGTGATGCAAAAGAATGAATGCTGTCCAACTGCAGATCCAAGGAACTTAAAAATAGCAAACCCCAAAACACTGAAAAGTAGCAAAAACAAAAAACAGGTTGAAACTCAATACTCGTATTCAAATTTGTGATTCAAAGACAAAAAACAAATCTTGAAGACAGAAGACAAGTTTTATCATGAGACTGTACACAAGCCGAAAGACAGTGATGTCATATGTTTAAAGTACTGAGATACAAATCTCTCAGTACAGAAATTAAACCATGAAAACTTGCTTCTCAGAATCCAAGGTGAAATACCGTCCCAAACTAAAGCTGAAAAGACTAAATTGCCCAGGAGATCTGCAGCTGAAGAAATTATGAAGAAGCATATCAGTAAGATATAATATCACAGCGCAGAGAAACTTACTTCTGCGTAAGACAATAAAGAGCAATAGAGGGGGCAAAATAGTTTTTTTTCCCTCATTTTTAGTTGTTTTGAAAATTACTGCATAAAGAACAAAGAATAATGATACAGCACATTTAAAGTCAAAATGTCAATATTTTCACATAGGATTTGAGGGAGGAATTAGAAGCATAAAATTGTAAGACTCTTCTACTGTACATTAAGTAGTATAGTAATGTTGAAGATGAATTTCGATAAAGGTTCCTTTTTAATATATATAAAGACATGCTTTTCACTTACATGTTTTATGCATAATTCCTTATATAAATTCTTTGTTCTTTGATAAGTAATATCTATTAATTTTCTAATATAGAATTGGTATTGCAATCCAAGGAAAATGCTTTTATACACAGATATAGTGAAACATGGAGCACACATTTAAAAATTGTGAAAAGGTAAACCAATAAATAACAGAAAATAGAGAGGTAAAACAGAATTATAACACATATTCAACGAAACGCAAAAGTAGGCAGAAAAAGTGAACAAAAGATCACAGATGGCACAGCAACAGAGTATAAAATGACAGACTTAAATGTTGTAACTTAAATGTGGTTAAACTCCCTGCTTAACTGCCAGAGCTTTTCAGATTTTCAGCCCCAGATATGTAATACAAAAACTCACTTTTAAGATGAGGATTCAGAGAAGACACCAGTAAAAGCAAGGGGAAGACACACACACACACACACACACACACACACACACACACACACGCAAAAGAGAGAGAGAGTTGAACTGGCAGTATTGTTGTTTGGCAAAACAGAAAGTAGTACCGGGGATAAAGCAAAGATACCAAATGACTAGAAAATATGCAAGAAAAAAAACTTATCAAGAAAAAATAAGGAAGATACCCAGCAGAGAGATGGCTGGGTCAAATGGGACCTATAATCCTAGTTCTTTGAGGTATCTCTGTAATGATTTCCACAGTGGTTGCACCAGTCTGCACTCCCCCCAGCAGTGGAGCAACGGTTCCTTTTTCACCACAGCTGGGCCAGCATTTGTTATTGGTTGATTTCTTTCTTTGCGGGGAGGGGTTGAGACAGGGTCTCACTATGTAGTTGAGACTGACCTGGAACTCGCTATGTAGGCTAGGCTGGTCTCGAGCTCACAGTGATCTTCCTGCCTCAGCCTCCTGAGTGCTGGGATTACAGGTGTGTGTCACCACAGCTGGCTCATTGGTTGATTTCTTGATAGCAGCCATTCTTTCTGGGGTGAGGTGGAACCTTAGGGTTTTCATTTGCATCTCTCGAGTAACCAGTGATGTAGAACATTTTTCATACGTGTATTTGCTATTTCGACTTCTTTGAGAAATGTCTGTTCATTTCAGATTCCCATTTTTGGATTGGGTCTTTATATTTGGGAGGTTTGATTTTTAAAAATTGTTAATATTTTCCAGAAAGCAGACCTTTGTCTAGGAACAGCTAGTAACATTTTTTTCCTACATTGTGGATTGTCTCTTCACACTGTTGCTGGGTTCTCTTGCTGTGTGGAAGCATTTTAATAAGAAGAGATCCCACTTGTTGATTCTTTGTGCTAGATCATGTGTGACTGAGGTTTTGTTAAATCTTTTCCTATGCCAATGTCTTCCAGAATTCTACCTAACCTCTCTTCCAGCTGGTTTAGTGTTTCTGTTTTAATATTTAGATCCTTAATCCATTTCTATTTTAGTTTAGTGCATGGTGAGAGATAATAGGTTTAGTTTTAATCTGTGACAAGTTGAAACCCAGTATTTCTAGCACCCTTTATTAAAGAGGCTGTCTTTCCTCCAGTGAGGATGTTTGGCTCCTTTGTCAAAGATGAGGTGGCTGTGTGTGTCTGGAGTTGTTTCTATATCTTTTAATTTGTTCCACTGGTCCTCCTGTCTGTTTCTTTGCCAGTACCATGCTGTTTATATCACAGCAGCTTTGTAGTATAGCTTCAAGGTGGGGATTGTGATACCCCCTACCAAGAATTAAAATAATCATGCCACAGTGATACATGTAAACCCACGTTCATAGCAGCACAACTTGTAATAGATAAAACCTGGAAACAGCCCTATTGCCCATCAACTGGAGACTGGATAAAGAAAATGGAGTACTACTCAGCCATAAAAAATGAGAAGCTAGAGACATGTATGACTAAATGAATGCACATTGAGGCCATGCTCTTAAGTGAAATAAATAGGACCCACGTGTGTAAATACCAAATAGCTTCTCTAGTGTGAGAAAATGAAAGTGTGAATACAGATTAGAATGTATAATAGATAATGTGAAATAGGAAGAAGTGCTCCAAAGGGGAAGGGGAAGTTGGAAGTGTAGGGGACAGGAAAGAAGGGAAGAGAATAATTAGAAAAGGAAGAAATAGAAGCAAAGTCTTTGTAAATAAGGAAGGGTGGAAGGGTTGAAGGGAAGATAGGGGAATGGGGAAAAGTATAAGAACCAAGATATATTATGTAAAGATACAAATTCCCAATAATGAGCATTAGCATATTGTATACCTAAAATATACCAATAAAACTAATGAATGAAAAAAAGGACTAATCATTTGTATTCACTGTGTATTTATACTTAGAAGTATCTATATAAACCTACATATCTCTATCTATCTATCTATCTATATCTATATATCTATCTATGTATCTTTCTAAGAAAACATAAGGGCTGGGGATGTACCTAAGCACTGCTGGGTCTGCCTGGCAAGTACAAGTCCCTGAGTTCAATTCCTGGTACTAAAAAAATAAAATAAAATAAAAATAAAAAAGTAAGAAAGAAAATATAGCAGTTCTCATAAGAGAGCTTCAAAATACACGAAGCAAACCTGATAGAACGGGGAAATAACATGGACAAAGACACAATTAAGTGATTTCAGTACTCGCATCTCAGCAGCTGAGCAGCATGAAAGCAGAATATCAGCATTTGGAGAACGTACAGGATTCTGTCCACCAGCCTGACCACGCAGATGTCTGTAAACCTCTACCTCACAATACATAACATGCTTTTGTAGGCACACAGAACGTGCATTAATCATGTATTCTGGATTCTAACATGCACTAATAGATTTGGAATGATCAGAAGAATACACCTTTTGTTTTCTGATCATAGTAGAATTGAGTAGATCACTAAAAAAATACAGAAACAAGATGTTTCAACTGTATGAACATGGGATGAAATACTCTCAACATTTAGGTCAGTGAAACAGTAAATTAGAAAATGTTTTGATTTGAATGAAAATGAAAATCAATGTAAAAAAGTCTTGTGGGACATAGCTAAAGCCAGGCTGAGATGGAAATTCATTGCATGAAGATGCCTGTATAAAAGAAGAAAAATCTCAAATCAATTATCTCTGTTTCATCTTAAGAAACTGGGAAAAGGAGAATCACTTCAACCAAAAGAACCCGAAGGAAGTAAAAAAGATAAGAGCCGATATCAAAGAAATTAAAGACATAAAAATATATAGAAAATCAATGAAACCCAAAGCTGAATTTTTAGAAAGATCAATGCAATTAATAAACTCCTATCTATATTGAATAAAAAGGAACAATTGCACAGATGACTAATGTCAGGAATAAAAAGGGGGCATTATGGTAAATACTAATAAAATATAATAGGAGATATTGGAAACTACTTTTTGATGGTAAATTCAGTATCTTTAATGAAGTAGATACATTCTTTGTAAGTCACAAGCTGCCAATGCCCACTAAATAAGGAATAGACTAGCACTACCACTACAGTATGTCTATTTAAAACATTGAGTTTATTGCATAAATCTTTCAATATTGTGTATGCCTTTCCTAACAGAAAACTTCAGGTCCTGACAGTTTCACTGCTGAGTTTCACCAAATATTTTCGGGAGAAGTAATACACAAATTTAAGTAAACTTACTCAGAGAATGAAAGAAGGAATGACATTCTCCAGTTTTCTGACGTCAGAATTCCTCTAACACAAAAGCCCCATAGATATTACAAGGAGACAGTAGCAGCCAATATACTTCCTGAACACAGCTGCAAAAGTGTTCAACATCATAACAGGCCAGATCTAGCAATATATAAACTCGATAATATATTATGCCCAGTGATTTTTCCCCTCTTGGAATGCAGTGCTGATTCATTATTAGAAACTCAGTTGATGTTATTTATTAAAAGAACAAAGAAGAAAATAAGATCATTTTAATAGATTTAGAAAATGTTTTTGTCAAACTCAACACCCTTCATAGTAAAAGATAATTTAAAAATCCCACTTTTAATACAACTAAGAATCACACAGAGTGACCTCAGGTGTTCAGAAGACAGCTATGAAAGAGCTACAGCTAGCATTGTATGTAACAGTGAAAGCTTTTCTCCAAGATGTGTCTTGAACACTTCCATACAGCATGGCACTAGAAACCGTTAGCAATGCAACAAGGCAAAAAGAGAATAGAAAGGAAGGAAGAAAGTAAGTAAAGAAGAAAGGAAATAATACAGATTGGAGGGGAGAAATGAAACCATCTGTATATGCAGACAAAATGATTGCCTGTTTAGATTATCTTAAAAAGTCTACTGAAAGCTACCAGTACTAGTTTTAGTAAGTTATTTAGCAGGACTGTAGGATGCAAGGTCAATGTACAAAATCCAGTAACATCCATATATTACTTCTGATGAACAGTTGGGATATGAAATAAAATATCAGCATAATTAAAAAAGCACAAAGCATACAATATTTAAGAGACTGACAAATCTCTAAAACCCACAAAATATTGGTGAGAAAAAGTAAAGAAGACATGAATATAAGAAAGATTTTTAAATCACAGAATAGACAACTCATAATATTTAAGATGATAGTTCAGGCAACCCTGAGCAAAGTCCCAGTTTCATAGAAATTGATAAGAGAATTCAGTAATTGCTTGTAGAAGGGGAATAGCCACTCCAGTGTTGACAAAACAACAGAACAGACAAACACAGCAGACTCGTACATAATTGATGTGAATGTTCACAACAGAGTAACAGGATCAGACATTCGTGCACTTGACAGAAGTAGAGGAATAGAGATCAACAGAGTACAGGTGCTGGCCATCCAGAAGGAGGGATACACACAGGTGGGCGATTGATTTATGACAGAGGTGTAAAGAAAATTGAATAGAGTAAATGCTTTCTTTCCAACAAATGGCCTGAGCAACTGAACATCTATCTTCCAAATAAACAAACAAACCTTGACCAATACCTTGTACCAATACCATACACAAAAATTAACTCAAATAGATTATAGACCTACTTATAAAATAAAACTATTATTAATTCTGAAAAACACATAAAAATTTGTGATCTTAGGTTGGGTAAAGATTTCTTAGATATGACATCAAAGGCATAGACTGTAAAAGAAATCACATTGATAAGCTGGACTCCATCAAAATGAAGAGCTGTTGCTCTTTCAAAACACATTTAGTAGAAAGGCACACAATGGGAGAACAGATTCATAAAACATAGACCTGATAAAAAGTTAACCTTTGGCTTATACAAAGAACTCTCAGAAGTCGATTATAAAAAAAACAAATAACCCAACAAAATTGACAAAAAATATAGGACCACACATATCAACAGCTAAAACATAGATTGCAAATAAGCATATAAAAATACCCTCAATATCATATGTCATTAGGAGGTGTAAATTAAATTCACTATGAGATTCCCTATACCTCTCTTATAGTGGCTATGATTAAAACTGGAAATTGATAGACAGCTGACACTTCCAGAACAGCTGATGGGGATGTAAAGCGGTGATCATGTTGTAAATTAGCTCTCAGTTTGTCATCTACGTGCCCTTACCACATAGCAATCTCACTCTTATGTACTAACCAAGAGAAATAAAAGATACAAGTCCACAAATACCATATACTTGTTTATAATGTTTTTGTTCCTAAGCAACATTAGCTGTGAATGGATCAACTTGAATGTATCCAAATAATGGACAGTGGCACAGAAAAGGCATGAACTTATGACAAATGCAGCAACGTGAATGAATTCCCCAAAGCATCGTGCTATGTGAAAGAACCCAGAATCAAATATTACACTATATATGATCCCACCTGGCAAATCTAGGAAAAGAAGAATTTTAAGGAACAGGCCATATATTAGTTGTTTGAGGTGTTTACAGATGGGAGGAGGCTCTCTACTGCAAAGAGCAGAGGGGACAGTATGGGATTTGACTCTGGACAGGCTTACAAGCCTCTGTGTTTTGTTAAATTCAGAAAACTGTAAACCTAAAAAGACAACTTATTAAAGTGTATATTGCACATGAATTCACCCAACTGTTTAAAAAAGGACTTGAAAGCTCATGTAAAAAAGCATGGGGATTTTATTTGATCCCCATGAATATAACAAATAAAAAATACGGAGACAATTAGAGGAATCCAAACACTGACCATATATTTAATAGGTTTAAGGAATTAAAATTAACTTGTAGGAGTTAGAATTCTATAGTAACAGTTTTAATATTTCCTATGTTTTAGAGATGTCTTCTTCGGCACAGAAAGATGGTTTTACTTCAAAATAATCCAGGTGTAGGTATAACAATGAAAGAAGGCTGGGCTGAGCTGGTGATTGTGGGAGGTAGGTGATAGAAACATGATCTCATGACAGCATCCTCTCTGTTTTTATAGAAAGTAAAGCTTTTATAACAAAATTAAAGAAAAAGAACAGGAAAGAAAAAATATTAAAAAATTAAAAGTGTGATCTACATAACATGATAAAGCACCTCAAGAAATCACAAAAAATGATTCCATAGTTTTTACTTATACACCAGAGTATAACTGAACTGAAAAATAGTGATGGATGATAAAGAAACATTCACCAACCTTGAAGTTAGACTACTGAAAGATAAATGAATGATGCAAAAATTGAAATTATAAAAATATGCCCTTTATAAGATTGCCAGACAAGAAGTGAATATATTGTAATTAATAAGTAGCCATATAACACTAACGGGGAAATCTAAATCCTGGAATGATGATATTAAATACTGAAATATGTATGTATAGGGTCAACATAAATTAGCTTTCAAGTCAAGTCACTGAAAAATTGGAGGAAGCAAAGCAAAATATGAAGAAGTAAATGATAAAAAATGGCAGTCATATTTAAAACAATAAATTGTTTAAAAACCTCCTGTGGACACAAAAACAAATTACCTGATGAAAAGAAACACATTAACATTATCTCTGCTTGATACTGTATTTCTTTAATTAGCTAAACTTTTCTGGGACACAGAGCTGTTCAACTTGAACCCACGTGGGGCAGGTGCATGAACCTCTCTAAGTCTCCTGGACTCTTGTGACTGGTCAGGAGCTCAGTGACCTCATCCTGTTCCTTTCTGCTGGCCCTGAGTTCCATCTGAACTTGAGTCTGCAATATTATTAGGAAAATCACCCAAATTCCAAGGAGAATCTTCTCATGATATAGAGATTGTTTCAGAACATAGAAAGTGGTGAAACTGATATACACATTAGGAAGTTGGTTACCAGCTTTGTCACTATTTTCTGCAAAAATGCAAAAAATTAGAAATGGATAAATTACATAGACAAATCTTAATTATAAAAATAGCTATAAAAATTCTAAAAGTATTGAGAATGTCCCAGTTTAGTAGTGGAGGACATTTCATGGTCACAAAACTGTCATAATAACACATTCATAATGCATCATATCTTTGTGTTTCATAAGAAAAAAACCATGTCAATAGACTGTATGAAAATGGATTGTTTGATAAAATATCAATTCCACGCCAAAAGTTAAGAAACCAAAAGGTGAAGGGAAGCTGGTGCAGAAGAGTGACCCAAAGCTCCCACATCACAGCAATGTTGGCGTTCCCAGCCTCAGATTGTTTTTCATCACCTGACTTTAAGAGTTTTCAGGAAGTTGTAGTTATTTTAACAAGAAACGAAACAGAAACCTGCAATACTACCTGCAGAAACATTTATATTTTGAAAACTAATTATAGTCAATTTAAAAACTCAGAATTAATTAAAACAACTGTTCCACAAAATGGATTGATAAAATATAGGTGTAGCACACACGGCCTATATCCTTCATATCAGCAGTTACTTACACATAAATGTGGGAACATTCTATTCACATAATGTGAAAAACTGCCCCAAATACCTGGGAACAGCTACCAAGGTATATGAATCCCGATCTTTACTATGAACCCAAACAAAAAGAACTGTGAGACTCTAAGGAAATAGTATTTTCACAGTAGAGATGCTCACTGGGGCTTTGGCTAAGAAAGGGCACATTGTGAGGATATTATTTCTTCCCAAGTCAGTTCCTGGTTATGATGTGGTTCCAGTCACATCACATTTTTCAAGTGGGAGAAAGTCCTTTAGAAATGCTGCTGATGGAATGTATGCGTGTGATTGACAGAGCTTATATAAATATATAAATCTGGTGGGTTTGACTTACTGTTTTATAGTTACATCAGTTTTTTTTTAAAATATGGTGCTTATGTAGTAATCTACATATGGATCAATGTAGTAAGTTTTAAAAGAATTGCTATATAGGACAATTTATTCTAAGGCTATGATAAAGATAGACATAAGCAAATGACTCATACGAATTAATGATCATGATGAAATAGGCTGTCTTTCCCAGAATGCACATGTAAACTACTGAATGTAGTGTCCTAGTATTGAGTGAACACAGACCTCCACAAAATACGGGCTGTGCTCCATATCTGGCCTAATGCAGCAGAGGAGGCGTTCAGTCCTCTGTGCTCTCAGGAGTCATGGGTAATGGGTCATGCAGTGTGACTTGTAGAAGTAGATTATTATTGAAAAAAATCAGATCAACTCTTAAGAAAGTCACATCTAGAATATTATTTAGTGACAGAAGTAAATATCTTGTTTTGTTTTACTGGTGTTTTTAGAAGTGGGTTACAAACTTTGAGTGGTAGAAGCTAAATTTTGAGAGCATGTACACTTCCTGGGCACACACACCACAACATACATGTACACTGACACAGGGAGGGAAGGAGGGAGGGAGAGAGAGAGAGAGAGAGAGAGAGAGAGGCCGAACACCATACACCAAAATGCGATAGTGATTATGTCTAGATGCTGGGACTGGGGAGTGCTTTCCTTTCAGACTTTACAATATCTTCATTGTCCATTTTCATGGAATTACTTTTATAATCAGAAAAATGCCATAAATACTTGACAATGCTTCTTTTCTTATTCATGCCACTGAAAATGGGAAAATCCAACTGCTGCTGGAGACTCTCATCAGCTTGCCCAGAGATAGTGGAGTCTTGATCATCTGTTCCAAGGAGGAGTGGCCGTATTCGGGATTGCTTGATTTTTTTTTTTTTTTTTTTTTTTTTTTTTTTTTTTTTTTTTTTTTTTTTTTTTTTTTTTTTTTTTTTTTTTTTTTTGTAATTCAGCTATTTTACTCTTTCTAAGTATTCTGTTTATTTTTATGATGTTATTCCAGGAAACAGGAAGAACTTTCTAAGTTCTGTAACTGAGTTTAGAAATTGTGTATCAGTTTTGGATGTACTTAATTGTTTGCTAGGACTGTCATAACTAAATACCACAAACAAGTAGTTTAAGTCCCGGAAATGTATTCTGGCATAGTGCTGAGGGCTGGAAGACTGCAATCAAGGCCTCAGCAGGAGTAGTTTCCCCTGGAGATTAGGAAGGAGATCTGTCTCAACTCCCTTCTGGCTTCTGTGGTTCTTGAAGTCCTTGGCATTTCTGGGCTTGTAGACACATAGCTCTAATCTGTGTCTTCACAGATACCTTCTCTGCAGGTATCTCTGTGTTTTTCCTCTTTATCTTATAAAGTCATCAGTCTTTGGACTTAGGGCCCACCCTTATTTTAACTAATTATATCTGCAAATTAAAGCCTCATTCTGAAATGAATTTTATAGTCACAGTATCAGGCATCTTCTAGAACCTTGGGAGTAGTCTTTGACTTCATCTGTGGAAAATAACCCCATTGATCGTGGAATGGAGGGCACATCCTAGGGTCCACACACACCTTTGCCTTCCTGTGAAGTGAGCATCTCCACTGAACATCCATCCCAGGGGCTTGGTCGGGTCTCCAGGAGTGCCTCCATGTGGTTATGATATATTCCCAGAGGGTATGGGAGAGTAAAACGTGATCTAAGAGCTAATTAATTATTCCTAGTCATGGCTTAACACTGACTTTCAGGAAATAAATCTGTGACTCTACACCTCCTCCTTCGCATCAGTGTCTCAAGCAATTGGCGGGCTCGTCCTGAACATTTCTCAAGTCATAGGACAAATAGAGAAATCATTCCATTTCCAATTTTATGTAGAGAGATAGGAGATAAAGACATCTTATAGAAAAAGACATCTCAGAGGGAGATAAACTTGAGTTTGATTTAAAAATAACAAGTGGGCCTTTGGAGACTTAGAAGCTTCTGGTGGCCAGTTTGGGCTCTGACCATCACTGCAATGGGATATACATACTTCCCTCCAATTCTGTTATCATGCATGACATTGCCTTGTAACCAGTTTCGTGTTTTACTCTGCCTTAATATTTCAATGTATGTTTCTCTATGATAGTAAAATATAGCTTATTTCACCTCTAAGATATTTAAAAAATCTAATTATATCTTTCTTATTATCAATACACCATGGGAAACTATTTCCAAACATTTACTTCTGCATAAATATTCCTAAGAATTTAGCATCCTTTCTTTATAACAATTTACCAGACATATTAAATACTTCTTAGCCAAGGTCGTCAAAGTATTTCCCCTGTCTTAAAGGACATTTGAAGGCCACCGTGCAGGAACCATTGAAGTGCTGATATTCAGAGGAAAGACTTCTCTTCTTTCTTTCCTCCTTTGCAGTTTTTCATTTAAATTTTTAAAATTTATTTTTACCTCTCCGGAATACAGGAGTCTTAAGAGCAGTATCTGTGTTAATGACATAGGCGTTGTGCTATTTTAATTTTTAAGGAGATGGTCCTGATACTTTCCATTAGCAACGATACACATTATAGATTTTATTAACTATCCTTCATTAGCTTTGCGAATTCCTCCCAGCCTCGTTTTCTGAAGGTCGTTTTTGGTTACCATAAGTTAATGCCGAGTCTTTTCACTGTTTTCTCTTTTTCTGTGAAGATAATCACATTTCTCTGCAATTGGTTATTTTGTTACATGCCATTTAAACATGGCATAATGTTAAATCACTGTATTTGTTGGATAAATGCAGGTTCTTAGTGATGAAATACCTTTATATACAGTGCTAATCCTATTTGTTTATGATCTTTAATATGCATGTGTGTGAAAATGCTCTGCTTTTTTCCTTCTGCTGTACCTAAGTATGACAAGTATGCTGTCTTCATAGAATGAATTGGGAAGTGGCCCTTTCCTTTTGAATTCTTTGGAAGTTTTACAATATTATATATTTTAGAATTCATATATGCATCAAAGTTTGCACATTGTCTTTGGTATAAGACTGTGTGATACTGAAATACCCTTTTGATATACTACATTAGCAGTGATCATTTAAAATGAAAAGGATCGCTTGTATTTCATCATATAAAATTGACTTGTTTTACATGGAAGTTTGTTCATTTTATTATTTCTTTAAAGAAATAACTTTCAGACTATAAAAATATTTGCTCTGTGTGTTTCAACCTTACTGATTTCTGCTCTCGTCTGTATTTCACTCCATTTTCTTGGGATAGCTTCAGTATTGTTTCCTCTAAATCCTTTAGTTATATATTTGCATAATTGTTCTCTATCATCTTTTCACTACTTTTGATAATTTTAAAATTTGCTGTTTTTATGATAACCTTGTTATATATGTATACATTTAAATTCTTCATTGTAAGTTTATATCTGACGGGCTTTTCAAGAAACTTCTGTTTAATTTTCTGACTTATAGTGATACATGGTTTTCCTTTTGTTATTAATTTGCAGTTTAAAAATTATGATCATATAGATTGCCCCTGTAACAGCCATTCTTTTAAAGTCTATAGATTTGTTTCATGGCTTGATATATTATTAGCTTTCATAACTGTCCCATGGGTGGTTATTTAGGATGTGTATCTTTTAATGTTAGAAGCAAGGTTTTCTATGTGTCCATTTGAACAGACTTGATTATTATGCCGTTAAACTATAGTTCTTCTTTTGAAAATATTTGAGGAAAGTAGGCTGAGGGTTATAATGTAGTATGGTGTCTGATATCTCAAATTTTGCTTATGGTTTTATCAATTTTTGACATTATTTCATCAATTTCATTCATATCTTGAATTTTATAATTTTTGGTGACTTTTACTTTTTTCATCATATGGTTGCCTGCTGCAGAGAAATCCTGTTTATATCCTTCCTCTGCTGTGAATACATTTTTTTCTATGTAGTTGCAGTCAGTTTTTCTGTGTTATGTGCTTAGAGTTTAAGTGTTTGTTTTTTTTTTCCAATTAGCAATCTGACTTTTAATTAGTCATTTTACATTTTTTATGAATATTGATCAGTTGAGCTTGTTATTACCTCCTTAGTTTTACACTTCAACATTTCCTATCATGTTTTATCCCTTTCTCATTTCTTATCTTTTTGGGTTAATTTTTCCTTTTAAAATTTTATTGTCTTATTTCTGTAATTTCTTAATTGTCATTTAAAAGTATGTTTAAAATTTGTACCATAATTTTTAATTGTAAAAATCTAGTTTAAATATCATCTTACTATGCTCATACCCCACTAAACAACTCAAGAACACATATCATTGATTTGGTAATGACATCCATTTTTCTCAATTTTTTCCTTAGATGTTTTTATTTTTCATTATGTACTCTTTGAAAAATTATCTTTATTGCTATTCTATACTGGTTGAATGTTTAATTTTCTAAGATGATCCTTCTAGTATCATTTTTATCCTATTATGATTTGTGTCCCCCAAAGGCCTCACGCACTCATAGGGGTCCTTAAAGAAGGTGATTGAGTCACAGGGGCAATATGGCTGACTTGCTGCTAGGAAGTGGGGTCTGGTCAAAAGAGCCTGGTCCCTAGGGGCATGACCTGGAAGAGTATATGTCCCTTCTAGACTCCTCCCTTCTCTCCCTGTTTTCTGGCTGCCATTTTGTGAGCATCTTTTCCTTTGCTGTTTCCTTCTGCCTTGTTGCTTTCCTCCCTGGAGACAGCTGACCAGTGACTGCAATGTGAGCCAAAATAAACTTCTGTTCTTCTGAGTTGTAGGTGTTGGGTATCATGTCTCAGAAAGGAGAAAGTGACTAAGAAGGAGCCTTTAGTATTTCTTTAAATAGAGGTCAGCTAATAGAAATACCTCTGTTTTTCTTATCTGAACATACACATTTATTTTCTAGTTTTTTTGAAGGATAGTTTTTCTTGTTGACAGTTATCATTTATCAACTCTTTGAGAATGTTTTCCTAATGTTTTAGGGTATCTGTTAATTTCTTTAAAATTTTTACTAGTATATTTTTGTGATACATAATGAATATATTCATTGCGGAGTAACATACATAATACATTCTGTGGAAGTTTATGTCAGTCTAAATGGTATTTCTTGGTAGGGAATCCACCTTTTTTTTCTGGCTGCTTTAAAGATTTTACCTTGACCTTAGGTTTTATAATTTCATCATAATGTTTCTAGATGTGGTTCTTCAAAAAAAATTTTATCCAACTTACTGCGTGTTATCCTTTTGTGGATTCACATCCTTCATCATTTCTGGGACCTCCTTCAGGTGTTACTTTTCTTTCATATTTTTTCAGAAATGTTGGTAAATGATATATTATACTTCATTATTCCAAATTCCATATCTTTTACTTTTCTTTCAAGGCATTTATCTCTTTGACTCTATGGTCATTAGTATAATTTTAAGCTATATCTTCTTCTAGTTATTAACTCTCCCTTCATCTGTGTCTAATTTGCTATTTCAACTCCCCAAACTTTTCGTTATAAAAATTATAATTTTGGGCCGGGGATTTAGCTCAGTGGTGCCACCACCTGGCTCACAAGCATACGGTCCTGAGTTTGATCCCAGGCAGGCACCAAAACAAAAAACAAAAAAAAACAAAAAAAACTTTATGCCCGTCAACTGAGTGATTAAAGATGTGATTTTTTTATACAGTGGAGCACTACTCTGCCATAAAGAAGGATGAGCTTCAGACATATATAGCTAAATGGGTGCACCTTGAGACCATACTCTCAAGTAAAATAAATTGGACTCACATGTTTAAATACTGCATTGTGGCCGGGGATTTAGCTCAGTGGTTCGGTGGCCTGCCTTGCAAGTGCAAGGACCCGAGTTCAATCCCCAGTACCACAAAAACAAACAAACAAACAAACACAAAAAACCACAAAATACTGCATTGTTTCTCTGGTGTGAGAAACTGAATGTGAAAATAAGGACTGAGATGTATAATAAATGTTGGGAAATGCCAAGAAAGTGATCAAATGGGAAGGGGAAAAAGGGAGGAGGAGGGAGAAAGGAAGGAAGGGACAAGAAATTAAGTGAAAATAGAAGGAAAAAAATGGAAACAAAACTTTTGCACATAGGGAGGGGAGGGAGCTTGAGGAGGGGAAATGGGATAAAATAAACTAAAATTTATTGAAAAGTTATGATTTTAATCTCCAGAAATTCATGATGCACTTTTTCAAAGTGCATCATTCCTTACAGTGTCTAGATTCTTGTTCCTCTAATATACATTTCACATACATTTATTTTATATTCTGCAGATGAAATTTTGATGTGCCTGTCTTGGATACAGATTTGCTGTGTGTGGCTTGGCAGACTCTTATGATGGCTTGCATCTTCATGCATCTAGGTTTCTTAATTACGAGCTTAGCATCCTATTTCCACATATGGAACTTCAGCTGGGTAGGCTGGCAGGACCCTCAACGAAGGCCGTGCACCTGCAGACCTGATAGCCACCAGGAATGCAAGGCCAGACCCATTCCCCAAAAGGTGAGCTCTTGCTCCGAGTTCTGAGCTCCTGGGCTTGGCTGCTGCAGACCTTATGGCAGACCTTCCCGTCTTGCCTGCCACCTGTGAGCCTAAACCAAAAGTCTTGGAACACGGAGAGAAGTGGAATCCTTGGAGACTATCTCTACCTTTCATAGCTCTAGCCATGCCACTACCCACAGTTGTTATTTATTGCATTTAGGAGTCCTTCGGGGGGCTTTGCTGGTAGCACTGTTGAAAACCTAACTCAGTTTGGACGTTTCTGCTGAGGAGACTGGTCAGTCCTGTAGTCCATATACACTTATCTCTAAATTGTATAATAAGAAATAGTCTTCCAACACAGAATACATTATTGTCTCAAATAATACATTCTCAAATTATATAGTCTGATAGCAGGGCAAAGGGCCAGATAAACAGGTGCGTAGTTTCCTCTGAGGCGCAGCAGTCACAAGAGCTTTAATTCATCAGAAAGTTAGGTTCACGACCTGCACAAAATTAAACTATGAGAAGTGATACTAGATAAAAATAAAATATTCATCTGGCCGACCATCACTTTCCTTTGAAAATCCAGTACTAATGGTGTATAGGTAAGACTATGAGCTCTGGAATGCAAAAGCACTATCTGTCTATTCCTGCTGGATATCAAGGCCCTGGAAAATACCTAGTGTAAGAAAGACTTGACAAAGATCGAATCAGGAATCAGTACGAACAATGGGGGCTGCATGTCTACTATATACTAGGCACTGGTAGATATGCTGGGGGGAAAAGCAGTGAATGAAACAGATGCAAAATTTTGCTTCCGTAGGTCTCACAGTCATGCTTGTTTTGTTGCTACTTTACTATACTAACGTAGATTAATAAACGTTTGGTGAGACTTTTTCAAGCGGGGAGATCTGGTCTAAGCTGCTTTTGTTAGTTTCTTTGGTTGAGAGTCGGCTCCTTTCTGCCTATGATATATCACTGGCCACAGTGCATTTTCAAAACAACCACATGAAGAATCCTAAACAAAATTATGTTGGCTTCTAACACATCAGCGTCAGTTTAACTTCCCATAATTATGAACCCATGAGAATATGATTTAAAATACAATTCTGAGAAGCTTGAAAGCTTAAGATCTCAGTATCTAGTTATTTTGTGTGCTTTGGAAGCTGAAGATTTGGGAAAATTTTCTATAGGTGGGTTTGCAGAAGGATGGCTTTTCCTTGTATTGGGGAGTTTACTTGGGAGGTAAAGATGGTAGGCAAAAGTAGATCACACTTTTTAGGCCTTTAAATTTACACAAATTTGGCAGAAGGTCCATTAAGAATGAAAATATAAATATAGTATCAGAGACCTAAGGATAGAGTCTTGAGAGGTGCCCTAGAAATTATGCCTCCTTAGCTGTGAGGCAGATCTGTGTTTGAAAAGCAGGAAAGTGAGTGTTTCCCAGTAAAGGAGCTCTGTACTCTTTTCACGGTGGTCTCAAGTTATACTCATTCCCTTCTTGTTCCCTGTCATTAGTACTAATGCCTTTCATATAAGCAGTATGGTGCTCACTCCTCTAAGAAATATAATCATTCTTTTCAGGAAGCATTATCTTCAATACAGTGTATTTTTTAAAATTGGAGATGAACCTTGAATCTCCTTTTTTCTAATTAGCCCATTTCTGTTCACTGCCCATGACAGAGATGTGTGTAGATTCTCTTAGGCAGCATGGGAATGCAGGGCATTCCTCCACATTCACTGCTGCAAAACCTGGCCCATGAGGAACACTCAAGGAGTGCCTGCCCATTCCCTGAAAAGGAGACTGAAGGAAGCTTGGAAAGCAGAGGATGGGATTTTTGAATTTGCAATAGAAGTGGGAAGGTGGCTATCAGTAGTAGATCATAAGAAGGGCCGTATAAATATCAGTACAGGCTTTAGAGGAAAAAGAGAAAACGAATCCTCACAGAGGACTACAGTGACTACTTGAATAGAGATTTTTTTACAATAAATCTGTGATCGATTCTCAAAGGTCAAGATATGAATATGGAGGCAGAAGAGGAAAATGTGGCCACAGGCTTGCACAGGTCCCACAGGTGGCAAAATGTCTTTTTTTTTCATGTGATGAGTGAGCAAGTAGATAGCTGTAGCTCCCTGACTGCAGGTGCCTCTGGCTGGTACTGGTGCTGGATGTCTGGGATGCAGGTGGCAGAGCTCACCAGTGGCACCCTGAGTCCTTCATGATGCCTCATCATGGCTAAATGTGGCTGTTTGCACAAATCACAGAAGGAGAACATGAGTTCATGTATGTGTATATACACACTTGCATGTCTTCTTATGTAGCTTAATAGCTAACGGTGCACACTGTCTCACCCCATTATTCAAGGAGAAGCATCACCGCATAGTTGCCAGTGAGATTACAAGAACAGCTGACCCGAGCAATGAAAGGCAGCACTGAGCTTAGGATGTGGGTTTAGATAGGGTCTACTGTGGGAGTCTGTGCCATCCTAGATCCACTAAAGCTCTAAACACATTTTCCATTCCTTCCAGTCATTCCAGCGCCATTTCCCTGATGCATGTGGGAGACAGGCAGACAAGAGAAAGTGAAAGAAAGAGGGAAAAGAGTCATAGCAGGCAGGGAGGCAGAGGCATTGAATGCTCAGTGCAGCACATTTTCCCATAGATGTCATTCCAGTGAGTAAGTTCGGGGCCTTACTCAACCTAGATTCCTCAGGACTGAACATATCACCAAGAGGGTCCAATGAAAACCCAGCCTTTTTAGGTGCAAAGTAAGGGGAGACTTGGACAAAGTGACATTTGGTTGCATAGATTCATGTCATACCACTAATGGTACCCAGATCAAAGAGAAGACTTTAGGTTACATTAACCTGGAATCCATGAAACAAAGAAAAGTTGATGTCAACTTAGAACAGCCACAAGCCACCCACTTGCTGTATAAAAGCAGTTGCGTTCCAGTGGATCCACCTCAGTCTCTTCTTCCTTGCGATGTCTCTGGGGCAGGAGAGAGCGGGAGTCCCCCAGAGCCCTAGAGAGTGAACCATTGGTAAAGGTGCCAGTATCCCCATGAAGGGGCACATGGAGGCAGGACGGACTGGGCATTGTGGTCAAGTCCTGAGCCCTGGTCAGGGAAGCACATGAGTAGATGAAGTGGCTGGTCCCAAAGCCACCCAGCTCTGCTGGGCATCTGTGAGCAGGGAAAGGTTCCTCACTGGAATACTCCATCTCAATTCTTCAAACTGCATGTGGATAAGGAGATCCTTGCACAGGTGGGAAGGTGGTGACCACTGAGGAAACTGTTGTGAGCCTAGGAATCCCTGGGCTCAAACCTCTGAGCAGCTGAGTAGCTATCAGGGGGCCTTTGCAGTGGCCCCCAACTCCTGGGATACCTTTCCTCTAGCCATCCTGCTTTCTTCAGGTCTCTGCTGGCCTGACCGTGGCAACTGCTGGTGCAATACTTCACAAAGGAGCACATTAATGGCTGTCCCCGTCCGAGTCCAGGCATTTTCCCCAGGGACACCGACTGTATCATGGGCCCTTCTGTTGGTTTACTTTGTGTTTCTCAGGTTGAACCCAAGCCTGCTACCTCAGGGATGGCTTGACACCAGAGCTTGGGAGGGATACCTGAGTGTGCAGACATGGCTGTGCATGGATGTGTGTTCTTACCAGGATGTGGAGAGCCTTCCTGGTGGCTCACATCTAGGACAGGTCGCCTTACGGGCCTGTCCAAAGCTTTTCAGGTATCCATCTGGGCAACTGCTGTGACTTGGGCTGCTAAAGCTTCCCTGTGTATGTGCTTCCTAGGGAATACTTCCAACAATTCAGTAACTGGGGTTCAAAGAATGGGCTAAAAATCACCTTCACTTCTTCCAGAGTCTCTGCAGCCAGTTTGCCAGTATTAAGCTCCCTTTGTCTTCTGTGGTGACTCTTTACTCAAGGATGAAGGAGCTAACAGGTTTGTGTGAGGTTGCCTTGATTCTGGAATCTCATGCTCTCATCCTATCTAGGTCATCAATTCCATAATGACAGACACAGTTGTACCATATTATAACTCTGAAGAAGGAATTCAGTGAGACACATCTCAACAGTAGCTGAATACGATGAAGAATATTTTCTGACAGTTTCTGTCTTCTATTTTCCTTCTCACATATTGGATTTCTCCACTGGGGGTATGCATGAAACCCTGGTAGAGGCTGATTCCTGCAAAAATGTTTGAGTTTGATGAATAAAGTCATCCATGTGCACATGTTTATCTGCATCCTCTGTCCTCGAGTCTGGAAAGTAAATATCACTGTATTTACCTGGGGAGGTTTAGGACCAGAACCCACTCAGGCAGGTGGTGAAGAGGAAAGCATATCTGGTATCTCAATTATGAGGCATTCAGTCATTTTAATTTCATAACGAAGGTAGGCATAGCAAAGAAGGAAAATTCCTAAAAACCATCAGCTGGCTGATTGCATTGCTGTCTAAATGGGTCTCTGAAGAGAAAGACACAGGCTGAGGATAATTTCCTGTACTTCATTACTGCTATGGGATGTTGCAAGGCAGGTAAGAGGTGAGTGCAAATTGTGTGTGCGTCGAACATAATGAAGTGGTTTGAAAACAGCTGCCTGATGACAAACAGCAACATTTTGCTTAGTGCATCAAGGATCCCTCCACAAAACTTTTGTTGTTGAGCAAATAGGAGTCTGTTCCACACTCAAGGTCAGTGAGACTTAGGCTGCCTGCAAGGAATAGAATCTTCCTGCTGTTGCTGTTTTAATGTGGTGAACACATTCATGTTAAGATGAAGGGTTAATCTTTCATTAGCCATTAGTGTGGTCACATTCCATAGAAGACACTCCTTTTAGCAGCAGTCATGCATGCTCTTGGGACCCTCTGTAAAGTGGTGCTACTGAATTCCCCCAAAGGAAGACCCTTGCAGGAGTAAATGTAGAAGCCCTACCTGGGTGTACGTAGCCTAAAGCTATTCACTGAATGAATCCTCCGGGAAACCAGTGGTATCTCCTGTTAATATGCATTTTAAGCACCAACTGCATACACAAAAGTGTACAGATATGTGTAGTAGAGGTAGGCAGCTTTTGCATTCTGATGGAAAATGAATCTAGCGGAGTCAAGGGCCCTTCCTGCCCTGGAACTTGATTCTAAAACTTGCTGCCACCATAAGTGCTGGCTTGAGTGGATGACTGGGTGCACAGCAATCAGACTGTGCAATTGTCGCTCTCGCTGTTTCTTGTAAAGAAAGTAGCTACTGCCCAGTTCTTTCTTCCTTCTCTGACTTGGTTCATTACAGTAATCAGGACATTTAAATTACTGAGTATTAGTGGCAATTTGCTCTTTGGGTTAGTGTCATTAATCTCTAATTTTAATAAAATGAATATTCAAATTATTGTGCAACAAGTTACATGAAGTAAAAATAACAATACATGAATATTCCTAAACTGATAAACAGAGCTCAGTGAATTCTCCACCTTTGTGGCATTAGATTACTCCAGTGTCCTGGTCCTGCACATCTGCATTGCTAACGCAGGAGAGCTGCTGTCCTATGTGCAGATCATGTCCTGATTGGACATTTTGGCTTCTATCTAGCACGGGGAATGGGAGACAATTATGTGTGTTCATACTAGAGGGACCCAGTGGACACGTTGGGTTCACACCATTAGTGTCTTTGCCAGATGCACACATCAAAGTTGTGCATTTAATTTTCAAGTGTTGTGGCAGGAAACCCATCTGAGAAGGTCCGATATTTTGGGGGGAAGGATTAATCCCAGCTGTAGCCCTTCAGTGCCAGGCTGGGAAAGATGGGCTCCTTGCATCTTGGGATCCAGTGACAGGGACCTGGCAGGAATCCTAAAGTGGGGACCTCAGAGCACCGGTAGGGAGACTTCTGTGTCAACATCCCATGCCTTGGGCTCTACTTTGATGTCCTGAGCCTGCCAGTTCTATCCAAGGTAGTAGTCCAGCCCAAGGAATCTTTAGTCAGGAAAACTAGGCTGTGCTGTTCTCACATTCACCACAGATAGAAAGTTGTGATACTGTTTGGCAGATTCTGCAAAAATAGAAGGGAGAAAGGAAATTTTAGGAACGGTGCCTAGGGCCTGGGGCCTGGGGCCTGGGAGGAGACTTGGCGTGATGTGGAGTGGTTATACAAATGTGTGGATAGTTTAAAAACAAGTGAAATCTGGGCATGATTGTGCTAGCCAGTAGCCCTAGTTACTTGGGAGGCTGAGGCAGGAGAGTTCCTTGAGCCCATGAGTTCAAGGTCAGCCTGCACAACCTACTGAGACCTTGTCGGAAAACAAAAGCAAAACCCAAAACACACCAACAGTAACAAAACAAGTCAAAAGGCAGCAGTGCCTAGTGTTGTGAATAGCTATTTCCTTTTGTTGCTTTTAAATGAAACTAGAGTGATTCCAGTCCTTTTTCTGTATACAGACGTGTTATGCTTACAAATCAATACACGTGAATAGGCTACGTGGCTAAAACTAAAAGGATTTGTGCAGGCAAGTCACTTTAACAATTCCTTCAGGGAGAGAGATGAAGAAAGGGTTATAATGTGGAGGAGACTCCCGTCTCCCAATCTGAGCTTTCTCAGTGATGGGATGCTTGGAAATTAGCTGGACCAAGGCAGCTGGGAGTGGTGTTGGAGCACCGCCCGGAGTCAGTGTTATCCTGGATGTCTGTTCCTGTGCGTGCTCCATCAGCTTCTCACATCTCCACCCTGGGCACTGAATATCATTTTGAAGAAACAGAATGATCCTTTGCGATATGAATACGTGGTTGTCTGCAGAAATGCAGTCTATTAGAATCTTTCCTTTCCGCAAGTTGCCTCCTGTCACAGCCAGAGATAGGAAGCAGAGCGTGTGCCACCTCTCTGTGGTATTGTCCTGGAAGGAATTGGCAGGTGACACACAGAGAGGCAGCAGAATGGAAGTAAAATAACAAACTTTCTCATCGAAGAGGGTCAGTTGCATCAGGTGTGATCCCCCATTGATGGAGTAAATTTTTGTTGCTTTACTTCCATTCCGCTGCCTCTCTGTGTCACCTGCCAATTCCTTCCGTAACATTATGAATAGATATTAGACAGTGATTACTCTCCCAACCCCGCAGAAGAGAAAGACCTGGAGATTTAAATAGGAAGGTTTATTTCTCTGGTGACATGTTTCTCGACCAATTATTTTATTTCTATTTGGAAAGCTTTTCATCTTGGCATACTTCTCTCTCGTTACTGGCTACCACTTTGGACTAAATCCTGACATTATTTCCTGAAAGGTCCTGAGGAGAGGAGCTCACACCCCTACCCTGGGTCTGTTGAGTGCCATGAGTCTTCCTGGAGACCTGACCTCTGAGTCTGGGGGTTCTCTGGGTCTATGGTGGGAGGGAGAGCGACATAGGGCAGGGACCTATGTTACCTGTTTCCCCAGAAAGGGTTCTTGGCTCAAAGGGCCCTTTCACTCAGAATTCAGGCAGTATGGCCAGGTATTATCATTACTTCAGAGGCATGGCATATAATGTGTGTTGAAGGAGCATAAGGTGCCCTCCAGGTGGGCCCTGTGAAGAATCACTTCTTGGGGGACAGGGAGGCTACTGAAGTTTCTGGGAGAGGACAGAGAGGCCTGATTTTACTCACAGTTTATTGAGGTGAGTTGGAAGAAGTCTAGAGGGGAGGAAGTTTTGGAGATGCCAGTAAGCTAGCCTGAAACCTGCCGAAATCCAGGTTCTGCCTGTGTGGATCAGGGGTGCACTGATGGTGGATCTAGGAGGAAACATGGATTTGGGAATGCTTGTGGCTATTCTGAAATCTGACACTAGTTTGAGGTTGCATCAGAGAGATGAGGAGGAATTAACGTGAGAACATGGGTGGCTGAGCCACCTATGGGATTATCCATGCAGCTCTGTGTACCATGTGGCTCAAGACAGACTCCAGGTACAGGGATGCCATCGTTTTTGGAAGGCAGAGTATGAAGAGATTGAACAGGGAGTGAATGTGGGCAGCCTACCTATTCCCAAAATCCAAGTTGGACCTGAGATCCACGAAAGACACTCACTGGAGGTGCAGTCAGAGACCTGGGGACAGATGTGGTTGGAGGCGCAAACTCCAACCAGGGTGCATAGGAGTTGGCCACAGAGGGCCTGAGGTCATAGTGTCACTATGTGTGCAAGAGTCATATCACCAGGGCTGCTGAGCTGGGGGAAAGTGAGCCAGAGGAGGCGGAGGCATGTGAGATTGCTGGTCCTAGGCTCCCTGGGCATAGGAAGGTTGTCTAAGAGTTCTGTGAGAGGAGGAGCAGCATGCAGAGATATGTTGCATAAGAGTAAGGCTCTGCAGGAGGGTCTGAAGGAGAGGAGCAGAGGGTGGCTGTGCACTGACAGGCAGTCAGCACTGTGTCACCAGGTTCCCTGAAGAAGGAGGCCTCCTCCTGGGACCAGATCCCTCCACAGCTCTGGCTGCTGAGGTTTTATATCAGCTAAACCAAGATATTGCACAGGGATTCTCCAGAAGGCAAGTGACTATTTCAGGCGTTGAGACAATCGATGCATGACCTCAGACCCAGGGAAGGGGTCAGCTCTCTAGTGTCACTGGTCTTCCAGTCCTGCCACACAAGCTGACATCTGCATGGGTCTCAGCTGGGATCTCGGGAGTCTGGCTGTGCACGCAGCTTCCGGAAGTCTGGTCTGGTCATGTCATTGCTGTGGGACAGATCCTAGGCTGAGTGAGTAGGGGTGGCCAGGCAGAGATGTGGCGGTCCAGCCGTCACAACACTAATGTGCCTGAGTTGGGGAGTGAGGATTGAGAAAGGAAAGAACACTCAAGCCTGAGTGGAGACCAAGAGAAATCTGATTTATTTCACCGAAACAGCTCCTTTTAAAGGCTCACATCAGCAAGAATCTTTTAAGGGCACACAACAACAGAAAACACGAAACAATCGTTTTTATCTTTATGCAAAGACCGGATTTCCTGACTCTTACAGATAACACCAGATCTTTGGCTAAAGAGTTCCTGTTATCCCAGGGTCAAAAACAAAGCAAGCTTAACAAACAGTGTCGTTGAAAAGTAACAAATGTTGCATAGATTGTGTTGATGACTTAATTGTACAGGAAGAAGTTATTTTCCAAATGTCAAACTCCAGTGTGCCATGACTGGGCCCCAACACAGAGAGGGCTGGTAGAGCTACCAGGACAAGGCTCCCCAAGCCTGAAGGTGAGGCCAGGCTGACTCTGGTGACTACAACTACTACCCACCACTGTTGTCTGATGGCCCTCTTCTAGCTTGAGGAAGCCCAAGGGGGCTTCCTCTTCCACCCCCATGGTGTCTGGCTATGTGCTATGGGAAGAGATTCATTAGAAGATCCATGGCCCACCATGCACCTGGGAGTGGGGAGACCGAAGCTCCTGCCCAGGTCTGTGCTCTTGCCCAATGCAGGTCACCAGTGGCCCCTGGAAAGGGAAGGGGTAAGAGTGGCCTCAGCCTCCTGTCTGTGCCCTCTTTGATCTGGCATTCTTCTCTCCCCATTCCGATTTCCTTTTCCTTAGTTTACTTAATTTCTGAAACCGCCACTTCTAGATTTATCTTTAGTATGTTTCCTGGCATGCACATTCCAGCGACAAGCAACAGGAATGACTGTTAACGGACACTGCACGGCTTAATCCTGTGTCTTGGAGCTTGGCCTTGATGATCCACAGAGGTGCCAACACAGGACAGGCGGGCAGCAGCTGAGACCATGGCGCTGCCCAACACAGAGACAACTAGGAGCATCACCACCTTTGGAGGTGCCAGGACAAGTTCTCTGTGGGAAGGAGGAGGAAATGGGTGCAATGAGCAGGACAAATCATCCTATGGCCTTTAGGATCTCTGCAGAGTACATCACAGATACAGAAACTGAGGCACTGCTGTGGGCTGCTGTTGAAATGGGTCCTTTCCCAGTCAGCCCAGGCAGGGGAGGCCTGTGCTTCCTTGCCAGTAAGAGACTGAGTGAGGGTGCTGTCTCCATCCGAGAATGGGCTCTGCTCTCATTGATGAAGAGGAGGAGGCAGAGCAGGAAGAGGAAGGAGTCATCCATGGGGTCATCCATCCTGCAAGCCACAAGGGGTCTGTGCAAGTGGACAGGCTCTGAGCACTACAGTACTGCACTGCCCGCAGGACTGGAAAGACAGGGAAGATGACTAGAGTGGGTCCTTGAGGAGTCCAGCAAGATCCCAGCTGTAAAACAGACCATTCAGCTAGGGAGAGGGGATGGGCCTGTGGAGCTCAGCAGACGATACAGCCAGTGTATGGGTTTGCTTCCTTGGTACTCAAAGTGTGTAATGATATCAGGAGTAGGATGTCTCTTTTGAAAAACAAGCAGAACAGCAAACAGCAGAAAAGCAAATATTGGCCACATTGTTGAATTCAAGCATACACGCACCGGATTTGCACTGGTTCCTCACTTCAAGAACCTCCCCCTGGTCTTTCAGAAAAGAATATATTTAGATCTTTATGGATTCCCCTGTTCCTTGGAGCACAGGAACAGGATAGCTTCAGAAGATAGCAAAGAAGAAAGAGCCTGTCTGCGGCTGGTGGTGTCTGCACCAGCTGAGTCTCTGCTGCGTGACGTGTGTCACAGCCACCGGTATCATGAGACCCCAGACTCGTCTCTGTGAATGCACTGCATATGTCCCTTATGCCTGAAGTCACTGTCCTGATCAAGCAGTCATTCTTGCAGAAATAATTACCAGTTGGTAGAAATGGTGCCTGAAGGATTTCCATCAGAGCTGAAATCATTTGCTAAACAGACACTGTAAACTAATGGTTGTTTATTTCTTTGAGTACGTTGCTCAGCGTGGAGAAAGCAACAGCTTGTGCTTGTCAGATTCTGTTTTCTCTTTTGACAGAGGATTCTTGCCCACCATCTTCTTGTTTACCTGACACTCTCTGCTACCTTTCAGTCCTAAAGATCCTCCCTGATGACTGTCCTCTCAGAGAGATAAGACAGTCTGAGGTCTTTAGCTGGGTCTTCTGTAAAATGAAGAAGTTGTGTACTTAACATGTTACCTACTCTGCAACTCACTAAGATTACGATTTCCAATTTCTTGTCTAATGACTTCCTTGCTGGGAGGCAGAGATGGCTTTTCTGGTCCAAACACCCTGCAGCAGAGTGCAGGGACCTGGGTGACTGGCTCTGCTCTGTGAGCTCTCTCCCGACACTTGTCTGTCTAGGCCCCTCTGACAGAGTGTGGGGAGAGACTGGTGGCTCATCTGCTTCACATTGTGCCCAGAGAGGAACAGAAAGTCCACAAAATGTAATGTTTAGAGTGGGCACCCTTGAACTTGTGCCACCTCAGCTTGATATCATGGCTGTGGAGCCCCTACCTGCCCCACTATCCCAGGCTCCAAAGATACTGTCCATTCTTTCATCTCTGTTGAATCCTAGGAAAAGCAAAACCCAACTGTTGAATGGGCTACAGGTTTTGGAGACAGGTGCTGACAGGGTACCAATGGCCAGTCTGCCTATGAGGAGAGGAGCCCATGCAGAGCCTGCTGTCTTCTCTGCATCACCAAGGCCAGTAGAGTCTTAATAAATCAGGGCCATTCACAGCTAGATTTTTCTTGTGCTAGAGACATCAGGGAGCGTCTCTGAGAAGGTCTTGTCCTCAGGTGTGTCAGATGTGTGAGATGCGCATCTTCACGTGGGTGGGCCTGGGCCCAGTCCTTCGGAGAGACGCTCCAAATGTATCACCTGGAGGGCACTGGTTCCTTCTGCCCTTAGCTTTCCTCTGAGTGTGTGAAGCCTCACAGAGCCTTGTCCTCTGCTGCATACATGGCCCATACCAGTCTTCTCTGTATGTGGTTAGAAGGATGTCTTGAAATAAAACAGTCAAAGAACTTTGCCAGTGTGGTAACCAGAGAAGAAGGTAAGAGATGGCTATAGTGATTCCAGTAGCAGAGAGAACTAAGCATGCTTGGAGCTTCTGGAGCCTCTTGCTCCTGTGCCCTCTTCTCTGGCTATCTTCAAGGAAAACACACAGTTAATTACTGTTTCGTTTAAAACATTGATTTTTATAAGTAATCCTTATGGTATAGCATTACTGGCTTATCTCTTAGCTGGCTTAGCATTTTTTTTTTTTTTTTTTTG
>NW_022900920.1:7741509-7769848 GCF_012274545.1 Fukomys damarensis
TTTTTTTTTTTTTTTTTGGCTGGACCTATCTCATCTCACTATTTATTTACTCAACTAAGGGATTTTCTGCAGTCCTGCGGGGAAAGCAAGTTATTATCATTATTTATCAGTCAACAGAATTTATTGAGTGTCTGCTCATCTTCCAAACTCAGCTTAAGAGACAGCTCTCAAGGGGAGCAGCCAGGGCTCTGCTGGCTCTGTGCACTTCCTGGCTGATGTCCCCAAACAGCAGTTACCCGAGGGTGTTTATCTGTCTGTAACTGTGTCTCATGTCATATCATCTTTCAGTCCCAGAGCAGTGCACAGTCTGCCATGCAGAGATGCCTGTTGTCTCACTAAGAGTTACAGGGAAGGAGGTAGAACGGGAACCGTAAAGCAGTCCATGCACTCTTTCTTGAAGCTGGGCTCACTGCATCCTGCTGTTGGGTCAGTGAAAGTGCTCAAGCATCTTCCTCCCTAAGTGCACTCCACTTGCTTTTATTATGTGCTGGAGGCTTGATGCAAGGTCCTGCCTACCACAGAGGAGCTTGGTTCTGATGGTAATCGTGGTTTAATATCACAAAGTCTTGGAGTTCCAGGAAGTCTTACAATGAGATGGAGACCTTTTCTTTCCATCGCACCTACCAGTTATGGAAATCATTTTATTGATGTTGGTTGTTTACTTTCTATCTCTACTGATACGATGCAGGTGATTTTCTGAAGGATTTGGAGAGCATTGTATTTTTATATGCAACCAAATGAATTCAAGGCTGGTTAAAACTGTCCTTCCAAGTGGGTTTGTTGTTTGTTGTTTGTTTGTTTTGTGGTACTGGGAATTTAACCTAGGGTCTTTGTCCTAAGCCATATCCCCAGCACTTTTTGCACCTTTTGTTGTAAGGCAAAGTTTCACTAAGTAACCCAGGCTGAACATAAACTCATAGTCTTCTTGCTTCAGCCTTCCAGAGTGCTGGGGTTACAGATGCCCACCATTATACTAAGTTTATTTTTTAAGGCATATTAAAGAGGTGTGCTTATTTACGTTTTTTTAGGTGACACATGAAGTTTGGCATGAAAACACCTGGGGATAAAAATATTTTCCCACTTCCATCTACTACAAAACTTGCACTTTGACATCTGTTTCTTTTAAAACCATGTTGGTTATTTTCATATTCATCGCTAAAGGTTATCTTCATTTAAAATAATAGATCAAATTTATTTCAGAAAACTACAGCGTAACGCATCCCTGAGATTATGAAGCTTGGCCTTGTCTTCTTATAACAGAGAGACATTAAGAGAACAAGTCCCCTGAGTACGATGCTCACCACCAGCAGACCCCTCTGAAACTCCCTGTCTCATTGTAACACATTTTGAAGTTGTTTGTTGAAAGGCCTTGTTCTCCTAAAGCAACATCAACATCTGAAGCATGTGGTCAGCAATGCTCTATAGGGGGAGGCTCCATCCACAGGAACACCCTGATCTCTGGTCTCCCCTGGGAATTGTGACAGACCATCTGGACACCTGGCTGGTAGGAGAAGCTCTGAGGTGGGGCACTCATCCGATCAGGAGCTGAGGTGAGCTGAGAGGCAATGATGAGCTGCCGGGGGTCAGAGACATGAAATGGAGGTATTGAGCCTTATGCCCCACTGCCAGGGCATAGGCAAGGGTCTGAAAGCAGAGGGAGTGCTGACTCCTTGGTTTGCTCCCTTCCCCCACAGAACAGTGCAGGCTCTTGGTCAGGGAATCAGCACAGACAGACAAAGGCCCTCTCATGGTTGGAGGGCCCTGAATAAAGAGCTCCTGCAATTTTATGGACTCTCATGTGGGAGAGAGGAAGGGGAGGGTTTGGAAGGGAAACCCTCAGTCCTGGGTACCGATAGGAAAGTGTCCTTAGGTCTTCCTCATCCTCCCATGAGGAGCCCTCAACAGAGGCAACTTGAGAGGACCTCGGCCCCAGGCATGAGATGGATAGGCCCATATGTGAAGGTACTGCCCTGCCGAAGACCATAACTGACCCCATGGGGCTGAGACCTGATTGCTGTGCCCTCCTGGTCTGCCACAGACCTAGCCTGATAAGGGAGGTAGCTGCCCAAGAGAATGGCCAGGCACAGCATTTATAACTGCCTGTGGCCTGAAAAATCACCCTGATTTTTAACCAGGAGTCAGACTCCTTAGTGCTAAGTCCTAAGACTGCTGCTCTCTCATATGTTGTTGTAAATCTGTTAGATCATGTAGCTGTCCTGTCCCGACCTTCTGTTTCTGGAGGTGGTGGCCCTGCATAGGAACCCAGCTTCCAGGCAGGAGGCCAGCTCGGCTCCCCAGTGCTTCTACCATCCCAGGCTGGTGGGGCTTACAATGTCAGGAACAGAAGTGCATTGCAGTTGTCGTGTCTCTGCTGGCTTTTGAGTGGGTCATGTTGTGGGGATGAAAGTCAAGAGCCCACGGAGGGAAGCTCCTTTAAGGCTGGTTCTCAGGGGCTCCTGGGCTGGGCAAGACTTGAGCACTGGTATCGGAAGAGGGGCCATACTTGGGTAGCTTGAGGAACTTTGCACTTCTCCACCCTTCACTCACCCTTCAGTGGGAGTCTATGGTTGCTTTTTTATGGGACACTTTTCCTCATCATTCTGAGGACACCCCTTCCTGGCCACCCCCCAGGAACTTTCCTTTGGGGTTCTTTCTGAGAGGCCCTGAGTGGGGTACCCACTGGTTATGGTTAATGCTAGCCCTGGTGAAATCCTATGGATAGTTGCATCCTGAGTGGGTCGAAGTGAGTAAACCACATTGAGTAAAAAACATTTGTGTAGGGCCTTAAAGTGTGCTGGGGTCCTTTTCTTTCCTCTCCCTCTCCCTCTTCTGAGTGTGTGTGTGTGTGTGTGTGTGTGTGTGTGTGTGTGTGTGTCTGGGAATTGAGCCCAGGGCCCAGGGCCGTATCCCCAGCCCAATTTTTATTTGTGAGACAGGGTCTTGCTAAGTAGTTAAAGTGCCCCCTGGGCTCAAACTGTGATCCTTTTTCCCAAGGCTACTTGCTTATTTTGACACCTCTCCACCTCTCCAACCTGCTTGACATTTTAGCCCCAAACCCCTGCCTGGTGGTAACACACACAGACATTGTGCGTTGGCACAGTTTAGGTCACACTTGTGTTGGGGTGGGGTAAGTGAATTTGGGAAATTTATACGTACATCCATTCCATGCAAGACTAGAGTAGGCTCTGAGCCATCATTAGCCTTTTGAAAGCCATTTGTGATGAAGGAAATGTTTATTTTGCATCACTTCATGGAAAGAGCGTGTAATGTGATTTTGAGGCATCACAACGTGGGCCAACCCTGCTGCCAGAAAACTCCCATGAGCACAAGATCTACAGTGTTCAGAAAGGGAGGGCGTAGGGATATTTTCTCACAAGTATATATTCTATTTTTCCACTTTCTAACGTATTTTTATTATAAGATGGTATATTTTGAATAGTGTTTATGTTTTCTGATTTTAAATCTGAATACAACAACAGGTTTCGATAACCCACCTACTAGAATGGACAAAACCCACTATCCCTCATAACACCAAACACTAAGGATGCAGAATAGTGAAAATTCTCATTTATTGATGGTGGGAATGCAGCGTGGGATAGTCGCATGGGAAGACAGTTGACAGCTTCTTAAAAAGCTAAACATACCCTTACCATGTTCTGCAACAGTTATACTCCTTGGTATTTTCCCAAAGGAGTCGAAAACTTCTGTGCACATAAAAATCTGCACACAGTTGTTTGTAGCAGCTTTTTTCATAATTGCAGAAGGTTGAAATCAACCAAGACGTCCTCCAGTAGGTGAATGGATACATTGTGTACATTGTTATAATGAAATATTATTCAGCAATAAAAGGAAATGGGCTATCAAGCCATAAAAAGACATGAAAGAAACTTAAATGCGTATTGCTAAGTGGGAGAAGTGAATATGAAAAGACTACGTAATGTGGTTCCAGTGATACGACATTCTGTAAAAAACTGTGGCCACAGTAAGGATATCAGTGGCTGCCAGGGGCTGGGGGAAAAGAATGCAGAGGTGGCATGTGGGGTCCATATAGGGAGGTGAAATTGTTCTGTTTTATACCATAAGGGCACATGCATGTCATTGTACATTTGTCAAAAGCCATGGGATTTACAACATCAAGAGTGAACCCTATGGAAAAGTGTGGACTTTAATAATAACGTGTCAGTGTGAGCTTATCAGCTGTAGCAAACGTACCTCACCAGGCAAGGTGTTAATAATAAGGGAACTGAGGGTGGGACCATGTATGGCAACCCTATATTTACTGCTCAGTTCTTCTGTGCCTATAAGATTGTTGGATAAAAACTTAAACATTTGATTGAATCTTGATGAAAAATTATTCTAAAAATCTGTATTTGCCCCATAATAGTGAATTTGGAAAACACCGAAAGACAGGAAATAGAGAAAATCAACCGTAATTGTGCCATCTTGATAGATCCGTATTCAAGATGTCCTTTCACTTTTTATGTACAGTTTTTAAAACATATCTCACATCATGGTACTCTACCTGGATCCTTCCTTGAGATCCAGATTCAATAAATTCTGTCGCTGGGCTCATCTAGAACTGAGCCCTGCACCCTGCTAGTCTGTCCTCCAGAAGCAGATGAGTTTGTCTGCATGAACAGCAGAGCAGCCCCTCTACCAGACTCATGGCCTTCCTCACTCTGACTAAAAACACAAGTCATCGGTGCACCTGTATCTATCCACACAGCCTGGCTGTCCCCTGACAGACCTCATTTCCTTATCTAAGGACTTCGTTGCCCATGTCTACTCCACTCCAGCCTCCCCAGTCTCCTCGCAACTCCAGGAACACACAGGGCAGGTTTCTGCCACAGGGCCTTTGTGCTTCCCAGACCTCTTCACCCAGGTGCCAGCACAGCTCCACTCCTTACTTCAGGCAGACTTTACCTATGTGTTCCCTTCCCAGTGGCCACTTTCCTGACCAACCCAAATTGAGACCCACTTACCAGCTCTTGAGTCTTCCTCTCTGCTTTTACCCTGGTGCTCATCAACCTACAGCATAAGATCAACAAATTAAACAATGTGTACTGCGTGTCCTTCCTCCCTGGGAGGTACATTTCTGAAAGCAGCCCTTCTAACTGGCTCACTGCTCTTTCCCTGAGGTATGGGGCCTATTTGGCACCCAAATAAATGCTTATCACTCAAGGAAATGCTTGTCAGCTAAATAAAGACTGAATGACTGATGTGTAACATTTAAATGCTTTTTTGACCTGCTTTATTAATGTCTTGTAAAACACTTTCATGGCCTTGATGTTCATCTTTGATTTCAGCTGTGCAGAAAATTCCTTCTCAGGGACTCCTCAAGTGGCGATGGGTGTCGACTTCTCCACTAAATGGGCTATTGGTGGTGTGTTGCATCCTTCAGTGACAAGCTGAACCTGTGTGCTATGGAAATCTCTCTCTGCGCTGACTCACAATTGGCCATTCCTGCAAACTCTCCCTCATCACTATCAGCTTTGGGGCACCCTGAGCATCACACAGTGATTTTGTGTGTGTGTGTGTGTGTGTGTGTGTGTGCACGCGCCAGGGCATAGTCTGTGCTTTGATAGCTTGAAAATATTTTTGAACAGTGGCACACAGGATTGGCTTTCTTTCAAGGGGGCTGGTGCTACACTTGCTTGGTTTCCAGGTTCTGGTAGCTTGACGTAGTAAGGTGGGTATTAGTCGTCAATAGACACTGTTTGTCCCATGCTAACTTTGTGTCCCTCTTTCACAGGTGCTTGCCACAACAGCCTTAAGCCAATCACCAACAGTCCCACCATTGCCATAGCTGCTGCTGCAGCAGCTGCCGCCGCCATGGTCTCTGTGGACCCGGAGGGACTCAGGGGCCCATCCCCCTCCAGTGTGCAGCCATGCCATTTCCTGACATTGGCACCAATCAAAATACCACTGCAGATGGCCCCCTTCCCAGGTAGGCGCAGAGTACTGTTTTTGCAGACTGTGCTCTTCCCAGACTACAGCTTGGTTTCCTGGTCATTTGCCTCTGGCTCTGGATGTGAGCTGTGGGACATTCAAATGTAGCTCTGGGGAGGAACATTCAGTGGGGTCATGCAGGGTTTGCTCATTGTCAGGCTATACAAATATACCTCCATCCAGAGCCAGACCTTGCCATACCCATCCTGGCAGTGTGTGTGTGTGTGTGTGTGTGTGTGTGTGTGTGTGTGTGTAAGTGAGACTTCCTGGAGAACTCTTCACAGGCACCTGTTAGTGCCTGGTGCTGATACTTCTGTGATCTTCTGGTGTGGAGTATATTAGGCGTCAAGGGCAGACAAGCTTCAAGTATCTGAGCCTATGATTCACCAGAGCAGAATTAGAGTTGTGTGCAGCCTCCCTGAGCCCTGCTGGGGATGGTCAGATGGCTACGCTAAACACTGGAGAGGCCTTCCTCCAGGAGGACTGGCTGTGTGACATGTATTGTCCCAGAGCCGTGGGACTTGCTGTCCCAGGGCAGGAGTTGGGCTGGTAAACATTCTTGCAATGTGAGAGGTGCAAATTTGTTGAAGTGGAACTCAGAAGGGAAAGGAATGTGGAGTCTTGGACTGGATCTGCAGTGTCCACTGCTGCATGTGTCTGTCTGTTGACTGTGGAGTCAGCATGCTGTGTGTCCCAGCCATCCTGGGCATATCTGCCTACTTCCCGTGTAACAATAGCATCAGTCACTTACAAGGACATGGAGTAAATCCTTCATTCTCCTGAGTTGTTACTGTTGTTTTCATTGTACTTGTTCATGTGATATGAATATTAAATTAAGCAGAAGACAGTATTAATACCTGGTGAGCATCCTAATTCTGAAAGTCCAGAATCTGAAATGCTCTAAAATCTGAAACTTTTTGAGCTCCAACATGATATCACAAGTAGAAAGTTCCGCATGATAAAACTTTGTTTCTTGCACAGATTTATTAAAAATATAATATAAAATTTCTCTAGAAAAATATGTCTTATAAACATTTTATACATAGTGGGGTATAAATAAATTTCAAGTTGAGAGTTGGTCTTATACCCAAGGTGCCTCATTATGTATATGCAAATATTCAAAATGCAGATACAATGTGAAATCCAAAACTCTCCTGATCCAAAGCACTGTGGATAAGGTGTACTTTACCTGTATCATTGATTGTTAGATATTCTGTCACCAGAAACTTACCACTAGGTTGTCATGCACGCACAAACATTAGTTTGTAATAAAAAGATAGCGTAGTTTAATACTTTCCAGTTCTTTAGAGTGCTTTTGGTTTGTTGATTTTTTTCTTGGATAATCTAATGTTCAACACTGGACCTTCGGCATTCTGTACTTCTGCATCAGTTTGATAAATTTGTTGATCAGTAGGATGGTATATTCTCAAGAATAAAATCTTATTTTTGTTTCCACATGTCAGTGAACATACACGTGCAGTGGGGAAATAAATAAAGTACATGCATAATGGATAATCTCTGTGCAGAACCCACATCTATAGCTGTGTCAAGATATTTGTTGTGATCTATCAGCCCAATGATATTTATTAAGGTTGACACTATTTTTCAAGGAAATTCATCTTAGAACAAAAAACTGTGTATCTCAGGGTGACTTTATTTCCATGCTCTTACATAATGTATGAAATGCAATAAAAATTAGGCATCTCTTCATGTTTGCAATTCTTTAAGGTTCTATAGTCAAATAAGTAGTCCTGTGCAGTTAGCGAGAAAGATAAATATCAACAGGTAGCCCCCGTGGCATATACCAAGATTGTGGCGTTGGCATGGATTTGCTGGATGTTAAAACCAAGCTGTGGAAGAGAAGACACAGGTTGAAACTGAAATGCAGTCAGGGCTAGGTGACCCGGGACCTCATCTGAACCCGGTTCAGGCTCTGCTGGTGGATGCCTTTCTGCCAGGAGTGTCCCTGGTGAAGGGCGCTTTGGTGAGGTGTGGCTGCAACATCGTCCCGGATGTCTCTCCATGTATGGAGTTCCTAGGGAGGTGAAGGTCATGATCATGATGAAAACCTTCATCATATTCCCTCGAGTACTTTTAGAAAATCAAGGATTGAAGGAACAAGAAAGATGGGCAGCTCCTTGTCCATCAGGGCTTTTTCAGGGCTGATTCTAAAACGCTTTCAGTCACAGGTGGCATGAGTGAGATTGAGGAGTTACCTGTACTAATGAGCTTCTCACTAGGAAACTCCTGACACACCTTAAAATAAGTGAACCAGGAGAGGGCAAGAAAATTCCAGTGTCTTGGAGGGGCTAACTGGTGGGGGAACGGAGTGGAAGAAACAGAAGGACACCAACAGCCAAATACTGGCAGGCTTCTGCAGACAGGAAATGCAGGTCCTGTGCAGTTTGCTCCCTATGCAAGTAATGCCATAAAAGTCTGTGACCTTTGACGTAGCCACGGTGAGCTGTCGTATTTTTCACTGGATGATAGTCGTGCTCATTTTATCAGTGGGCTTGACTATCTGATTTACACCCTTGACTTGGTGATAAAAAGCCTAGTGCCCTTAGAGGGTCCACATAGTTAGAGTTAAATCCCCCCACCCCCGAGGCAATTTGGCAGTGGTTGTGGGTGGCTTTGGTTGTTGTAGCAGCATGAGGACTTGCTCCTGGGATCTCCTGGGTAGGGGCTGGGGAAGCTGCCTCGTCCTAAAACCCCAGGACAGCCCCCATGGTAAAAATGATTCAGTTCTAAACGTTAGTTAGTGCTTACATCAGGAGAACAATGTCACTTAACAAATTGTGAGATCCCCTGTGAGAGCTCGGAGAAGCTCCTCTGGGAAGGTTCATGCTCTATTAGCTGCGCGACTGGAGGAAATAGGCTCTGCTGGAAAGAAGGCAGAGCCATAAGAATTACACCTAATTATGCACATGGTTTGCAGTTTCGAGTAAGTTACAGAGAGTATTTAAAGAGCTCCAGGAGCAGCTCCCAATTTAGTTGCAAACTAGGTTTCCTTCCTCAGAGGGCTGTCAGCATAGCCTGACCCTGTGCTGCTTGCTCTTCTACAGGCCAGGCACCCACTGGCCCTGTGCTCATGGCAGTCTGTTCACACAGCTGTCCCCTTCCTGGCCTGTGCCTTCCTCTCCTGCTGCCTGAATGAAGCACAGGTAGGGTGAGCTGAACTCAACCATGTCTCCACTTAAGGGACCGTGAGCTCGTTGCTAGGCTGAGCAGAGCTGCTCCTCTCACGGCATATTTTCTAATGCTGTTGTTTACCTGTCTGCTCCTGAATCAGAGAGCAAGGCAGAGACAGTTTAAGTGGAGGGCAGGGTGGACTTGAAGCTGTGCTGCCCTTTGTGCCAGACAGTGTGAGCTGGGACAGGTGAAAGGAGCCGTGGAAGGGGATGCTAGAGCAGGGTCACTGTGCCGTGGTTGTCCGCAAGCACGTGTCAGTGAAATAGTTTGCCTCCCTTCTTCCTGTTTCTTTATATCTTAGGGCTTCAGATTGTTGAAGAAACACTTTCAGGGGGAAAAGTCTAGTGTCTCTTACTTCTTAGTGTTTAGGGAGAACAACTGTTTAGCAAGGGTGGGAAGAAAGGTGAGTAGAAGGGTTTAAGGAAGAGAGCAGAGATACCTTCCCGGATATCCTGAGGATTAAGTCGCCTCAGCCTGCAGCAGCAGCTGGTCCACTGTTCTCATCGGACCGTGTGCCAGGGTGGCAAATATTTTGTGTGAAGATAGCGATGTGGTGGCAGAACTCACGTGCTTACCCCCACTGGATGGGATAAATGGAGAGATTAGTCTTTTTTAAATGATGGTATTTATTTTAAAAACTTCGCCCACAATTTCTTAAGCCTTCAAGTGAGAAAGGTGAAATATGAGTGAGTAGTTATGGTCTCTAGTAGCACAAATTGCTATCAAATACAAATATTAAAAGGGACCATCTGCCTTGGAGACCATTTGCCACCTGTTCTTTTGCTTCCAGAACTATTTAATGGTTTAAATTTAACACGTTGTCCTGGCACAGAACAGCTGGGTAGTGACTATTTTCTTTTTCCACCGGTAACTTGCCAGTCAAGACGCATACAAAGTCAAAGAAGTCTCCAAGTCAGAACGCTACCATGAAGCCTTTCATGTGGCTGCCGGCTTTCCTCATTAGCAGAATCTGCAGATGCTAAGACAGGTTCTGTGACAACAGTGATCCAGTCATTTGGGAATAAATTCTTTCTTTTTAAAGAATCCCAGAATTGTTTTCTTCTCCACTATAATCAAAACTGTCATAATACATATTAACATTTTAGAGTTTTCCAGAGACAAAAAAATATACTCTGTCTTAACACTGTAATAACATAATTACTTACACCCCAAAATGTTGGAAATTCTGCTGCCTCTGTGAGAAAGGCATGCATTTCTGATGGGAAGGATTACACTGCCTTTAGTAGAAAAATTGCTCAATATAAACCAACCAATAAACAAAACCTTCATGTAGTTTATTACCTGTGATAAGTAAGCTCCTTTTAAGACTGCAACTGCAAATATCCAAGGTGGCAGTTTTACATTTAGCCATATCACACAGATTTGTCTACAGGGAGAGACCATGATTTGGATCCAAAAACAAGATCTGGCTTTACACCAAGTCCTTCCTGTCATGAGGTCTTGGTCACCCACCTAGGAAAGGGTGTTCTTTTGACCTCATATTCCCAGAATCCCCCCATCCCTGTTCCCTTCCCTGCAAAATGGCAGGCAGTTTGTCTGCATTAGCTGTCTATGCTGTTAGCTCCAGCCCACTGGTTTTTTATTTTGAAAGAAAAACTGGAAATACATTATATATCCAAAAACTTGTATGTATTTTTGTGAGTGTAATGAATACTATGCAGCAATCCGTCAAATGCCTCCCTTGGAGAGAAGAAAGTTGACATGCCTGGTCCCCATCCCTTTCAGCAGCCTCATTCTTCCTTATCCCAGAGGTAGCTGGACCCCTGGATGTATGTCCGACATTGTGCTATTGCTTTTTAAAAACATGTTTACTGCATGCAAATGTGTTATCTCTAGACAATGTACTGCAGAGTGAGTTTAGGCATCTTTGAATTTTACATAAACATAGCCACAGTCATGAATTCTTGGGTAACTGTTTTTCTGAGGGGATATGTGTTCTCCTTTGTGTTGCTGCACCGAGGTTGGTGGCTGCAGCACAGGCCTGTTCACAGGTATAAAAAAAAAAAAAATTACCCCTGTGAGTGAGTCATGCCATGCAGCAGCACCCTTCCATGGTTGGCAATGCTTGGGCCTCCTGAAATCCCAGACGCCACTGTCCCCTCCTTCCTTTGGAAGTGCTTTCCTCCCTGAACTGAACCTGCTCTGCTAGGGCTCCTCCTGGGGCCTTTGTCAGCTCTCTGTAGCCCTGGGCTTCCTGTCTTTAGTGTCCTTACATCCTTATCTGAGATCACAGCCATCTCAGCTTGATCACCTGCTTCCCTCAAGGCTTGAGATTAGACCAATTTCTCCACAGGCATCTCCTCTACTTTCCAGTAGAGAGCTCAGACTCTACTGTTCTGTCCAGGAACTTTTGATTTTCCATCTCAAGGTCCATTCATAAAAAAACAAGAGAAACCACCTGTGTTTCCTGTGGTCTCCTAAGTAGACCTACTCCTCCAAGTATGCTCCAGTTCCCATGGGGAGTTTCCATTTGGCTTCCAGGCCCCAGCCATGCTGGCTGTTGCTGGTTCCTCAAGTATGCTAGCCCCTGGCTGCCTCAGAGCCTTTGTACTGGCCTTTCTTCTTGCCATGAGTATTCTTCCAGCTCCTTAGCGCTGCATATGGTTTATAGTACTGTCTGTCACTCTGGCCTCAGCTCTGAGAGTTGTTTGGCCTGAATCCTCCCGTTCTGAAATACCCTCAGGAATGAACTCCTTCTCAATGCTAAACATTTCTCTTAGCCTGGAAATTTTCTTTGGTATCTGCTTTTGGCTCATTTCCTCTTCTCTGAATTGTCAGATTTACGAGGCCAGGGGCCCCATAATTCGTTCACCGCTGAACAGATCTTTGCTGTAGGGAAACAGCCACAACACAGGATCCCTTCTCTTCAGAAATGCACTAGAGTATTGGTTGGACACTCCACTGCCCACCTGTGGAGTGGGAACGTATCTGCTCAGGTCTTCCTCAGCATGGCAAACGCTATACTTCTCACTCCTCTGCCAGCATTAGATGGAATCTTTACGAAGCCCAGAGAATCAGGTATGCTATGAAGGAGCACAAGGCACTGTTCACGCTTCAATATTCACACTTTTGTAGGGTTTAGATTTTCTGGAATCCAAATTTTTGAACTAAAAAGCCTTGGAATCTCACATAGCCAATCCCACTCTGTAAAGCTGGGAGACAGAGTTGAAGGTCAGTGAATGCAACTTACCTAAACTCCAAAGCTAGGGAAGGGTAGGGAGAGCCAGAGCTCAGTTCCCCTTTTCCAAAGACTTCAAGGATTTCTGTCTCAGCTACCCCATTAATCCTACGCACCAGACATAATTCACATTCAGTGATGCTAGCACCATTGTATTAAAATCAATGAGCAATGATCAAGAACTGTGGCCAGGTTGCTGATGCTGAAGGAACATTGAATAAATTGAGCTATGCTGGCCAGGCAGGCACAGGTCCAGAATCTGCATGGGCTGGATTCGTGTTGATCTGAGTCCTGAGCAGAGAAGGCACAGCCTCATTCACACAGCTGCACATAGCTCCACCCTGCCCCAGTCCTCCTGATCTCTAAGCTGGGACCATCTTTAGAAGTCCCTGGAAGGACTCTGAGAAAAATAGATGGACTGCAGACAGAAGGAGGAGGAAAGAGTCATTCATTGGTGCTTTAATGAACAGCCACCTCTGAGGAGGCTTGTTGCTCAGTTGGATTGCATTCTTGTAGCCACAAGCCAAAGCATTTTCTTCACATACTCAAGGTAACAAGAGCAGCTGGCCTCCTGCCAGCTTGGCCACTTCATTTAATTTGTGATAATAGCAGTATTGGAAATAGTATCCATGCCCAGTGGCATCAGAGGCATTTAAGAGTGACACCTGCTGTAGGACACATGGAGGAGAGGAGCCTAAAGGGCACTGGAGACAGTCAGGGTTCCCACTGAAGAGTCCAGCTCTCAATTGGACCTCTGCGGCATATAAATAAGATCAGTGCCTCAAGGGAGCACTGTGCATTCACAGGGGACTGGGGCTGTTTTTATTCCACTGCTGGAGCTGGAGGGAGCTGAGATTTTGCTCTGAAGAGTACCTAAATTTCTGAGAGGCCGTTTGGGAGTGGAATTTAAGCAAACACCCAAGATAACACTGGTGCTTGAAAGTAACTCGGTCACAAAAACCTGAGTTACAGGTCTTCGAGTCCTCAAAAAGTTAAATATGGGATACCCAGATAATTCAGAAAGTCCCCTTCTCAGTATACACCCAAAGGAGTTGAAAGCAGGGTCTTCAATACCCATGTTCATAACAGCATTATTCAAAATAGGAAAAGGATGGGAACTACTCAAGTGTCTGTTGACAGATGAAAGGGGAAACAAAGAATGGATTGTACATAAAATGCAATATCACTCTGCCTAAAAAATTTTGATATATGCTGCAGTTTGGATGAGCCTTGGAGAACTGCTACTGAGTAAAATAAGTCAAGCAGAGAAGGGCAAATACTACCTGGCTATACTTGTATGGGGCGCCTAGAGTAGTCAGATCCTTAGAGACAGAAAGTAGAATGGAGAGTGACCAGGGCTGGGGATGGGAATAGAGGTTTTGTGTTTGGTGGGAACAGGCTCAGACTTAGAAGATGAAAAAGCTCTGCAAATGGGCTATGACGGTGGTTACACAACCATTTGAGTGTTCTCACTGCACTGAATTGTATGTGCAAACATGGTTAAGACTGTGACTTTAATGTTGTATGTATTTAACCACAATTTTAAAAAGCAAGGAGAAGAAAGTAGCCTGGTCCTGTGAGCCCTGGGTGCCATCTGGGATAGGCCCATGTAATCCCCTCTTGGTTCCACCAGTCTAATAGAGCTGTGTTCTCATAAGCGTGTGCATGAAATTTATTTTTGGGAACTGGGCAAGTGTCAGAACAATACTGAGTAAGAAGCAGAGAAAACATCTAGTTGCTTCCACCTTCACTGTGAGTTAAATTTCTGATGGTCTTGCATCTGCATCCCCTCTGATTCAACTCTTGCGACAGCCTTCTGGCAGCCGGATTTCAGACAACCTTAGCCATGTGGAACGTGGTGGAAACTGAGGAGAAAAGAGGGAAGGAGACCTCCAAGTCAGAGTGAGAATAGCTGTCACAGAGCCCTGCGCCCCTCTGGGGCAGCTAGGCAGCTTCTGGTTGAAGCTGGATTTGCTGGCTGGAGGTGGAGCCCCAGCCTGAGGGGTGTGGCTGAGCATCTGTGGATGTGGAAAGCAGGAATGAAAGGCTACCCTGAATGGGGATGAGCCCAGGGCACTAGAGGCAGGAGGAGCACAGGGAAGGGTAGACTTGCAAAGCTAGAGCCCGGTCCCAGGAAGAGAGGCATGAGAGTGAAGTGATGATTGGAGAGTTGGGGACCAGGCCAGGGACCCCGAGGACTAAGGATGTGGCAGTGTTAAATCTGGAGAGTTCTGCTGCTATCATATTTTCCTGGAACTTTTTGGAGCTCTGAAAGGGATCTTGTATGCTGAAGACCGATTCTCCAAAATGGACCTGTTGCCCGAGAACCTGGTAACATCCTGTCATTGCCCTAACTTCCACTCTCCCAGGCATAGCCATCTAGAAATACAGTTGGAAAGCAAAGCCACTGTAACTGTGGCTTTGGATCTGTGAGAAGAGAGCATGGATGTCACACAGGGCTAAAGTGCTCTGCATGCTGTGTGCTCTCCAGGTCATAAGGAAGGAAGTGAGGGCTGGGAGTCTGCTTAATGAAGAAGAGATGCGTGGTGTGAAATGGTCCATCTACAGTTTATGGCATTTTATAAGTGTGGAGAAGGCTGAGTTTACTAATTTCATTACAGGCAGGATGTCTGGCTGCCTGTGAAGGCTTCAAGGCTGAGCAGTCTCTGGCTCCAGGAAGAAGAGAGAGGATGGTGTCTTGGAGCAGCACTCGCCCATCTATTGTCTGCAGCAGTGTGAAGACAGCTGTTCTCAGACTTGGTTGATGTCTGACTGGCAAATGGCCACAGTTCCATCCCCTGCAGGCAGGCCAGTCTCCTGGGGGCTCCCAAGGCTCCTTGAGTGGGCTTCCCATACTTGGGCACCCAGGATGCCTTTCCTCTTGGATGCTCTGCTGTCACAGTGATGGTTACAGCCTCACAGATGCTGAGCATTCCCCTAGGACTTACATTTCAGCTTTAATATACTGGATACTTTACTGTGCCTCCTTTTCTTTCTTCCTCCTTTCAGTGGAATAGTGCCATGCTGTGTGCTTCTCAAGGATTTAGGTGGGAACGCTTAAACTCTATCATTGGACAGAGCAAAGATTGGTCCTGGAGACACTACAGCTATCATGAGATCTAGATGCAGAAACCTGGGAGTTTCTCCAAGGCCACTTGTGCTGTTGGGGTGCTGTGGGGACAGAACTGCAGTAGCATGTCTTTGTGTTCAGTGTTTAGTCTTACCTTGTTCAAATGTAGAGGAAAAGAAAAGTGGAATCAAAGAAGTAAAAAACACCTCGGCCTTGGACTGGTGACCTAACAGTGGCATAGTTGGTTCGAGGAAGGTGTTTCTGCTGGAGGGAGATGTGCCCCTTGTCATGAGCAGAGTCCCGTCTCTGGGCCCCAGTGCCTGCCACTCCCTGGACAGCCAAGAGTGGTTGTAGCCATCCCTCTAGCCTTGGTGACAGTAGTAGCTTGTGCTGTGCCGTCGGGTGTCAAAGTTCTCTGGTGCCTTGTCATGGAGCACCGTGGGTCTATGTTCAGGGAAGAGCTAGAGAGCTACCCTGACATAGAGAAGGAACCAGGGCTAAAGCTTTTAGGAGGTCCGGTAGAAAGGGACTGGCACAGTTTTGGAGCTACTACAAGACCTTAGCTTGTGGTGAACGCACCTAGCACCTCAATGGCCTTTCCTGATTCCTTGGTTTGCAAGGAATTTTCTGATTCCACCCTGCTGTGAAGTCCACCTGATGCTGACCTTGGTCCATCACAAAGCCTGCCTGACCGCACAGTCCATCTAACATTTCTACCCTTCTACTCCTATCCTGACCTGGTCCCATTGCTCACTTGACTGCCAGCAAACTATTCAAACTCGTGGGCTATGTCTTCCTTGTCGTGTCCATAGGGTAGGCCCAGTGAAATGCTTCTGTGTATCCTGGTCAGTGCTCACAAGAGCACCAAGCACTTGCACCTCCTTTCCCCCAAGGAATATTCATTGGATGCTGACCCAGCAGCTAAAGAACAAGCCATGACTGCCACTGGCTGAGTTAGGCTGGATCATTAAAATCATACAGCATCATAGCATACTCGTTCCTGGTTACGCAGAATGTAAGAGAGTGGCCATCTCTCAGCAGCCAAGTGATTTTTGACTAGAGAGAAAACTTGCCTAAGTTATATTGATATATTTCTTCATGAAAACGTTACTAGTGTATCACTCTGTGCTCAGGTCCTGGTCCTTGAGCATAGGTACACTTGGGAAATATGGGTCCTGCCAACCCCACTCCCTCATTCTGTGTCATCAGCCACATCTCACACTGGCTTCTGGAAAGAGGAAATGGAGATGCTTCCTTGCCATTCATCATAAAAGAGAGTTAGATGCTCAGAGCTCTGGATGTAGCATGGTGTTCACAAACTGGCCCAGAGGGGACACAGTGGAGGACTTAACCTTTCAGGGTGCTGAGAGGAAGTTCCATGTCACCAATGTACAACCACACTTGGGCCGATGGTGAACAAGGTGGAAGCATATCCCAGGGGTGAGGGAAAAAGAAGGGCCTAGAGGGAAAAACTCGGGTGGGCAGAGTCATGGATCACAGGGAGGCTCGGCGGCCAGGCCAAGGGAAGCCAGAGACATCCATGCAAAGAAACATTTGCTGGAATAAAGTCCAGAATATCTCCACTGCCCTTAGAAGGCTTTCTGCTTCCTCTCTGCTCAGGTTTGCTGTCAGTAGCAGCACCCAGCAGGGCAAACGATCACTCCCTTGTCTACAGAAACATTAGGGCACACCTCTGTGTGCCTGCATCTGAGTTCCAAATCCTCCTGGCTGCAGAGTGAAGAGTGGGGCTGTGGGAATGTGAGCAAGCTCCATGCAGGGTCACCAAGCCCAGGCTTGTAGGCAGCTAGCTTCTGTCTTCTGGCCCAGCGCGCCTTAGCCCTGTGTGTGCTCCAGTCCCAGGAGATCTGCTGCATTGTGCTGAATTTACGTTTCTTCCAAGCCAACTTCCTTTGCAGCCCATACACAAACCTGCTTCCCACGGCAATTCCAAACCTTTCTTCCTCATTTCACGACTGAGGTGGTTATGCACATTTCGAGTTAAAATCACATCACATAAAATTAACCATGAGCTGTATTGCAGTGTTTAATTCAGTGATATTATTCACAGCCACAGCTCTGTGTAAACAGCCAGTCATCTAGTCCTCCTGCCCAAAAAGGAACCCCATACTGGTGAATCTTCCTTTTCCTCTTGCCCCTCCCTGGCCCTGAGCAGCTGCTAATCTGTCTCTGTGGACTCATGGCTTCCAGAAGTTTCTTATGATAGAACCACAGGCTCTGTGGTCTTGTGTCTGAATTATACCTGGTCACAAGTCAAACTCATATTCTGGAAGAATCTCTGTTAAGACTGATATAATCAGTTTCTTGAAATCAGAATTCAAAATATTTGGCCTTTTATTGATTAAAAATCTTCAGTTATTCAATAATTTTTGCTGACTACACGATTGTCAGGTTTTCTGTATTTTCTCGAATCAGTTTTGGAAAATTCCTTCTGAGAATTTGTCCGTTTTTTTCTACGTTTTCAAATTTATTGACATAAAGTGATTCGTAGGATCTGTTTAGCTTTTAATTTCTTGCTGTGCCTGTACAGTTGTTCTTCAACAACAGGCCTTACTGTACAGTGATCTAGCCAGGCCTCTTGGGCCCACTTCCTCTGCCTGAGGGCTCTCAGGACAAACAAGTACAGTGTTCTTCTCACTGTCTCTGTCCCCTCTGTGCTGTTGAAGACAGCAGCCATGTTTTTCTTACTTTTATCCTACTGCTTAGCACAGATTCGCCCATTGGTTCCGTTTGTCTATAATTAAGGTATATAACACAATGCTATAAAATATATATAGTAATAATGGTTACTATGGTGAAACAACACATCCATCATCTCATGTAGGTACACATTTATTTTTCAGTCTCACGAACAGCTATTATCTGTTTATATAGCAAAATCCCAAATACAAAACACGATTATTAATTGTAGGCCTCGTATTATACATCTTTAGACTTGGTCCTAAAATATTACAACTTTGTATCCTTTAACCTACATTTCCTGAATACTGCTCCACCCCTGGTAACCATGTTTTATTTGTCTCCCTTAATTTTATCTCAGCGTATTTGACACTTGAAAGAGATTTTGCATATAAGAAATGTCATGCGATATTTTTTTCTGTGCCTGTTTTATTTCATTTAGTATAACCTATCCCCACTCCTGACTCCATCATATTTGGTCTGTTAGTGGACACCTGTGCTGCTCCCATGTCTTGGGTCTTATAAACAGTGTTGTGGTGAACCAGGGGGTACAGACATCTCTTTGAGGTGCTGATTTCACCTCCTTGGGCATACATCCCAAAGATGAATTATTGGGTTACACAGTAGCTCTAGTTGTTAACTTCTTTAGGAACTTTGGGGCTGTTTTCCATGAAAGCTGTAGCAATCTGCATTCTTGCCAGTGTTATGAAGGGATTCCCTTTTTTTCACACTTTTGACAACATTTATTATCTATTGTCATTTTAATAATAGCCATTGTAATGGGTGTGATATCACACAGCGATTTTGATTTGCATTTCTCTGATAGTGATGATGCTGAACACCTTTTAATCTACCCAACACTCATTTGTATGGCTTCTTTGAAGAAATGTTTATTTGCCCATTTGTTAGTTGAGTTGTCTCCTTGCTATTGATGTATGAGTTCTTTACAGTTGTGATGTTAACCCCTTATTGGAGGTGTAGTTTGCAAATGTTATTTCCCAATCCACATGTTACTTTTCATTTTAAAAATTTTTATAAGTACATGCATGTTTGCAGCACATAGTGATGTCACTTAGGACCCAAGTGGGAACCACCGGCAGAAGCCTTGGGATGGGGAAGTACTCTAAACTGACCTGGCATCAATGCTGCTAGCTTGGCAGTCTTTGACACTTTTCTTTTTCGTTAGTTATAATGCATTCTTTGGGGTAAAAGTGTATGAGAGCTGAATGTTATTTCACTGCCTAACATCTTGAACTCTGAGTCAGAGAACTAGGGTCTGAGGCTGGTCCCCTAAACTCTCTCTCTTTCTCATGTGTTGACTGTATGTCTCTGTCGATCCCCAATCTCTGTCTCTTTTCACTCACATGCGCACTTGTACTCACATTCTCACCCACATGTCCTCAGGGACAACCATCTCGGGGACACTGTGAACTGTTCCTGTTCACCCTCATTCTGTCTTCACATTTGGCAGCTCCACCTGTAGTTTCCTCTTCTTCTCTTTTCCTCTTCCCAACTCCTACCTCACCCTGGTTCCGACTCTAGTTCCAGCCAGAAATCTGTCCACAGGAGCAGGATAGCTTTGGGGAAAGTGTGAGCCATCACAACTGTGACAGAGTCCTGGTGAGGATGGCCTCAAATTCAGATGCTGAAGAGCCAAAGGTGTCTTTTCTGGCTGCTGTTTGCCTTTTATGTTTTATAACTCATAGATTTCTCCACATTATGGATGTGATAGTTGCTCATTTGAACATTTATAGAAATTAGTAGAGAAGCATAAACAAGAGAATAAAGATTTCAAGCCTTCCAACTGTTCACCTTTTGTATAGGATACAGGTTACATCCTGCTGTAAGCACTCTCAATTCCACTTTGCCTCTTTAAAATTATGAACCATCAGGTCAAGTGAAGAACGCTTCTCACCCTCACGGCTTCCAGTGGTTTTACATCGATGTCTCTGGAAGGATCTGCCTGGGAGCAAGTATGCTCTGACTGAGCTTTGATTCTGCTGGTCCAAGTGCCTTGTCTGTTTACCTTGTTGTTAATCCCACGGTTGTTCTGTTTCCAGTGAGCCTTGGGCATGATCAGTGTTTGCTCAAGGTGTTCTTTCTAGATTCCCCGCAGGTGCATGCTGCTTTTGTCTTCTTTGTTGGGAGAAGATTGTGTTTGAATTGTTCTCTGAGCAAGCACAGACCATTGTTTTCTATTCCCAGCTTCTCATTCGCTAAGCTGAATGCTTTTGCTTTCTGAACCAGTTTGGTTGCGTTGGATGAATAAGCCACTGCTGTGCATGAGCAAGTGTGAGCAGGCACACACAAGAAGCTCCTAGCCAAGGAGAATCTAGCAAGGAAACTGGTGTAACCATCCCACTTTTAGGCAGGGGGTCTCTATAGTCTGGCAGTTTTCACAGTTGTAAAGAAAGCTCATATTTTAGGTTTTGAAAAGAAAGTACTGAAGTTACAGTTGTCACCAGAGGAAAAGAGCATGCTTCTTATGCTGAAAGGACTCATGTATGGTTGCTGCGTACACCTCTCAGGGTCATGGAAGTCGGAGCTCCGTGGTACAGACTTCTCCTTTTGGATGGAATTGTGTCTGCTGAAGGTGTCAGGAATGACCTGCTTCTAACTGTTTAAGAAAATAGGGTTCTTCAGCAGCAAAATACATAAAATCTGACTGTTCTTCACTAACTCATTTGGTTCTACTCTCTTTCTGTACTGATCACGCCACCTTTCCTGGTCCCCTTGCAGATGAAAATCTGAATATTCAGCACTGAGCACAGAGAGGCCCGCACTCTCTGCAGGAGGATGCCAGAGCCCAAATCAGAGGACCAGGAAGCTCCCACTCACTCCTGCCTCTTTCTGGTGTTGGTCAGTCTCACACAGGCTGGTCTGGGGCACTTTCTAAGAGTGGGCATGACTCAGAAAGTAGGGCAGGGCAGACTCAGTGCCTCTGCAGGGCGGGATATGCTCGGGCAGTTGGGCTCTTCTGTGTTGCTTCCCTCACTGGTGAGTGTATCGCCAGCATAATGTGTCCTCTTAGGTGTTCCCAGCTGCCAGTATTCATGTCTCTGTGGTATATGTACAAGTCATGTGGGTGCTTTTGTAAGTTAACTTATTTGTTTTTAGACTGGTAGGGAGGCACTGCTGTGACAGACACAAGTGGGAGATGGCATAGACTTGGATCAAGCAGACGATGGTAGGGTCTGAGGAGTGGTCAAGTTTTGGATCTGATTTTAGGGTTCAGAAAACAACTGGGTTGATAGGATGCTTGTGGGTGTCAGAGGAATCCAAAATCAAGGATGACCGAAAGTTGCATCCTGAGCGACCGCAGGAGTGCCATGGAGAATGGGGGCTCTGAGGACTCTGAACTATGCAGGTGTAGGAGTCAGGTGTGGGTGCTTCTCTGCCCCCAGAAACTCTGCTTCTTCCTTTATCCATCAGCCTTTGTCTCTCTTCCTTAAACAAGATTTCTCCAGATAAAGAGCCTGTACTTGGCAGGTCAGTTTCTCTCCTAGTACTCTCTTTTGAACTTGGTTCAAACTGTCTGTCTCCTCCACAGCACTGAAATGACTCATATGGACATCAGCAAAAACTTGCATTTTCCTAAATCCAGTGCATTCTCCGTGCTCCCCTTACTGAAGTTTTCTCAGCATTTGAGAGTTGATTCTCTTTCTTGAAACTGTGCGTGTTTTCCTTCAGGTCATTCCTGTACCTGATTGATCTGACCATCTCTTGTCCTGAGCTGCTTTCCCCTCTCTCCCTTATATCCTTGTGGGCCAAGCTGAGCTCTGCCTGGCTCCTCCTTTCTCAGTCCACACTCCACTCCACTACAACACAATAGCTTGGGTTGTGGGTTCAACTTTCAGTAAAACTATTCAGTCTCAAACAACTTCAACCTCTGCCTCCTCTTCCTGCCCCTGAATTCTGTCCAGCTCGATCACTGGCCTAAGTCTGGATCTGAGTGTCCACATGTCTATGTAACATTCCTACTTGCATGTTCAATATTCACATTGCATTGAAAAGATCTCATACTGTGCTCGCACATCCTTATAATTTTATCGAATAAGATATAATTTTTATTATACTCATTTTTCTCAAGGCAGCATCTGGGGACAGAAATAACTGAGGATCTCTGGTATGAAGAGTGGAGATGCACATGATAGCCAATGGGCTGAGGGGAAGTCAAGGGTACCAGTGGCCATGCAGATGGTTACTGTCACAATTCTGTGGTTACTGAAGATGTGCCCTTGTGGCTGGATGTGGACTTGGGGACTTTAATAAGAGACCTGTGGTCCAGTAGGAAAGCATTTGTGGCTACTGTACAAGCTAGCAGATTTGCATTACGTATGTGAGGTAGCTGCCATTGCCTCCGTGTGGTAGAGTTATGTAGACTGAGAAAGAGTGATTTGAGCTTGTGAAGGGACATGTACAAGATAAACAACCAATTAATAAACGGCGATGGATCTGAACAGGCATTTATTTGAAGACATACAAATAGCCAGGAAGCATATGAATAGAGGCTCAGGATCTTTAGTCTTCAGGAAATGCAAGTCAGCACCACAGTGAGCTTCCATTTCACACGCACTACGGAACTAAAATAAAAACGGCAGGCAATAATAAGTATTGGTGGAAATTTTCACACCCACCAAACAGGTAAATTGCTGAAAATGGACAATGGCAAGCATTGGTTTTGAGAATCAAAATCCTCACATTGCTGATGGGGGGGAAATTGATGCAGTTCCTGAGAAAAACAGATCTGGCAGATCCTCAAATAATTAATACTGAGTAACCATCTGACCCAACAATCCCACTTCTAGCTACATACCCAAGTGCTGTGGCTGGGTCTAGAAGTCCCTCAAAGCCTCGTGTGGTCATAGGTGGGGCTTTTCTGAGGTGGCTGGATCTAGAGTGTGTGATATTGGGATTAATTCATGGTGCAGTGCTAGGGTCAAGATCACTAGGATTAAGCGTGTGAGTGCTGCCTGCTCTAAGTAGTTTGGATAAAATAAAGGGGGCAGAAAGACACTGTTCAGCTTCCTTGTTGCTTTTGCTGTTTTCTTCCTGCAATGAACTGTTTCTCCTCTGCGGTGCCCCTCTGCCATGTGCTACTCTGCTGTGGAGCCAGCCAACAATGGACTGAAACCTCTATGAACTGTAAGCCAAATAAACCTTTCCCCCTTTAATTTTAGGTGTTGGGTATTTTGTCTCAGCAATGAGAAGTAGCTAATACACCAAGGGACAAGAAAACTCTTGTACAGAAATGTTTATGGCAGCATTATGTATTGTGGCCCAAAGTGGAAACAACCTAAATGTCCACCAACTGATGAGTGGATAAACTAAATGAAATCTACCCATAAAATTGAATATAATTAAATAACAAAAAGCAATGAAATGCATGCTACAACATGGATGAAATTTTAAAACCTCCACCCACATGTTACATGACTTATATTGTAAGTTTTCATTCTATTACATGTCATTTCTGCCAAATATTCAGAATAGAGAAAAATCATAGAGAAGATAAGTAGATTAGTGTTTTCCAAGCAATGCGTATTAGAAGAGAAGCTTGGGTGGATGAGAAAAGTGACTGCTAATATAGACAGGGTTTTTTTTTGGGTGGTGAAATGTTATGAAATTAATTATGAAGGCTGGACAACGACCATGTGAACTTCGTGAGAATCACTGGCTGTACACTATAAGGGAATGAATTTTGTGGTGTATAACTGATGTCTGGACTTACTCGCTTACATTGCAGGTCCTGCAGTAAGCTTTGCTAGGGGAGGTACAGAGACACAGTTGCCATAGGGGCCTGGGCAGCTCCTGAAGTAGGGCCAGGATTGCCTCTGACAGGGCCTTAGGAGGAGGACGCTGAACTCAGTGAGAGGAGCTTGTACTGTGCAGTTCACGGATCCAGGATAGTGCTTCCTCTCCTGGCCTCTCTCAGAAGGAGTTGTTGTCTATTAAGTACCTCTCTCGATGTAACTTTGTTACGAGGTTCTTTCCTATTATGCAGAAGGGGGACTGTGTTAACAATCTTGTATTTTATATTTTTAAATAAGTAGAGGAGATGATTTTGAATGTTCTTACCAAAAAGTAATGATGTGTTCAAGGTGCTGAATATACAAGTTATTCTATTTTGATCATTATACGCTGTCTTGAAATACCACACTGTACACCAGAAATATGCAGAATTACCACCTATCAATTAAAATAAATAAAACAAGTAGAAAAATAGAGAAGAACCAGAAGACGCTACTAACAGAAGCTGTAAAGAGATAGCCTGTTAACTCCATCAACTAAACCTGCAGGTTATACAAGCAAAGATACACACATGTTCGCACACATTTAAATAACTGGTGAGCTGGCGACTTTAAAGTTGTTTTCATTAATTTCTCAGTTGTGTGTAGAATTATTTAATATTTTTATTCGTAACAGCTATTTAAGTCTCTTTCTTGGAATGACACACTGAAAGGTGATTTATATTTTAGCTTTACTTTTAGATAAGCAGCTTCCACCTGAAACTTTTAGAAGGCAGAACCAATACTGCACAGCTGACCTTCTTTCCCTCATCCTCATCCCTGTCCCAGAGAAAGAGCCAAAGCGTCAGAAACACAGACTTTGCCTTGCCGTATCCTGAGCTCACCACCATTGCATTTTTATTCTCTTTGCTTAAAATTATTTTCAAAAGAAAAATTAAATGGACCAGGGATTTAGCTCAGCGGTGCCGCCACCTGTCTCGAAAGCACAAGGTCCCGAGTTCGATCCCCATTACCAAAAACAAAAAAGAAACGAATAAAAGCAGTTTAATGGAAGAGTTGTAGCTTCTCACAGCTACCTGGAGAAGTGGTGCGAAGCGTTATGGATAGTGTTTGTGCTGCTGGCAACAGTGTGACAATCAGTAGCTCCCACTGTTCCCTGCAAAACAAGTGCAAGAGAGATTTTGCCTGTCTTTCACTGTGAGGAATGCAGGGCACGGAGAAAGGGGTTCATTCATTCCAGCCCGCTCTCACTGAGTCACCTGTGTTGGGCTATCCAAATGTGTGTGAGTGTGCCATGGGCCTGGCAGGTGGCCTGTATGAATGATGGCACCGTGCAGATGGAGGAGGCAGCTGTGGGTGCCAGGTGTGAGACTGACATGGGAAGTGGGCAGAGACCAGTAACCTGATCAAGGGAGAGGAAAGTGAAAGATAACCTGTTCTAAATCCCGTTTTTGATCTGTTGAGTCTTTGAAGATTTTTGTTCACTCATGGCTTTTTTTGACATTTCTGTTATATATTGTCCTTATGAAGTGATGAACTCTGCTGCAGAAACCGTGTCATCTGTCTGTGTTCCCTGATGATGGGACCAGCAGGGATCTTCTGGACATTCAAGCATCATCTGGGGATGGACTGAGGCAGTTAAGACAGGAGAAAGGACTCCTGTAACTGCCAGATTATGTTGATTTATAAATACATGTTTCAAAATTTGATCATGGTGATAAGGAGCATGCTGATATAATTTGCTATAGCTAATACATAATATTTTAATATATAACAATATATAGTAAAAATGGGGATGGTTTTACACTCTAAATTCTCCTCTGCTCTCGCCCTCCTTTCTTTACCTGATAAATTTTCCCTGTGGTTTTTCCCCGTCCTGGGCTTGACCATCCTTCTCATAGCCAGCCATGAGCTCTAGCGTCCCCTCTGTATGTGATTCTGGCCTCCAAGCCTCCCACTCTCCATTGCTGGGTTTTGGTTTGGCCAGCAGAACCCTCTTGGTCCAGCAGCTTTCCCTATGTAGAACACTATGACCTCCTTTTCTTTCTGCAATCAGCCTTACTGTGTTTCTGGGGCTTGAACCTTTTTCCACAGAGTTCCTGGCCGACTCTCGCCTCTTCTCCATGCAGCTTGTCACCGCTGACAGTCTCTCCAAGTGCAGGCCGCTGCTCTGTCCTCAGCAGTGTATAGGTGCTGTCTTGCTGCTGCACCCTCAGACCTGCGTGAGGCCTGATGTATCATCTCTCCACCCCATGCCCAGGCACATGGGCCCTTAGTAGGCTGGTGCAGAAACTCCTCAGATAGTAGGGTACTATTTCCATCTTTTGACTTTGTTTCTCTGTTAGGACCCAGCACTTAAGGGTTGGTGCTTGGACTCTGTTTACTGAAAACACCAGTTATTTCTTTCTGATAAGGGAATGCCCCTGGTGTCCTGCTGTGACCTTCTCTTTGCTCCGGGAATGCCTCCTTATGGTACTTGATTTCTGCTCATGATAGGTTCCCAGAAGGACAGCTTGGGTCCTGAGCAGAGATGACAGTCCCTCCCCAGCTCTGATGCAAGCCAAATGTCAGTCTGGAGCATTGTACGCCGTGAATAAGTGGACGACCATGGCCAGAGCCAGCCATGGGAACTGGCTTCTTGTGGGACCCAATCCTCTTTTTCTGCAGGAGGTCTAGCCATGCCTTCCTGAGATCCTGTCCAGATTGAAACAGCTCCACACATTTTCCCCATTCGCCCAACAGTCCCACATCCTTGCTGCCAACTCAGAACTTGAACAGCTCTGTTTGTATTTGGACTATTTAATCCTTAACTGGAATTCATCAGAGCTGGGGCTCTCGAAGGCCCCGCCTTGGTCTGCACCACTGGGGCTGGAGGTTGTTGGTGAAGCACGGTTGTCTGGGAGGGACGTGCTCTGACTGCTGGGAGCACTGCTGTGGATGGGTGAGGTGTGCACCAGAAGAATTGTTTCATGGAAGGAGCTGACACACTTTCAAGTAAGATGACTGAGGGTGCTTAGCAAATTAAAGTCAACTTCTGACTCTCAGGGTTTTTTAAAATTTATTATTTAAAACCTATTAACAAGCTATAATGTTGGCAGTTATTCCCCAAAATAATTAATCATAGACAAATTCGAAGTATTCCAAAGAGGTTAAGCCGGGCAAACCCACCTAATAGATGAAATGCTATAATTAATATTGCCCCAACAGCCTCCTCTCATTTGACTCTTAATTACATTTTGCCAACTCTTTCCAGCCCACGGTAGAGTCACGGTTCCTGCTCTGCACACTGGTGGCAGTAATACCAGTGAGACCCGCTGGGGAGCTCACAGCCCTGGCGGGCTTTCATCATACAGATCTGTGGCCAAGAAATTTCCGATTCCTCTGACAGGAGCTTGTAACTCAAGCCAGGCTCACTTTCAGAGGAATGGATAGTGACAACCCCACAGCATGGCCCTGTCTGTAGGTTGGAGCTTGGCCTTGTCTAAGGGCCGCCACCTGGTTCCTACTGTGCACCTGCCTCTCTGTATCGGTGCCAGATTCCTCCTGCTCCCCAGAGTGTGTGTGTGGAAAGATGACTCTGGGCCCTGTGCAAGTGACGTATGCCAAGTCTCTCTGAGGGGAGTGTCACCCACGCTCCAGGCAGTAGCTGTGCACCTGTCTAGGCTGGAATACCTGGGCCAGATGATTTCATCAAGAGGCACATCGCTCTTTGGCTTTGCTGTGACCTCAGAGGCCATGAGCTGTTGGAATCCTCTTGGGTCAGCACTGTAACCTGACTAGAAGGGGGGCACCCACCACACCCTCATACTCTGGACACTAAAGTCGGCCTGTGGCCAGTGGGATCCACAGTGCTGTATGTGCACTCCCTGCATTTCTTATAGCTGTGCCAGCCAGAACACCTGAACTCAGTTTTGCAGGCTGCCAAGAGAGAGCCCACTTCACCTCCCCTCATGCCTCCCACCTCTGGCAACTATTACCTGGGAGGACCGCCCTGCCCTGAAGCCTTCCTTTCTGGGGCAGACTCCTTCAGCCCCAGACAAGGTCTGTAGCTGTGACTTGTGGTGTGGGATGCATCTGATATCTCTGCTCCTTGGCATTTTTCCTCAGTCTGATTTCATACCTCTTCTCATTTATTTTTATTCACCTACACATGGAGGTAGAAGTCTGATGATAATAAGCAAGAGTCTAGAGAAACCCCTCCATGCACACAGAGGCATCTTCTTTCTGTAGAAGCTACTTTTATTTTATGTTATATAGTTTTGTGAGTTAACTTTTCCATCTCTCTGCTCCTTGGCATTTTTCCTCAGTCTGATTTCATACCTCTTCTCATTTATTTTTATTCACCTACACATGGAGGTAGAAGTCTGATGATAATAAGCAAGAGTCTAGAGAAACCCCTCCATGCACACAGAGGCATCTTCTTTCTGTAGAAGCTACTTTTATTTTATGTTATATAGTTTTGTGAGTTAACTTTTCCATCTC
>NW_022900920.1:7770322-7851514 GCF_012274545.1 Fukomys damarensis
ATATATATTTATGTATATATAATTTTTTTTCTTGTCAGTCTTCAACACTAGCTATTGGGATTTTGTGAAAACTGAAGATTGTGCTAATGATTTATTGCTGCATAATGGCAAAATTAGCTCCTGCTGGATACCAAGTCATTCCACACAGAGTGGCTTAAAATAATGGCCATTTGTGTTAGCTTATGCTTCTGTGAATCACAGTGTGGGCTGGGCTCAAGTGGGCAGTTCAGCTGCTGCTATGAGTTGCATACACTTTGTCAGTTTTGTGTATATTAGATTCAACAAAAACCCATAGACTTTTTTTCATTAAATTCATTGGTACATTTTAGGTATACAATATGATGCTATTCATCATTGGGGATATGTATCTTTATGTGATATATCTTGGTTCTTATTTTTTCCCATTTCTCTGCTTTCCCTTTAATCCCTTCACCCCTCTCTATTACAAAGACTTTGTTTCCATGTTTTCCTTTTCTCATATTTATTCCTTTCCCCTAGGCCTCCCATTTCCCCTTCCCCTTTGGACCTGGAAATCAGTGTGGAGATACCTCAGAAAACTACTATTAGAGGCCCATTTGACCCAGCTATTCTGCTGCTGGGTATCTTCTCAAAATAATTAAAAGAATCATTCTTTATGGCTGAGTAGTATTCCATTTTATAGAAGAACCATATCTTCTTTATCCAATTTCCAGTTAATGGACAATTGGGCTGTTTCCAAGTTTTAGCTGTTACAAATTGTGTCACTGTAAACATGGGTGTGCAAATATCATTGTGATGTGATTCTTTTAATTATTTTGGAAAGATGCTTAGCAGAGGGATGGCTGGGTCAAATGGGACCTCTAATCATGTTTGAATGGTATAACTGATAATGTGAAATAGGGAGAAAAAGGCAAAAGGAGTAGGGGAAATGGGAAGAGTGGGGGAAAGAAAAAAAGGAAAAAGAAAAATATGAGAAAAGGAAAAATGGAAACAAAATCATTGTAAATAGGGAAGAGTGGAGGGGGTGAAGGGAGGGCAGGGTATGGGGAAAGAACAAGAACCAAGATGCATCATGTAAAGGTACAAGGTCCCATTGGTGAATGTAACTACATTGTATACCTAAAAAGTACCAAAAAACTCAATGAAAGAAAAAGAATTAAAAGGATCATACCAGTGATATATATGCAGCCATGTTCATAGTGGCACAGTTCGTAATAGCTAAAATTTGGGAACAGACAGCCCAATTGCCCATCAACTGGAGACTGGGTAAAGATTTTTAAAAATAAAATGGAATATTACTCAGCCTTAAAGAGAAACTAGAGAAATTTAAGCTAAATGGATGCAAATTAAGGTGATACTCAAGTGAAATAAATAGGACTCACACGTGTAAATGCCAAATAGTTTCTCTGGTGTGAGAAACTGAAAGTGCAAGTAAGGATCAAAATTCATAATAGATAACGTGAAATAGGAAGAAAGGCTCATATGCTTTTTAGGAGTAACTCTCTTTTGGATCGACAGTGAGTGTAGGATTAGACTTCTGTAGGATTACACCTGAAAGATTTCCTAGAAGCTCTTAAATCACCCATCCAAGATCAGTCATCCACCGGGCAAAATGGCAGCTGACAGCAAGGTATAAGGAAACATCTGGGTCTGAGGCTTTAGCTCAGTGGTTCTGCTGCCTGCCTGAGAAAAAGCGAGGTCCTGAGTTCTATCCTGGGTACCCCAAAACAACAACGACAACAAAAGCAAGCAAACAAACAAAAAGGAAACACAGCTGAGGTAGCAAGAGAACTGCCCAGTTGGGCCCACTCTAAGGTCCAAACTCTGGATTAGGAGCTTAGTACATGGTAGCTGTCTCTTTTTAGTAACAGTGAATAACTGATCCATAAATTAACACAGAATGTGAATATTGCTCAAGTTAAAACTGAATAGAAAAATCTCTGGTAAATTGAGAGTGGTATCTAATAGACTTTTAATTTTAGGTGAAAAGGCTTCTAGGGAATCTTGTAATTCTACAGAAATTTAATCCTATACTCAATTCTCCGCCTTAGCCTCCTGGTTGAGATTTTCTCTGTGGTCATGTCAGGCTTATGCTTTCTCGCAGCTGTTTCTAATTATGGTTGGTTGTGGGCCTTTTGTTTCTGGTTAGGAAAAGGCTCAATTGTGATTTGGGCCTTTTCTGCTCCAAACAGTCAAGGTCAGGAGGTCTGGATATACACCAAAGGTTCTGGTGTCCCCACACCCCTGGAGGAGACACTAGGCAGAGGTTATCTGTCTTCTACCTTATCACTGTCCCCTTCTACAACCCTGAAGAAGCATATCATCTGCTGGAGACTCCCTGTCCTATCCTCTTCTGGGTCTTTACCTTTTGTTCTTTCTCCATCTACTTTTTAGGGGAGGGCATAGAGGAATGGGCACACATATTCACCTCCTCTGAAAGCCTGAAGGGCTCTGCTGGGCTTTGTTCATCAAAATTAAGTGATCCCAGTCCCTCCATCAGGCAGTGAGCCCCGGCAGGCAAGGACAGTGCTGTGCAATCGTATTCCAGCATCCGGAATGGGTGCAGCCCCAGGGATGGATGCTCACTCACTCATTCACTCATCAAATACTTAGTGTTTGGTTGAGCCAGGGATTGTGCTAGCACTTAACTTCATCAAATGATGAGAGTCCAAAGTCTTCACTCTTAAGAAACTTATGGGGATTAGGAAGACACAGATAATGCAGTAAATAAAATCTATCAGGACATCTTCAGTAGGTGAGTGAAGAGGCAAAGTGAGGGTGGGAGGGAAACATTCATCCTCCTTGGTGGACAACCAAGCCCTGCAACCAGAGGGAGGCGCAGATCCCAGCGCCCGGCACACACCTCCCAGAGGCTGTTCTCTGCATGGTCCATGCTCTGAGAAGAGCCTGATGAGGAAGGAGTCAGGCATGGAATGTGGTTTTGGAACACAGCACGTGATTCTGCATGGAATCTGTGACATGAGGGTTGACCGGCTGCTGCTGGGCTCCCACAGACAGGTGCCCATGGACGGGGGCCACGTTCTATCACAGGGACTGGTGCAGCCAGATTTCTCTGCACGGGGGACGGGAAGGACTGTTTCCTCAGTTTCAGATATCCTCTTTCCTGAAACCCCTTGAAACACACCGCTGTGCACCTGTCTGTTTGTGGTGGCTCCCCTGTGTGCTGTGAGAGGCTTTGAGAGGACACCCCAACCTATGTGAGGGCCAGGAGGGACCTGGGAGGATCTTGGCTCTGACCTGAACCTGGAGTTTCTGAACCAGAGGAGATGGCACAATCCTGTGTATACAGGGCCCAGACAGAAAGGCAAAATTTCTCTCTATGTATCTTGGCAAAATTTCTATATTCCAGAGAGCAGTACCTGCCCAGCTATGCAGTGTCTGTGGTGCTCAAGGTCAATCCTATAGAAACTCCTCTTCTGTGCTGCTCTGCTGACCCCTTCTTACCTTTCATCTCTGGCATGTCAAGTCTTAAGCTGCTGACAACCCCTCTGAATACCAATCTGGAGCCCTGAGTGTGGTGTTTGTGAAAGACATCTGATTATTACTAAACTTGTTTCCATTATTTGACCACTTGTCAAAATCTGCAAAAAGCTTTCTTTAGAAGTAATAAATAAATAAACAGATAACAGGCAAGCATATTCCTTTTTTGACATGCCTTTATTTTTAGGAGATAAGATATCTGTTGACATTTCCTTCTCATTTTTATTCTGAGCATTGCTATAAATGTCTTCAGCAGGCTCTTTTCTATCTACATATCTTTGGTTCCCATATCAGCAAACAATTTATGGACTTTTGTTTATTTTTTTAAATATCCGACAGAGGCTGCATCCAAGTGAGGGCATGGAATTACATTGCAAAAAGCTATTGCAAAATTCCTTATTTCTGGGAGGAAAGGAAATGCTCTGTGCCAGGCTTGACTCTGAGCTCATCAGACCTCAGCTTGCAGGTGTCAGCAGCCCCCCTAGGACTGTCCTCTGGGAAGGGCAGCCTGCTACTTATGGCAGAGGAAAAGCATGCTGTGGTCCTCGGGGCTGTGGGCTGTGTGTTCTCAGACAGAAAGACAGAAAGAGACAGTTCTGGCTACCTGATGAGCAGGGCTATCAGTATGAGGCCAGGCTTTGCCAAGGATACCGAGTGACAAGAATGACAGGTACCACTGTTCTCAGCATGCCATTTCCCACACTGCCCAAGGTGAGAAGCCTCCAGATGTTGTGGTGATAAGTCAGAACCGGGGTCTGGCCTGCAGGATGGGGGAGAGTGCTGATCCATCCAGGCACAGCCGTGAGGGCCCACTTCTAGCATGCGGCCATCTGCACTTCCAGGGTGACCTTTACCATGATTACAAACAACACAGGGCTTTTCTATTTCACAGGGTTACAGAGTTGAGTGAATGCAGAGAGAAAGAATGTGAGGAGCTCCCAATGGGCATTCAGGAAACATCTAGCCTCTGCTTGATCAGACCTTCTCCATTGCTTCGTTGTAGTCATGTGTGAGATAAAGTTTCTGCCTGCTCATTGGGCCCCCTGGCTGGGGCTCACACTGTCTCCTGTCCTGTATGTGGACTTCTGTGCAGCTGTCTCCTGGGTGGGCTTGGACAGTGTTGGGAGATCTCTTCCCTGAACACTGCACTCTGGTGTCTTCCTTTTCTTTTTTTTTTTTGCGGTACCGGGGGTTGAACTCAGGACCTTGTGCTTATGAGGCAGGCACGGTGCCACTGAGCTAAATCTCCTGCCTCAGTCCTTCTTTTTGGGGAAACTTTCATCTCTTTTGCAGAAATATCTCCAAATGTGTATGTATGGGAGCCACAACCATTATTTGTGCTCTGGTATGGATTCTGTGGTGAGATGGTACACAACCTGGGTGGTGAGGAGGAGCCAACTGCTGGGCTCCTAGCCTAGCAGAACCAGGTGGAGGGCAAGGCTGCCTGGGTGAGAGTGTGTGTGTGTGGGAAGCAATTAGGAAGTTAGGAGCCATGCACACTCTAATGTCACTGATGATTGCTTGATTTGTCTCAAAACAAAGCAACATCTTGATGAAAATAAGGCAATGTATTCTACCGTGCCTGGGTTAGGAATTATCTCAAGTAGGGTGTCAACGGTGAGAGAGTTTCACAAATTCCAGCTCCAACATCAATAGAATACCCAAACAAGAGGCAAATAGATAGTGAGACTCCAACTTAACACTCAGGAAATATGATGACGCTGGATCACCGTGTCTCCCATGGCATCTGGTGTCACTGGGTTGCAAGCCTCTTCTGCCTGCCGGGATCTTTAGAAGAGAAGGAGTTCGACTGGTTTAGCTGAGGAATTGACATTTTGCACCCTGATAACCCCTGTATGGTACTCTAGCAAAGACAGGCTTTTAAAGTCACTGAAAAGATGGTCGGCTACACAGCATCCTAAAAGTTAGGAATCTCATCTTGGCTTGCTTTTTTCCTTTTTAATTCTTTACTATCTCAGAGTAAATCCACAAAGTTGTCCTAATCCAGCTGCATTTCCTGAAGAGCTGTGAAGGGTTTCTGCTTAAGATAAATTGCTGCCTTCCAAGCACCTCACATCTTTGCAAACTCCCTGAGTGGACAGAACTCCACTCAGCTCTTGGGCTCAGTCAAGCAGTATTTTCAATTCCTTGTTTGCTCTGCAAGGATTTACTGCTCCGTTGACTAGTGCCAGACACAAAGGGTGTGGAGGTCAACAGCACCCACTCCCTGATTGTGCTGGGCCCAGGATGTGCCAATTCTTATAAGCAGCACCTTGGGGACCTTCCTTCTCCCCAAATAAGCCTGCCTCAAGTACTCGAGGCTTGAACCTCTTCCTTTTGGGCTCATTAACACCCTTATCAAGTTCTTTATAAAATAATGAAATTTTATGTAAGTCCCTGCAGTTACCCATCTGCAGTTTTACTTCATCAGGTACAATGAAACTGAATTATTAAACTAGTCAATGCAGTAATTTATCTTCATTCATTTCAGTTAATATTCATCAAGCCACTCGTAAGTGTGAGGTGCTGTTTTTGGTACTTGTAAACCCAGGAGAAACAAAGTAAAAGTCTTTCCTTTCAGGGCTGTGCACCAGTAGAAGCCCACATAAATGCAAGATGTGGTACATGGGTGATTTGCATGGAGTGTTAGGAAATGACAAGCATTCTGGAAAACAGATCCCACTGATGAGAAGACAGAGCCCAGGACTCCATGGGGCTGTTCTGACAGGGGGTTGAGGTAGGCACACTGAGATGATGACTTTCTGTGCACAGCCAAAAGATTTCTCTGTGTGGTGCTCAGAGAAAGAGCATTCCAACAGAGGAAATAGTAACAAAAAGGCTTCTGTCAGGTGTGAGTGTGGAGTGTTTGCAGCCCAGTGGGAGAGCACAGAGGAAAGTAGAAGAGGTAGGATTAGGAGGCCTTGGGGGCTTGGCTATGGAGGGCTCTCACGACTCTCCTTTACTCCACATACAATTGGACCACGGCGGGGTTCAGAACAGAGAAGCCCATGAACATCCCATGGCTTCCAAGAATAGACTACTGGGGCCAAAGAATGAAGTGAAATGTTAATAGAATGAAATGTGTGAGAACAGTGGTTTCGTGATTCCTGCAAAGCAAATGGATTAGGCGAACCTTTTATTTGTACCAGCCCATAAGGACAAGGATACACATTTTCACTTATCAGCCTTAATACTTGTCTTCCAGGATAAGCTCCTAGCTGATTCTCATTATAGACACGATTACCTCCATTCAACATTTCCCACTCCTGGATAGTCAACAGCTGTGTTCCAATATGGGGAGAGAGCTGATGAAAAGATGTGAAGCTCTTCTACTCAGCAGGGATGGCTGTAATGGAAGAAAATGTCATTTTAAACCATAAACAAGCTAAACAGGAGGGATATGCTGCAGGGTGCTGTGGTAGGGGGATGTGGAATTTCACCTTCAAGGACAGCTCCATAAATGGTAGTAACTAGGTGGCACTGAAATTCTGACAAATCCACATCATGTGGCCCCCTTGTCATTTAATGTTAATTTCAGTGGCTCATGAGCACATGGCTATTTTAGTCAAATTGTTTAAAAATGGCAGTAATAATTAGTTTGTGAGAGTCATTGAATGGCTTTCACAGTTGAATTTATTAGATCATAGATCATAGGTTGAAAATCTATGGTCCTTGTCTGTAGAGGCATTAAAGACTAGTATCCCCTGCAAGCCTAACAAGTCAAAGGGCTAAGGGTTTCCATCTAAGCAAGATGTCTAGCATCTTGGCAGATAGGAGTGCAAAGGTCATCCTGACATTTGGAGTTTCAATTGGAAATTTTATGTGACAGCCTTTCAAGTGAACCTTTTTGCAATATAGTGTCTCTTATTTCTCATGCTAAAGGGCACTGTTTGCACTGAAGTTGTATTGTTTACTGTATAGCTCTCTATATAAACATATTTCATAGGGATATATATGGATTAGATTAACCAATGAATGCATTAGAATTAAAAGCAGGAGTAGCCAGAGCCAGACATGCAAGTTGGCCACTCAGCCGCCCCCATCTCTGTCAGCCATATGCCAGACCTTGTTCTATGCCATGGATACCTGTAGTTCTCTTCAGCTGATTTGCCTGAAGAGGGTCATATTATAAACTGTGATATTTGAAACTTAGCTGTTCTGGGAATATTTCCCCTATCATTACATAGAAGTCCACTTCATTTTGTTTAAGTGCGCCAGAATATTGCAAATATTCTAGTTGCCCTAATTCACTAAGTTGTTTGCCTATCACTACTTCTTTTAGTTTATCACTATAGGTGGTGTGTGCACATCTCTGTGCTTATTTGTGCATTGGGAGTTTCATAGATGGTGACTTTAGGGTTTTAACTGACCTTGGGCACTGCCTGAGTGACTCTCCCAGAGTCAGGGCACTTCCTACTGCTTGAGCCCTCCTTCTAGGAGATGCTCACCACCCACAAAGTCAGTCTGCCCTCTACCTAGTAAAAATGCCCATAGTTCAGGAAGCCAATAGAGCTTCTCAGTGATTTCCTCCAAGGTGCTGGATCAGAAGAGCATGAGAGGAATCTTCCCCATAAGATAGCTGGGCAGATTTGACATCAGCTTTCTTGACCCTTTTGAATCATCTCCCCATCAAGCCAGGAACTGCACGCTTTCTCAATATCTTCCCGAGCAAAGCTTTAATGATGTTTTTTTCGTAGGTTTCTTATTTCCTTCCTTCCCTCGTCCCACATTGTGACCCTGTGCTGAAGAGCTGTGACAACAATCTGACAGATACTGCTGAGAGCAGAAAGCAGTCCCCTTCAAAGCACATTAAGAGTTTGTGTCATTAGCCTTACACATGTTCCTGTCCTCTGAGCAGTGGTTTTCCTTAGGGGAATTAAACCTTGGGATGTAGGACCTCTCCCCCAGGCAGAGATATTTGTGGTAGTAGGAGTAGAGCAATCTATGTCTACGGCAGTAGTGTGTGTAAAATATTCTTTTGTCACTAGCCCATGAAGCTTTCTAAACAGCTATTTGCAAAGGCCGCAGTAACCAAAGGTTCTGTTTATACAGTGAGTTTTCCACAGGCAGAATTTGGAGGTGGTGGGGACATTCCAGGCAACGGTCTTCTGCTGCCTGTTCTAGTTTCCCTACGAACTGGAGGGAGACAGACACTGGTCAGGTGAGGTAGGGATGAGAGATTTCTATACCCTTTTCTCAGCTTTCAGTGACAAGCTCCCAATTCCACCCACCTCATGAGGTATGGAGCCCAAAGCTTCACTTTGCACAATTTTTTTATACACTTCAATTTTGAAGAAAAAGAGCAAAATCTATTTTAAAATTCTTCAGGGCTCATATTTTCTTTTCCCTTCTTTCCTTTCCCCTACCACTCCTACTAGATATGAAAAAAGGAAAAACATGGGAACAAAGTCTTTGCAAATAGGGAAGGGTGGAGGGGGTGAAGTGGGGCAGAAGAATGGGGAAAAATAAGAACCAAGATAATCATGTAAAGGTACAAGATCCCAATGATGAATGTAACTGTACTGTATACCTAAAATGTACCAGTAAACTTAATGGAAAAAAGAAAAACTCTTCAGGAATCATCAACTTCTATTATTCATATTTTGTGAACAAAAATTGGCTGTGGACTAAAGTGCTTGCCATCAATGCAGTTTTTACACCCAGTGGTGGGCGCTGATGCTGATCAGAGTTGTGCCCCTGATGCCTGACCTCTTCTTTTGTTGGTGCTGCAAAACAAACAGCACAATCTCTGTGACAGCTGGCAACAACATCTGGAGTATGCATTTTGGGTCAGCTGAGCAGCTGCGTATCTTGGCTGGGCTTCCCCATGTGGAGGGGTTTTCAAAAGCTGCCATGGTCACAAAATTATTGATGCTTATTTTCCATGGCATAGTTCTGCTGTCATGGGTTAGCAGCATCCTGAGAAGCAGCTGACCCTGGTAGCTTCTCACCATCAGAAATGCTCAGCATTGGCTGTGCTGTAATTGAAGTGGCATTCTGTGGGCGAGCCCTTTGTAGGGTACTCACTGTGACTCTGGGTTTGCACTTAGTGGCTAATTTGCCCTGGGCTGGTAGGCCAATTAGGCTACTGCTCACCTCTAGATCTGATGGTCACACTAAGGTCCTTTTCTGAGAATGACCACCATGTCAATTTTTAGACCAGATCCCAATCTTGCATTCTTTCAGGGGTAGTGTCTCGGGCCACTTCCATGTATCTAAGCATTTAGGAAAGCCTCTGTGTTTTGCCTGCACGCACCTCTCCCTACAGCATCCCCTCTGTTGGCCAGCAAGGGGAATGGTGCATGCTAGGGGAGTGACTGCTAATTCTTTCTAGAGCTGTCTGTTTGCGGCTGGTAAGGTGGTGACATCTGTTCTAAAGGCTGGTGAGCTCAGGTACCTTAAGGTTCTGGGAGGTGTAGCCACGAGTGGGCTGTGAGTGGTCCTAGAGATATCTGAGGGTTGAAAGGGGCTACCATCCATCCATCCAAAGTATTTGCTCATGACCAACCATTGCCTGTGCCTCTGTGGTCTTACTCCTAACTGGACTGGCTTCGTTGAAAGATGATTTAACATGACTTTTTCCTCTAATGAACGACCCATCAGGACCATCAGTGAGAATAACATATCCCTGACCTTTTCACCCGAGTTGTTTTACTCAGCATCCCTCAGTCCTGTAGGACTAGAAGGGATTCCTGGCCTAACCTGTTGAGGGCAGCAGTCAGGGGCTGTCTGCTGTAGGCCAGATGGGAAAGATGTCAAAGATGGGAAAGGAACTGGGGAAAGCCAGGACACAGGCACATGATGGACACAGGGTTGCTTACACATTACAGAAGGAGACGTGTTTTTTGAAGTAGTACACAGAGCAGAGAAGTAAGTATGCGTGGTAAATTACACACAAAAAAATAAGTAACAATTTCGACTGTGGTCTCTGGAGCCAGGCTGAGGCCACAGCCCTGAAGATGCCATTTATAAGGTTGAATTTGTCACCTTCATAGCTTTCTCTTGTAGAAATGATCACACTCACACACAGAGCCCTCCTTTCACAAAAGTGAGAGCATTGTCTTAGTATGTCTGGCATTGGATTATACCCGGATGCTGTAACTGGATGTTATATGTTTCAGTTCTACTGTCATTGCCTTGGTATGATAATGAGAAAAACTGCGTGCATGCATGGACTAGTAGTCTTAGGAATAGTCAAGACCAGGATTTGAACATGGCTTTGCTGGTAAGTTTCTCTATGCCATCCTAGATAAAAGACTCAATCCAAGACCTGGTGCCCCATGTGAAATAAGTATAGGATGTACATAATTAAAACTTCTTTATAATGTCTTGATCATTGATGCTTTATGATATTATTGAATTATTATTACAAAAATTAAAGTTGGTTGTATTTGATGGTTTCAAGGCATCAAGCATGAGCAGAAAGCCATCCAGAGGTCTGTGCTTAAGAGGCAGGAAAGGTGAGGTGGAAGGAAACATGGGGAACTGGGTGGTAAATGAGCTGCTGAGGAGCTGCATTCAATTGACATCAAGTAACAAACTAGAGGCAGGCATGGGGCAGGGCAGGGAAGCCCTTGTCTCTGAGCCGCATGCCTCATGGCCTGGGCACTGGGATAGAGATCTACTGGTCAAATCCAGTGCCTTGGCTCAGGCTGCCTTGCATTTTCATGCTCAAGCACCACTTGAGGATTTTGTCAGTGTGGAATTTGACTCAGCAGGTAAAGGTAGTGACTGGAGCCTGAATTCTCAGCCCGCTCTCAGGAGCTGGCCATGTTGCTGGGCTCTGGCCACACTGGAGTTGCATCTGGTTTAATGTGGCTAAAACCATATACAAGTGTCAGTTAATTACCTCAGAATGATGACTGAGGTTTTCCACCAACATGTATGTAAATATTAATTAACGTTTCTGAATTGTGCATACAAGTGAAGGGCAAGCTTTAAAAGCATGCATACATCTTGTATACATATATGCAGGTCTATGTACATACACATGCACATGTGAACATATATATGTGGACATACACAGGTACAAAATTGCCCAACTAGACCCTGTATGCTTATGTAAGAAAAATTCTGTTTATGAGTGGTTTATGAAAGTGTCTTTAAATAACAAAGCTCTCAGATGTGTTGAATGTTTTCACCATCACAGTTCCTGCACTTGAGTTTTGGTTCAAAACATATTCTGATCAAAACAGGAGTCCTTTTCCTAGTCCCTCCTCATTCTCAGAAGTTGGCTTTAGTTTATAGTGTACCAAAAGACATGCGACCACTAAACACTGACTTCAAAACCACTCCTTGAAAGCAGCCTGCAGTTTTTCAGGGGAAAGGCTGGGCTGGTGGCAGTCAGCAAAGGACATTCATTCACCTATGACACCAGGGGCAGTCTCTTGGTCTAAGGAGGATATTGGCTGCATTGGTGGGTATGTCTCCATTTGTTCTGTTGGCTAAAGTTATTGAGACACTCTGAGGTGCTGAGGAAGAATACATATTAATGCTAAAACTCCACATAGAGTGGCATATGTTGACAGTCAGTACCCTGTCCTGAGGGTTTTGCCTATGTATTTAACGTGACTGGTGCTACCCTCATGGAACCTCATGGCTTAAACTGGTTTTGTGGAAAGCAAGCAGTTGAATACTGCCCTGTCTTTGCAAAGTGCAGGGCAAGGAGATTGAATCAAAATGAAACCAAATCACTTTTTTCTTGAAGCCAGACTTATGATGCATGGAGATTTCATTTGTCTTTTGCAATCAGAAGTTGACATTGTGCCGATAGTTCATATTTCTAGTTGGCATTCTGAGTCCTTGCCATTATTTCACCCTCACTTGTGAGGATTGGTGTGGGACAGCTCTTGCCAGGGCTGTATATGGTTGCCTAGACATTGAAGAACCGGTGGAAACAGAAAACTAACTGAATGTCACTGAGGCCAAGACTTGTTCTTAATAACATCGATACTGTATGCAAAGATATTTAGAGGCAGGACCCAGGACAAGTGAGCTTGCAAACCATGGAGCAAGAAAGGACTTCTGTTGCTGCTTACAGATGGCAGAAGAACATTGACACTAAAGATAGCCGTGCTCAAATTAAAATTTAAATATTGAACAAAGACCATCAGAAGGGTTTCCTTTTCCTGTTTCAAAAATGAGAAGAGGAGAACAGTATTCACAAGTGATTGATATTTTAATGAATGCGACTGTGATTTTCTTATAAGCATCAAAATATGGCTTGTTTGTTTATGTATGCAGTTCATTTATCAGGGAGATAGTAGTTTGATTGATGGAGGCACTCCGGCTCATGTAGTGGTTTGGCCCAACAGACAGCCACAGGATGTGTGTGTGTGGAGGCAGATGCCGGAGCTCCCCCTGCTCTTCTCTTATGAGTCTGAGGGGAAGCCCCTGAAGGTGTCACCGCCTCGTGTTTGTGGCTGATGTGTGGGGTTGGAGTGAGAAGAGGTGGTTGCTCTCCTAATCAGGGCCTGTCTTTAGGAAGTACCAAGGCTGAACTGGAACTAGCCACAGCCTAAGGCCACTGTGTGGAGCACACTCAGCCCACCTCTGCCTACCTCTCACCCTTCCGAGTGTCTTTAGACTGCTGGCTTGAAGCCCACTCTGCTAGAATGAGGGCTAGGCTTGTGTTTTACCCTCATGTGTGCACACAGAGCTGGGAGCTGCCTCTGGGGATAGGCTCTGGGTGAGTTTAAACTGATCATTGTGATTTCCAGCTGTGGGTGTAGATTTCACATTAAAGAAAGACTTCTTGATCCTTAGGTCCATTTTTTTGCTAGTACCATGCTTTTTCTTTTTATTTTAACCACAGTAGCTTTGTAGTATAGCTTCAAGTTAGGGATTGTGATGCCCCCTACTTGGTCCTTGTTGCCTAGATTTGCTTTTGCCATTCTAGTTCTCTTCTAGTTCCAAATGAATTTTTGGATTGTTTTGTCAAGTTCTGTGAAATATACTGTTGGGATTTCAATTGGAATTGCATTGACTTTATATAGCAGTTTTGGAAGTGTGGCCAGTTTCATTATACTGGTTCTTCCTACCCAGGAGCAAGGAAAGTCTTTCCATTTTTACCACTTTTTTTGTTCTTACCATTTTTACCAATTTTTACCACTGTTTTTCAGGCAAAGGTCTATTATCGTGAATATATAAAGAACTTAGAAAAAATGAGACCTCCCAAATTTGAAGACCCTATCCCAGAAATGGGCATCTGAAATGAAGAGACATTTCTCAGACAAAGAAGTAAAAACAACAAATAAACATATGATAGAATGTTCAACATCACTGGTCATTAGAGAGGTGCAAATAAAAACAACACTGAGATTCTATCTCACTCCAGAAAGAGTGGCTGCTACATTGAAATCAACCAATAACAAATGCTGGTGGGGTTGTGGGGAAAAAATAACCCTTCTCCATTATTGATAGGCATGCAGACTGTGCAACCACTGTGGAAATTTATATGGAGGTACATCAAAAGCTAGGATTACAGGTCCCATTTGACCCATTTATTCCCCTGCTGGGTACCTTCCCAAAGGAATTAAAAGAATCATACCACACTAATATATGTGCACCCATGTTTATAGCAGTACAGATTGTAATAGCTAAGACTTGGAGCAGCCCAATTGCCCATCAACTGGAGGCTAGATAAAGATTTTTTTAAACAAAATGGAGTACTACTCAGCCATAAAGAATGAGAAGCTAGAGACATTTATAGTTAAATAGATGCACATTGAGGCCATACTCTTAAGTGAAATAAATAGGACATACATTTGTAGATACTGAGTAGTTGCTCTGCTGTGAGAAACTGAAAGTGTAAATAAGTATCAAAATGTATAATAGATAGGGATGGGGATTTAGCTCAGTGGTTCTGCTGCCTGCCTAGCAAGTGCAAGGTCCCGAGTTTGATCTCTGGTAACCAAAAACCAAAATAAAACTACATGTATAATAGATAATGTGAAATAAAAGAAAGGGTCCAAAGGGGAACGGGAAAGGAAAGAAGGGAAAGGAATAAATATGAGGAGAGGAAAAACCAGAATCATAGTCTTTGTAAATAGGAAGGGGTTGAGGAGATGAAGGGAAGGCAGGGAAATGGGAAAAAAAATATGAACCTAGATATATGTAAAGGTACAAATTCCCAATGATGACTGTCATCATATTATATACTTAAAATGTACCAATAATCTCAATGAATAAAAAAAAAGGCTCCTTCCTGAGGTCAGTGACCACACTCCAGGGAAGGTTCTAGTGGAAAGGTCTCTGGTTGGGGCTTTGTTCTCTCTTGGGAGGGGCAGGCCATGGTGTATCCTTGCTGTTGTGAGGAGGCAAAAGGCAGGAACAGACACGGGAGGCCAGGTAAGCACTTGAGCAGGTAAGGGGCATTCTCCCTGCCTGCAGCCCACCTAGCCCCAGGTAGCAGGATCCTCACCTCTGGGAGCTTATAGAGACACCAGCAGGGGTAAAAGAAAACATGGATGCTTTGTTTAACTGCTGTGTTTTTGTTTTGAAGCAGGACAGTTTCAGTTTCTCTAAGTTTTACACAAACTTGAAAATACAGCACTGTATGTATCCATCTGCCTAAGGCAAGAGCAAGTCTTTTTTGTTCAAAAATAAACCTAGTTTTCATTGCCTGGGCTTTTAAACTTCTAAACTATAATTATTTTTGATTACATGTATTTACTATGTGGCTAATTTACCTTGAATGCCTTGAAATTGAATTTGTGAGATGTATTTTTCTCTTTCACACCAGCTGTTGCATTGATTATTTCTACTTCCTTTAGTTGTCTGCTTAATAACACCAGGCTTCAGTTCTTTGCACAGCAGAAAGCCCACTTCTTCTGAATGCTGATTTTCTTGACTTTAGTCCTAATTCTTACACTTTTGAAAAAAACTGGAAAACCCAGTAATTTTTTGGATTCTCCATGATTCTGGAAGATGATCATCTATTTCTAAGATGGACAACAGTTCTGCTGAGCAAAGAGTTACTGGCAAAGCTAGATGTGCTAGTCACTTTCCTTATTGAGACACAATACACAACATCTGCAACTGAAAGGAGAAGAGGTTTAATTTTGGGTCAGCTTATAAAAGAGGAGAGGTTTAAGTCCATAGTCAGCTGGCTCCAAGACAGAAATGTCATGGTAGAATGATCTGGCATGGTGGCAAGTCTAGTGGAGGAAAGCTGTTCACATCCTGGTGGCCAGGAGGCAGAGAGCCAAAGTTGCCTAGAAGGAAGATCTATCCACCTAAATCATCCCCCCAGTGATCCACTCCCGAGGCAGGTAACTCTTGCTTGTAGCTTAAAGCTAACTCAAGTGTCATTCTACACTTGGGTCCTGTGGAGGTGGTGTGCAGTGTCCAGGGACATGTGCTGACATCTGCCTCCCACACAGCCTATACTGGGGTATTTGCAGGGAGCACTTTTGTACTAGTTGTGAGACTGGGGTTTTCCTTCAGCTGTGTTGCTTTGCTTATAAGCATTAAATGGTGACTGAGTCTTGAAATCAATTGAAATGCGTCCTTGATCTGAAACAAAAGCAGAACTGTAAGTGTCATGCTGGCAGTGCAAAGCTCAGGCATTGTACTCTGAGCAGGCAGTGGAAACCATTGGTTTTGAAAACGTATGAATGCCTCTGTTCTTCCCCTTCCCATATGAGTAAAACAGTGTCCTTGCAAAAATAGATGCCGATTATCTCCTCTAAGCTGTTGATCTTGGGGTCTTCTTAATGACTCTGGTTGTTACATGGTGTTTCCTGTCTGTGCAGTTTGGCTGGTGTCTGTTCTCTGAATTTTGCTGTTGGGATTTGCTTGTCTGGCACGTTAGGCCTTCACAGAGTAAGCTACAGCTGATTGTAGCCAATTTGCTCTGCTCTTAATACTTTTCCTCTAATGAGTTAATAAAATGCATGGTGCCGAAGGAAGTCCAAGCTCTGACTTCAAATGGAAATGAGTTGGAATTTTGTATCTGTGGGCTCTATGCCAGGGGCTGAATATTTGAGAACCTCTGTGCCACCTGCAAAATAATTTTTCCAAGTTGATACGTCTATGATAATAATGAAAGTGCCGAGATTAGCACTTGGTACAAAGGAAGCAAACTAATATTATTATTATTATTATTATTATTATTATTATTATAGTTGATAAAAATTATATATTCTACTAATCCATTCAGAATGCCTAATGTTTAGGTATCCTGATTAGTATAGAAAATACATTTTTATCAAGATTTGAACTTACCAGAAGTTACCGTTTTCATTTCCCCGGTTGTTGGTGTTTCCTTCTACATTTTGCCTGGGAGATTTGGAGGAAGACATTCAGGGCAGAGCTGCCACCAGGAGTGTGGTGGGTGCAGTGCCAGGTGTTTTACAGGCCTTGCTTCTGTTAATCCTGCAGAAGACCTGTAGAGGGGTGGCTCTTTTTCTGTCTTAGAGTTGGTGACTTCAATAACTGCACCCAAGTCACAGAGCTTAGCAGTACCCTAAGGAGTCAGCTCACTGTGATCTCCGTCACTGACTACATGGTGAATTAGAAATCATCTCTGCTTCACAGGGTCTAAAGTAAAGGGGAAAAACAAGACATTTTCATTACAGGGGTTTTCATGGAAAGAGTTCCAGGAGGCAGGAAAAGACTCAGAAGAGAGGATCCAAAGTTTCAGGAAGTTCAGTGGAACTTGGGAAGTCAGTGGAGTGGCAGCTGGACCCCAAGTGGGCTTAAGCCAAAGTAGGTGTGTGTAAGTGGGTGCAAGAATGTGTAGCTATGTGTGTAGGTGTGTTAGTGCGTGTGCAAGTGGTATGTGAGCATTTGTGTACACAGTTTTTGTTTTATTTTTGTAACTCTAGGTTTGTAGGGTGAAGGACTTGGGCCATGTTTATATTCTAAGTGAAAAGAGCCAACAAATAGGAAGAAATTGTAGATACAGGAAAGGGTGGATTTAAAAGAATAATGAATAAATCATAAGAAGCATGCAATTTACCCTTCTTGGGACAAAGTGCAAACTGAGTTGATAAGCTGAAGGGAGCCCTGAATGGTGGGAACTCAAGAATAGCAGGGTGGCCTTGCTTCAGTCCTTCTCCCTGCGCCTGTGGGTAGGTGAAGTGGCCCTGTTATTGCCTTGGAACTTGGAAGGCCATTTCATATTGACTGTGTAATGTCACACAGTTGCTTTTTGGAGGAGGGTAGTGGTCTTCCTCCTCCCTGTTTGGATAGCTGGGAATCATAAATTAACCAGAATGTATGAGAGATTAGTATGCTTCCATGTTCTCCAAAGGAATATGAATCCACAGCTCCATAAACTATAGGAAATAAGTAAAAATGGAAATGTCCTTATGACCACAGGCTGCCTCTTCTACTACGTGGGGATGAGGTGACCTTTAGACCTTCCACAGATTTTATACCACTAATGCCACACTGACAGGACAGGGTTCTCTCTCCTTGTAGGATTTCAGGACCACAGGACAAGTGTTATGGGTTATATCTAAATGTCCTGCAAAGACTCATGCACCCATAGGTGGAGCTTTTAAGAGGTGATGAATCATGGTCTTTTGATACTGGGTCATAGTTGTACAATACTGGGTTGGTTCACTGCTGGGTTTATAGAGGGTATGATGTTGGGAGGTGAAGCCTGATGGGCAGAGCTGGGTCACTAAGAGCACGGCATGGAAATATATATATCCTTCTGTTGAGTACTGCTGCCTATCATGCCTTGCACTGTTTCTCCTGTGCAGTGCCCCTTTATCATAACTCCCTACTTTGGAGACAGCCAACTATGGGCTGAAAACTCCGCAAACTGTGAACTAAAGTAAACCTCTCCTCCTTTAACTTGTGGGGGTTGGGCATTTTGTCCCAGTAATGAGAAAATAACTAAGACAACAAGGAATCTAGATGCCCTGCCTTTGGATCAGATGGATCTAAGGCCTGGGCTCAGTAGGCTCCAAAGAGAAGCCTAAAGAATCCCTGGTGTGAGATGTTTTGGGTGGGTATAGATGTGTAGGTTTTAGGAGGGTGTCTAATCTGTATTTGATGAACTGCAATAACAGATGTCACTTTAAACATATGTATAGCACTTTTAAAGGGGTTGTCTTTTGAATTCTCGTCCCTTTGATATATCTTGCAGCTTCTCCCCACTTGGGGCCTAGAGTCACAGCTAGCAGACTCTTTCTTTGAGGCTTTCTAACTGCACAAGGCACTGTGGTATCACCCCAGGCATCTTTTCCTGATGCCTTGCCTGCCCTCCCACCCCTAGTCCTCAGAGCACACTCTTGGCCCTTCCTGTACCAAGCCCTGAAGAGGAAATTCCTTGGTTCTGTTTCATGGAGTTTTCATCCCTGATTGAAGTTGGAGCAGCATGCATCTTCTCTCTAAAATGTTAGAATGAAAACTATCTCTGGCTATACTTGACTAGACCAGTTTAGCATAAAAGAAAATCCATGGTTACATGTTTAAAAAGTAGCAAGAAATATATCCTCCAGGAACCTTTATAAATTAAAGGCATACAAATATACAGTTGGTATTACCAATGGAATTTTGCCTCTAAAAAGAGATCGTTTCTTCAATAAAAAATTCAGATGCATTCTGCTTAAAGTGTCTCTTAAATGCATAGGATTGCAAACTCTGAATATGTTCTTTCTCTAAACTCAAACAACAAACGTAGGACCTGGTGCATTCCTTGGGTGACAAACTCTGGAGAATTACAAGGGATATTGGGGTTTCAGACACAAGAAGGAAAATCACTCTTAATTCACTGTCTTCTCCTCTTTGGAGCCTGGGACCTCTAAACTCACCTGTTACCTGGGCTTAAGTAAGGAATGGAGTGGAATCTATGGCTCTGAATCTGAGATGAACCCCTAGTGTGTGCACTTGCTCCAAACAGTGCTTAGGATTTTGATACTAGGGATCGAACTCAAGACCTCACGCTTGAAAGACGGGCAGCAGCACTACTGAGCTAAATCCCTGGCCAGTGCATAGGATTTTGAAGTGTTGGGTCAGGTTTTTAGTGTCTGTGAAGATGAGGCTGTCATTCAAAATGACCTTGAGCTGCTCATTGTCTCACACCGGCCAGAGCCCACAAGCATAGCCTTTCTGCTAAGACCTTCCAGCCAGTTGGTAAAGGTCTAGAAAAGATGGGACACCAAGAAGTGTTGCAGAACAGTAAGTGGAAGAGCATCTAGCATGTGTTAAGCATTCACTACAGGCTGTGCAGTTTCACATGATTTGCCTCATTAGTCTCCTGACAGGTCCGGGAAGGTTCCCGGTGAGTGGGCTTTGCAGGAAGGAAGGCTGATGAATGGGAAGTGGAGTTGGCTGGAGATCAGGACTTGTGAGTGGCAGATCCAGGACTGAGACACATTTCCTAGGTTACAACCAGAGGGATAACCCACATAGGATAGCAGAATGTATACGGAACGTGTGCATTGGGGGGTGGTAGTGAAGGTGAACCAAACAACCATTTGGCAGAGGCCCTGTCCACCTTGCTGACTCTGTGGTCCATCTTCCTTCCTCTCAGCCCTCTGCATTTGGCTTTCTAAGCTTATCGGCTCATTCACTCTGCAGTCTTTGACTTCTGGCCATAGGCATCATGACCAGTCATGATGCACTGTAGTCACTCAGGCCTAGGGCTGCCCCCTCAGTGACCCTTGTTCACACCACTTTTTGATCCTTGGAACCATGGGGGGCCCTCGGTACAAAGCCCCAATAGCACCTGTGGGCCTATCTCCTGCTCGCTCCATCCACAGCAGCCATCACTCAACTGTGATCACTGATCCCAGGCTGGTCCCATGACAGTGAGGGCACCTGGCTGCAAGGAACTCCCTTTGCTTGTGCTGTGGTTCTGTCCCTAAGTCCAGGGTGGGAAGATGAGGAAAAACCCTGTGGTTCACTTCACAGCATTGATAGTTTTGGTCTAAACCATTCTGCCCACCCTTTTTCTCCACCTGCATGGGTACATGCTGACTCCAACCTGTCTACCTCTTACTGAGGGACCTGAAAACTAAGAGGTATGTGAACCACAGGGACAGAGCCATCAGCTGCTTCTGGGATTTAATAATAAGCATGTTAATGCTTCAGTTGTCTTTGGGTAAGCAAGATTTATATCTGTGATACTGGTGATGCTTCCTTTCAATAAACGTGCGGAGGCAGGAAAAGCGAGCTGCTTTGAGGAAATAGCACCAGTGCTGTGGCTATAACTGAGGTTCAGAGGCTCAGGGTCAGCCTGCCCCTGGGCTGCATCAGCAGGAGAGTGACAGGAAGGCAGAGGCTGGCAAGGACACTGGTTCCTTGTGAGTGGACCAAGTGGAAGTGAGCACCTGAACACGTGTGACTTCTCCAGCAAGAGAGAAGAGCACTGCCCTTTGCTGACTTTGCTTGATACCAGTGTCTCCCCCTCGGCTGGTCAGCATGTCTGTGGTCCAGGCCAGTTGTGTTCTCTCTTTTTCCACTCTAGCCTGACCCTGCCCAAGCCTTGCTGAGAGAAAACTGGGGGAGTTGGAGAAAGCCTCACTGTCGGTTTTCTGCAGAGTGTGGGTGGTGGATGGCTGATGAGGTGGGTAAGGGTCCATGGGACAACTGCACTGGAGCACAGTGCCCAGGTTGGGTGTAGGCCTAGAGGTAGCTGGAAGGCACTACCAGTAGAAATATCAACTGTGCCAGCCACTGTAGTGCTAGGCAGAAAAGTTGAGGGGGCAAAAGGCCAGCTTGTTGCTGTCAAACAGTGTCCTTGCAATGAAAACACCTGTGACTACTAATCCTTAGGTAGACATTCTTTTGTCTAGGCGGTAAACCTTTAGAAAACCAGCTGTGTAGTATTGACTTATTTCTTATTGATACTTTGAGTAGAAAGGCTGTCTGGTGGGGATTCCTGGGATGGCTGTTGACCATCTATTGTGTCCCTATGGTTTTTCTTCTTAACTGTTCATTGTGCCTCTGTGGACAGGACTGATGTGGAGCTCTCTGTTGTTGGCCATTTTTGTTTGCATTTTATTTATTTTTTCGGCAGGGTCTCACTTTGTAGTTCAGGCTGACCCTTAACTCACTATGTATCTCAGGCTGACCTCGAACTCATGGAGATCCTCCTGCCTCTGCTTCTTGAGTGCTGGGATTACAGGCATGCTCCACCATGCCTGCCTCTGTTGTCAGCTTTGCCCAGACTCTCCTGAAGGAAAACATCTCTCTGGCACTTCCTGAAAGTCTTGTCTGTCAGGATAGCTAGGAACCGACTCTGCCCCCATCTGCAGCCAAAGCTCTGGTGTGGCTTCCTCTGACTTCTGTGTACTGCAAACACTGGAGACAAAAGATACCTCAGGGTAGGAAGGACCCTACAAGTCTGTTTTTCCCACTGAGGTAACACCCAGGGGTTGAATATTGGGCTGGAGTGCACATCCTTTCTCGCTTTGGCCAGGCTGCCTCCTGGACCTTCACAGTAGCAGGGACAGAACATATTGTGGTGTTTGGAAGTCTACAGCTTACTTTTGATGTTAATTCTAGCACTTGATACATGTACATTTTTCCTGTAGTTACTGTCTCTCTGAACCTCCTGCCTCATCTCTGAAGTGGAGGACAATATCCTCTCTTTAGGTATATTGTGATAAATAGCCAGAGTGTACCAACCACGGATAAGGCAGCAAGCAGCAGCGCTATTGTTATTTCATGACCGAAGCAGTACTGATGTTGTTTTATGCCCAGCACACAAGTAGGAGCATGTATGCATACAAAACACTTGCACTCACCACATGCACACACCCACATGCATACAACATTCACATACAAACTACACACTAGAATTAAAGCCTAATTTAGTGCCACTTACAGAGCCAAAAGCTTTCTTAGCATAGGGTGAATCTTTAGAGGATGCTGTTTAAAGTCTGTCTCAGCCCATGTAGGCACACAGACTGTGGCACCCCTCCTCTTACCGGTGCACTTCAGAACTGGAGAGTTGGGAGGGCAAGTGTGAAGTGTAAAGCCTTCACCTGGAGTCCGAGGATTAGCTGTCACCTCATCCTGTCCTTGCAGAATGATGTTCGTGAATTTCTAACTTTAAATATCTTTCTCTTTAAGGAACTCATTCAAGTAATGTATATACTTTTATGACCATTCTCTGAATTTCTTCAACACTTATAAGGCATGGCTTTAAATTTTAATACCAGACTCCTTTACCTGGTCATTTTGTTAGTTTCTGGTGGGACTGGGATACTTCAGAACCATGGGGACTTTGCCTGTCTTTAAAATGGGCATCGGTGGTGGGGGTGTGCTGAGGGGCCATCTGAGGGTAGAATGGCACCGATGAACTTTCTCAGTTTTATGCAGTGTCTCTTGGCCTTGACCTGGGAAGTTCCTCTGGGCTTTCTGCATGTACACATTCCTCATGCCACCTGCAAAAGAGCGATCCCTCTTCTCTAAAGCGAGAGCAGTCAGCGTGCTCTCCTCCAGAGCTGCGACGAGGACTGGTCCCCATTGTATCTTCACAAGGGCCAGAGAGCTCCGCCAGGCCCACCATGTAGAACTTCCCCTCTGGCCAGTGAGAGGGCTCTGGATGCATGCGCCATGCCTCTCTCCTAGGCCTGCTCTTTGGCAGGCGCAAATCACTTTTTCTGTAAGTGCCATCAATATCTGTGATCTGCCTGAAGGTGGAGGTTAGATCCAACTATCCTGAGTAATTTGGCAGGCTGTTTTCTTTACTCTATTTCCTGTACCAACCCTGACAGGAGCCCAGCTAAAGAGGAGAAGATAGTCTCCGAGTGTGGAAAAAGGACAGTTATTTTCCTGCCTCTGGCTCTAAAGAGACTCATGGCCTTTGCGATACATGGGGAATGAAATGATCAAACCAGCTGTAGAGTTTCCAAAGCTGGTCTGTGTTCACTTTTCTTCCCCAGTTCTTAGTACTTGGGAGGTAAAATACTGTCCAGACTGAAGGCCTCCCTGTAGCAAAAAGAGCAGACAATTGTAGGATGTGTGATAACAGATGGTGCAGGTCTGCTAAATGCCTTTTGAGTGCTTTCCCCAACTTCCATGAGTCCCACATTGCCTCAGGCTCTTCCCCTCCCTATTACCTTCTGTCTGTCAACAAAATTTCACTGGGGGAAAATTCAAGAAGAAAAACAAAGGAGGCTTTATTTGCAAAAAGATAATAGTTGCAAACTGGAAGAGATTGCAGAGGAGCGGGGGTGTGAGGGTGGGCACTGGCTTCTATAGAAAAAGTTCCCACCAGGTTCCCACTGCAGCCTCCCTTTGCAAATGAGGTACCAAGTGTGCCAGAGCCTTCAGTCCTGATCACTTGCTTGCAGATCACAGCTCCTCGGCCAGGTCCAGGCAGCAGGATCAGACTTTGTGGAGGCTCTTTGTCTGGGCAGGTGAAATAAGAACAGAACTCTGCAAAGGCCATGAAGCTCAGCTTGTGGTTCTTCACCGAACAGAGCTTGTGTACGTGACCCCACAGTCAGCAAATAGCTACAAGGCTCTGTTCTGATGTAGACCTGGCTGGCCCCTGGGGACCCATCCTGGGGATGCAGCCTTCTTTAAAGTTCACACACCTGATCCACTTCTGTCTGTCTTGTCTCCTTGGGCTTTGTTTACACTGGCGGGACAGTTTTCCTTGTCCTAAACTAGGGCAGAGTGAACAAGAACCATCCTGCTGATGATGGTGGGGTAGATTCAGCCAGCTGTGTAGCTTCCAGGCTGCTGTGGGGTCAGGGCCGTCTGTTTGCTCACTATTCTTCCCTGAGACAAGGCCATAGCACAGGCTCCTGGTGACACAGTGTGGCTTCTGACTCACACTTCAGCACAGGCAGCAACTGTGCTGCTCTGGGCATTTGAGTTGAGCCACTATTTGTCTTGTTCCTGTCATTTTTCATGGAAAATGACACTTTCATATTTCCCTGCAACAGAGATTTGTCTTTTGCTATGGATAAGTGTTTTTGGTTTCTGATCTGTTAGGGGTCAGAGTAAACCCTTGGCCCAGGAGAACTTTCTGTCTGTTCCTTCACAGTTGTCTCTAAAGCCCTGGGCACCTTTTCTACTCAGCTCCTCTCTGGCTGTAGCTGAGCTTCTTCCCAGGAATCAGACTAGGCATCTCGGAGCTTGTATCTTCTGTAGCCCACTCCTGGCAGGTGGCTCTTTCTCAGCTTGGAAGGTGCTCTTTCCAGCCTGATAACGTGCTGTGGGCTTGATTATTTCCAGTGGCGAGGTCCATTCATGTGAACCGGGCGCCCCCTCAGAGAATTTCCCAGTAATGTTTATTCAATTTTAATCAAACATTTTCATTTTTGTTTAAATATACATTTTAAGGTAATTTTCTCTCCACAGTTGATGTGTTTATCTAGTGGTGAGTTTCCAATTTAAAATTCTCCCTTTAATTTAAACAATGCTCTTCTCTGATTAAGCACTCCTTTCTGGCTCCCCTTGGGGCTATGTAGTCAATGTGAAAATCATAGGTGGGCAGAGTGGAAATGATCCTTGAATAATTCATGGTCTAGAGGTGTTCATGTGGTAGGAAAATGGTGGTGGGGAAGGATCAGCAATACCATTAGATCAAGCACCATCCAGTGGGAAATATCAGAGCTTGATTGTGTCACACTTAGGAAAGGCCAGCACAGGTCCTGTCCTGGGCTGTATCTACCACTTTCTTTACCCTGTGACCCTGAGATTCAGGTTTTCCACCTGCAAGTGGGGCGGAACTGATGGGGCTGTGCTAGAAATTCAATGATGTGGCCTTTGTAGAGACCATGCAGGAGCTCTTGGCCCAGCATAAATATTAAATAAACTCATTAAATAAATTAAAAATGGATTAGTGTCAGTGTATACTGCTGGCTCTCAATCAAATATCCTTCTTGCTGGCATGTGGTCAGTAGGTCTGAACCTAGGTGGCTCAGCTGGCCATCTCTGGAGGTGACTTCTTTTGCACTTGTTCTCGCTGCATGAATTTGACTCTCCTCCCTCAGCATGCACTCCATCTTCAAGCAGTTGAAGGATGGGAAAGCCTGCACAGAGCTGAGCTGAAATTCACATAAACAGTATTTGGCATTTCTTGAATGTTAAGTTTTGTGGGAGAGACTTAGTTGCACAAGGTGATGCCTTTCCCATCTGGATATGTGTTGTTTAGTGAAAATAGAAGGCTTGCACAATGACAGTGAGCCTTTCATTAAAGTGTATTTGCAAAGACTCTGGTTTTCTGTAGTGTATTCTGACTCTAGGATGAGGAAACTTTCAAACTAAGGCGTGACGCCATCTCAAGAGTGCATGGGAGTTGCTAAGAAGCCACAGCTCCAACAGGGTCCTGTGAAGGAGGTGACTAGTCGGTGAGCACATGTGGTTTGTGGACCACCCACACCTGTGCCCTGGGCAGGTGGAAGGGTAAGCATCAGACATGGGAGAGGTGTCAGGGCCAGATCAGGGCAGGCTGCATCTGAGAAACCAGGATGGTCAAACCAGTGCTGAGCTTCGGCTTTCTACCTGTGAGTGGGAACAGTGACAACGCCCACTGGAAAGCTTGTTATAAAAGGCTGCTGTCCCTATCTCTCCCTTGGCAAGGTCTCTAGGCCACCTGCAGAGGAAGCCTGGCTTTTTTTACAGAAGCTGCGGATTCACAAACCAGTGCCAAGTTCTGCAGTCAGTGCAGTCACTGTGCTTGTTTTATTTTGCTTAACATGAAAAGCCTGCCCTCATCCTCAGATAAGGAGGAAGCCTCTGCCAGTTTAATTGATTGACTTCCTCAGCACCTGGGTTGTCCTTACTGTACCACTTGGATAGACTGATATGTGGGAATACTTGCTCAGGACCTGTGAAACCACAGTTCTTCCTGCCAAGCATGGTCTCTGTGGGGCAGGGGCTTGTTTCCTTCCTACTTATCTGCAGTTCCCAGAGCAGAGCTCAGCACATGGCCCTGTGCCTTTGGGGAAATGAGTTCTCACTTTGGTGTGTTCTGTGTTCACTCATCAAGGTATCCCTTTGGCAGACCCACCAGAAAGCAGCGGACAGGGAAGCTTCTGGCATCATAATGCTGACATAGCTGGGACTCAGAAATAAACTCGCTGCACTTTCAACCAGTGTCTTGGAGACAGCTGTGGGTTGTCTCAGTTCCGTGGATGGGGACTCTGAGGCACAGCCAGACCGTGAGAGAATGGCCCAACCAAGCTGGCATCTGAACTGGAACTGAGGCTCATGGACCCTGAGTGCTTGCCTACCTACTAATATTTTACAAAGGATTTGAAGAACGGATTGTGTTCAGATAACTTATGGGAATTTACAGATATCTGGTCCTGATGAAGAATGACTTGTGGAGTGAATTCCTGTTATCATTATATCTTCCTTCTATTACATTTTTGTGGAAATTTCCAGGAAGTGAGCCCCCGGATATGAATACCAAGCCCTCCCCAGATCATGGGTGGGTAGGGTCCAGATGTGAATCCTACAAAACCTGAGCTTCTGTCTTGCCTCCATGCTGTGCATCCTTCTGGTGCCAGGGGCTGAGGGGTGATAGGGAGTCTGCTTTCCTCTGGTTGCCAGGTCAGCCACAGGAGAGGGCCTTCTCGGTTTTGGGTACTGTGGCAGGCTCAGCCTCTTGGGACCAATATCCACCACTGTTGATGCAGCCCCTGATTGAGATTTTGTTAGGGAGAACCTGCCCCTCAGGGGTGAGGAGGGTCATTTTGGGCTGTTATTTATGAAAGTCAAGGAGTGGGCGGTGAGAGGAGGACACATTTGGAGGCTTCCGCAGGAAATACTCCAGGATGCAGTCCTAGGCAGGGTGCTTTCCTTGTGCCTGCTGCTATGCATTCTATGGGATCTGCACCAGTCATTCTTTTTAAACCATGCCTACTGTGTAGGCCTTTGATGTTTCTGTCTCTTGTTGTAAAGAAAGGTTTTATTTGCACTGTGACTGCCTATTCACATTCACAAGTGAATTAGTTGTTTTATTAGGCACCCACAAATAGGCCTAATTAGAAAGTCTTAGGTGTAATTAAGAATCTTGATCAGCAGACTTGTGGATGTACAAACCAGAGTGGCAAATTTCAGGGGAGTACTGAGATCCTTCAAAGAATTAGCTGTATGTATTTGTCATATCACCTACAACCTCGCCTTTTTTATTTGCCACATCACTTTGCATGACAACGTTTAATTATGGACAACTTAGGGCCTAATCATTTTGATTTTGCCAATTGATTCCAAGTCTAGGGGAATGAAATTTCTCATCATCCACGAGGGCTAGGTGAATGATGTTTCCTATGTGTGTGTGAGACAAATGAATGAAGTTTCCCATCATGCATTTAAGATACACTTAAATTCAGTCCAAGGACACGCACATGAGAAGAAGGAAAGCATCTAGGGTTTGGGGTGTTTCTTCCATTCACCTAGGAGGTTAGGATAATGGAGCCACACTGCATACTTGAGTCACAATATTTTACTGCTTTTGTATCTTTTTGTAGTTTTGTTAGACTAAAGATGGAACTGAGAACGAAGCCCAGCTGGAAGATTTTAGCAGGGGTGGTAACGCTAAGTTTTCAGTTTGGGAATAAAATTATTCTCTCTAAGCCAACTCATGGTTCTAAACTGCTCACTACTCAACATTATCAGGATAATCCCATGCATTTATTATCTTTTGCATAATTTTATTGGAGAATAATAATGGGAAGAGCAATCACTAACTTGTTTCTTGGGTTAGGCAGGGTTTGGAGTACATTCATCCCCTCTTGCTGTGGTTTGGATATAGTCATGTGCTGGAAGCTTAGTCCCCAGCATATCAGTGTTGTGACAGAGTCTGTAAGAGGTGGGCCAAGAGGGAGGTAATTAGTCATTGGAGTCCTTACACTTGGAAGAGATCAATATAGTTTTTTAGGACCAGGCTTGTTCCCATGAGAATACTTTGTTAGAAGGGAGCCTGGCACCTCTGTTGAATCCTTCTTCCCCAGGCATACTTGCCACTCCTGCATATGTTCACACCATTCTGATGCCATCTGCAATGAGGCCCACGCCAAAGCCAAATGAATGCTGGCATTGTGCTTTTTAAGCTTCCAGAATTGTGAACTAAAGTAGCTTCTTTTTAAATAAATACCCAGCCTCAGGTATTCAGTTATAGCCACACAAAGTGTATCAAAATATATTTCATCCACAGAGGATATGTTTCAAGACCTTTGGAAACCTCAGTACTAAATTCTAAATATACTGTTTATTTCCCATGCCTGTAGTAAAGTTCATTTTATAACTAAGGGGCAGTAAGAGATTAACAACAGTACCTAATAATAAAACACAATAATTTAACAGTATCCTATAACATAAGTTATATGAATATATTCTTTCCTCCCTTGAAATATCCTGTTGTGCCATTGTCACCCTTTTCTTGTGATGATGTAGGATGGTTCATTGCCTTTGTGATGAAATGAAGTGTGGTGAATCATGTAAGCTTTATGATGTAGGCTGAGGCTACCACTGAACTTCGGACAGTCCTTGGTCGAAGTTTTTGCAAAGGTTCCATGCTTTCTGGTGCAACATATGGACGTCATTTGAATATATTTTCTGTTCATGTTTTCAACTCAGATTTTATGCCTTTCCCATCTGAAATGAGCACTTAAGTACTGTGCTATAACGTTTGCAATTTGAGATGCAACAGTAAATGGAGCATGAATTTATTTTCCTTCTTTTTTGGCGGGGGTACCGGGGATCAAACTCGGGTCCTTGTGCTTGCAAGGCAGGCAGTGGAACCACTGAGCTAAATCTCCTGCCCCTACTTTTCCTTCTTTAGATTTTTATGGATATAAGATTTGTTCTTATCATCACTGCTAGCAAGCTCAGCATATGATGGTTTTTTCCCTTGAAAACTTTAACCTTCTTATTTAAAGGAAGCACTTACTGCCTCTCTTTGACACAGTCCAATTGCCAGCACCATTGACCTTGCACTTTGGGACCACTGTTAGGTGAAATAGGTGTCACTTGACCACAAGCAATGCACTGTCTTGACTGTCAATCTGAGAAACAAGACAGCTACCAAGTGACTAATGAACAGGTAGCATAAATGTGCTGCGTAAGGGGAGATCTCATGTAACAGGTGGGACAGCGAAAGACTGCATCATGGTACTCAGAGTGGAGTGTAATTAAACACTCATGAATGGGCTATTTCTGAAATTTTCCATTTAATATTTCCAGAGCAAGGTTGACCATGGATAACTGAAAACAAGGAAAGTAAAACTATGGATAGAGTATTCATCTTTCTCTCTTCCTGCTTAATGGCCTGTGAGGTGTTTCAGGATTCCCTCTCCAGGTAGGGACAGCTGAGGCACAGAGAGGTTGTGCATCTCTTCTGAAGCCACACAGCTGGAGTGGCTGAACACTTTCTCTCAAGTGTCCTCCTTTGCTTTTACACAGAGAAAACACGTCCATGCATGTGTTTGTGGAAGTGGCTACACAAAACTTAGACTTGCTTTGTTTTATCATTTGTCACGGCTTCATAATCAGGAAATAAAGTAAGAAAACTCAGATGGTTAGCAGCAGCAGAGAGGATTTTATGCACGTACAGGTGCTATGAAGATTCCAGCTGATTTCATCCTTTGGGCAATTTACACTTCTTGCTTATTTCATTTACATCAGAGTAATGGGTGCTCCTGGGTACAGTGCTTTTTTGGTGCTTGTTTGCAGTACACAGTGGATACATTCGTAGTGGATAGTTGGTGCAGGTACATAACACTGAGACTCCGTCTGACTTCAGAAAGAATAGCTGTGGTGCTGTTGATTGTTGCAGGTGACCATTGCTCTCTGGTGCACCTGGGTGGAGTCCATTCCCAGGCCTCTGTGTAGCTCGGAGGTCCCAGTGATGGCAGTGCTGGTTGTTTGCAGGAGCCTCCTGCCCACACTGCTGTAGCCTGTTTTCTCTCTTGACTGGAGCTTATACATTCTATCTGAGGCTTTGCTTTCCCTGTACCCATCAAAGGATATGAATGAAACTGTCAGTGCACACTAGAACATTACATGGTAACATAAAATAGAAGACGTTCTAGCAAATCTGCTTCCTGCCGCCATCTGGGTCTGAACACTAGGAAGGGGTTGTACTGGTTGTGGCAGGGTGTGGTAGAAACGGCTTACCGCACATTGGCCTGAGCTGAGGAATGTAATTTAATTCTAGCTCCATCTGCTTGTGTCCTGAGGGCTCGGCATGGTCCCTGACACCCTTGGAGCTGGCCTCTGTCTTCTCTTATGGGTTGAGGCCTGTACTGTCCCTGACAGAGTAGGCCAGGTCATACTGCTCTGTCTATGCCCCACTGCTGAAAGACACCCATCCGCCCTCCGCTGCTAGCCTCCAGGTCCACAGGCTACAGGAGGTGATCAAAACTGGACATTCAGAGTGCTCTTGAAAGGGAGACTGAACAGTGTCTTTAGATGTTTTATTTTGATTAAAGCATTAAAGTGCATGGCAGCACCTCATGGAAATTGTAAATCTTTACTGGAGGAAAATGAGAAAATAGTAACAACGTGAAATAATGACTCTGTGTTTCAGCGCTTTGCAATGCCTACTTGATTTTACATGGAGACTATGTTGTCACTCCCAAATTAATTTCTGGAAAATGAGTTATTGACTGCAGATATAATTTATTACTAATAAGCAAAATATGTTTGTAACCTGAACCCGATGGTGTGTAGTTAGCAAAGGAGGAAGAAAGAATACTAAGTTGGTGAAGAGGGAAGGGGGAGGTGGCTGAGGGGAGGAAGAGGAGCCTGGGTCCGCTGGATGGCCTGTTAGACACTTCCTGGCACGTCCTGTGATCCTGTACACCAGCAGGCAAGAGTGTGTTCTTAAGCATCTCCAGTTGTGCAGTCTGGGTGATTAAATAACTTGCAAAGCTATGCCAGTGTGCAGTATGGCCCAGGGGCGCTTTCCTCAGGTACTGTTCCCTTTCCTTACTCCCCCTTGACATTGAGTATGAGTCCTGGTCATTTGGGTATTTCCCCCCTGGGGTGTTCTGGAGAGGGGACATGGCCAGGGCTGGCTCTGGTGCTAGCAGGATGAAAGTGAGGGGACTTGTGTGATGGATGGGGCGTAGGAGGAGAAATCAGGACTCCCGGCATAGTCTGGTAGCTCACACTATCTGCAAATTTGCACAGGCCTGGGAGAGGCTTACCCTCTTCCCTGTCAGTCTCCTTGTCTGTGGACTGGGCACCGAAGCTGCTCCCCTTGTTCTTCTCGCAGTTACCCTAACGGCAAAAGAGAAATGCTGGAAAGTCTGTGATGTTGTACTGTATTCCATTTATGGCCTTTTCCTTCCTCCAGGTTATCTCATTAATATTCTTGGTGCAGGAAAAAAAGGGGGGCTTTTTTTTTTGGTCAACTAGAAAAGGTATCCTCTAGATTTTTAATTCTCACTTCACTTCTGTTGACATGAAGACTAGCCTGGTGAAATTACAGTGGCTTTACAATGCAGTCTAATCAATGAACACTGTGTTTCTAGACATAAAATATATTTATAAACTTGCTACTTTGCGTGTTGCAGCATTAAAATTCTGATCTATGTACCAATGATATTTTGTAGGCATTTATACTTAAAAATTAATACTGAAAGCATAAAGATGTCTATAAGCTTAAAATTATTTAAATAATTAAATGTATTCAGATAATTATAAAATGGTTTTTTAATAACTTATTTTAATGGTTACTTAAATAATTATAAAATATAATCGTGGCCCAGCTATGATATAGTGTTTGTCACTGTGGTGGGGAGACAGATAAGAGCATTTAGCCACTAGATCCTGCAGAATGAGAATTAGAATGATTATTCTGAAAAGGCTGGCAGGGCTCACAAATGGCAGCGGCTACATATTTTATAAGTACATTTACCTAGAACATTTACATTTGTAATAGCAGAATTATTTTAGTAGTCATGCCATGTGCATATAAAGCTGTCTGTTCATTAAAGTTCTAATAGTGATTCTCCAATGCTTTTAAAACAAAAGTCTTATTTTAAATCATAATTACAGTATGCAAGTATCCACTTTCTTCTTAGTCTTAACTAGAAATCATCAATAAACTTAGTTCACATTTCTGTTTAAATAGCTGGCGATTTTCCAGAATTTTGTTTATTTGTTTAAAGCCACGCTCAGAAAAAAATGTTTCCCCATAAGAAAAGCCATGGCTTAATCTCCTCCCTAGAAAAGGCAGGCAGAGAATTAGTACATTAGCTGTTCCATGATTTGGCTCCATCGATGGGAACCCTGCTAAATCGCAGTCAAGAGGAGACCCCGGAGGACATGGAAGAGGTGTGAGACTCCGGGAAGCTATGGCAGCTGCTGGGGCCCACAGCACCGTCACGCAAACTGGGCAGTGCACATCCCACATGGAGCTAAGGGGGCTTGACCTGAGCTGAGGAAGGCCAAGCTATAGAGCTCCACAGTGCCATTGTATCATAGCCAGTGATGACAGATGACGGGCACTGTCATGGTCGGAGGGAGAGTGAGCTTTTCTAATTGACGTACTTGGGCATCCCTACGAGAGGAGGGTGTTTGATCGTGTTTGATCTGGGGATCGATTGCTTATGAAGGAAGGACCTTGAATTGGGCATCAGATGCAGTTAGAAGTGACTCATGAAGATCATACTGACTGTGCCTGGTCCTGTCCTCTCCTGGTCTTCAGGGTAATCCTCAGGGCCCCTTCAGGGCTAAGCAGCCTAGCCCATTTGTGATTCAGCTGCTCTCTAGGGTATCCAGGTGGCTCAGTGCAGGTGACCATCGGTAGCAGCAGCATTTGGTCACCTTTACCAGTCTCCCAGCCCCATCTGCCTCTGAACCCTGCCTCCTAAAACTGTCTGGGCCTGTATTTTTTCCCCCTGTTCTGTACATAGATATGACCCCTGCTAATGCCACGCCATTTTTCTTCTTTCCATGGATAGTATTCTCTGAAAGACCACTGAGGTGGAGCCTAAATTTCTTGACTTTTCAAAGTTGAGCAGCTCAAGGCCCATACTACGCTTGGAACAGACAGGTACTACATGGGCCACAAGGTGCATGCTGCTAATGAGGATCAAGGGGTACTTTCTCAGTGTTGATGCCCTTTAGGCCAATGGAGAGAACTTTTTCCCTTTTAGGCTTTTGTTCCATAAGTATTTCTGTATCTGACATGACTATTTCTTAGATTTAGTTGGATTTAGGGGATAGCAAGGGAATAACAGATTGCTGATACAGGGAAAGCCAGAAGCCAGACTTCAGGGGAACCTCTGTCTTTATGTTGGAGACATTGGTAAACAGTGAAGAGTGTACTTGAACTTTGCTCACCTGTGTTGTCCAGTCCTCACCCCCAGGGTCTCCCTCTGGCACAGCCTCCAAGAAGCACAGCCTTAGCCATCAGGAATCTGGATGTCTGTGACTCCAGCCCAGGAACACTTGGCAGAGAGAAAACCTCAAGAAATAATTCACCTTAGCACAAACAGGGCTTCACTAGGGCTACTGAGAAGGAATTTTTAAAATAAATGTTCATTGCATTAAAGAGTTACCTAGTGTGAGATACAGGCTGGAATGAGGCAATTCCACAGAGAAATCATCCTGGGAATAATTCAAATCTAATGTAGTTTCATGGAAGATGCTGTTTCCAGAGTCTAACTTTTTCTCTCACTTCTTGATTTTATTGCCATTTTTTGACATTAGGAGAAATTGAAAACCTGTTTAGATTTCATAGCTTCACATTTCAGAAGTAAGTGACATAGCTAATAGCCAGGATGCATCTGATTTGTGCTTCACAATGAGACCTTTGCTTCGCTTTTTAATTATGTGGCATTCCACAAAGGAGAAGTGTTGGGATAAAAGGATAAATTGCTAAGATTAACATTTTCTTTCCCTTTCTAAGGGTACCACTTATCAGTCACAAAAAGCAATAAAACCTGGTGTGATGAAATTGGATTGAGAAAAAGAATGGATTTGATTTTATGAAATGGGCCACTTGGTCTGACTTGGCTGGATTCTCAGGGCAGCTCAGAAAGAGCAGGGAACAAAATGGAAGAGGAGGGCCTAGGGAGGTGTTAGGCTCAGAGATGGAGGCCTGAGACGTGATTAATGGCTACATTAGGGCTGAGTCCTCTGCCCTGCTGAGGACCCTGGACTTTAGGCAGAAAGGGCACTCGACTTGGAGCTGGTGATGATGCGAGCATTCATGGACAATGTCATCCTCATTCACTGATAAAATAAGAGATGGGAGAGATGGTTCTCATGTTTCTTTTTACTATGAAGGGTGAGGAAACATACATTTGCATATCACAGTGTTTTCTTTGGTGGTCAGTCTCTTGTGCAAACTCCTTAATCATTTCAACTTGTCCCAACTTGGAAACAGGAACCTTACTTTCTATCTACTTCTAAATCTGTTTCACAAGGATCATAGGTTGCATAAAGCAGGCTCCAAATTTACTCAATGCCAAACCTCAAAATGTTACCTTATTTGGAAATAGATTCCTCGAAGATGCATTTAGTTAAGAATTCTGAGATGAGGTCATCTTGGATTTAGGATGTACCTGAATCCGAGTGAGGTCTGGGGTCTTTATAAGAAGAGAGTAGCCATGTGCAATGATGGTGCACACCTGTAATCTCAGTACTCTGGGGAACTGAGACAGGAGGATGTCAAGTCTGAGCCCAGGCTGGGTAATTTGGAGACTTAGAAAGACCTTGTCTTAAAACAAAAATAAATAAATACAAAGAAGAGGGCTGGGGATGTAGATGAATGCCAAGGTCCTGGGTTCAATCCCAATGGAAAGCAAGTAAGTAAGTTAGGGAGGGAGGAAGGAAAGGAAGCAGGGAAGAAGGGGAAGGGGAAGTGGGGAAGGGAAGGGAAGAAGGAGGAGAGAAAGGAAAGAGAGAGAGGGAGAAGTGAGGAGGAGGCACAGACGTGGGAGCTGAGGTCATGTCATGCTGGAGGCAGTGATTAGAGTGGTGCAGCCAGGAACCAAGGATCCCAGGAGCCATCAAGAGCCAGAAGTGGAAAGAATCCTCCACTGAGCCTTTGCAAGGAGGGCCACCTACCCACAGCTTGACTCCAGACTAGTAGACTCTAGAACCATGAGGAAATATGCTTCTGTTATTTTAAGGAAATGAGTTTGTGATAGTTTGCTCTGGAAGCTCCAGGCAACGAATACAAACAGCAACATAAATTATTTTGGAAAAGCTGGAGTAAAGTCTGGCATGCAGCGTGCAGCACAGGGCAGCAGGATAAGTTTCCAACTCTTACACACCTTGCAGCCCTCCCTCAGTACTTACACTGAAGAACCTTCCCTGTCCACAGGACCACAGAACTGGCTTCTGCTTGCATGCAGTGGGGATGACCTATAGAGGGGTGGATGGAAAGAGTCCCCTACAAGGGAAGACTGTCCTTCAAGGGAATTTGCTGCCCAAAAAGTAAATTTTCCCATAGGCTCACTGGTAAGAGAAAAAAACCTTATTCAAATGTCCTTAGATTCACCTGCACATGCATTTTGAGGATCTGAACTGGCCAGCCCCACTTGCAGCTGCTGATGGCCACTTCAGCAGCTGTGCTGGGCAGTGGGGGTCAGGTAGCCCGGAATTTGAGCCCTGGGGGAACACTAACGGTCTCACTCCCATTTCTCAGTGTGCAGGTGCAGGCTGAGAGGCAAGCGGCTTAATGAAGTTCTCAGAGCCTGCTAGGATTGACTCAGGGTCAACATCAGTGTCCTTGCCTGGAACCCTGGCCACCTCATTCACTTCTTCAATCCAGAACATAATGGGTTCACAAAAAAAAAAAAACAAGGCTTTCCTGCTGACTGTCCTCTCCCAGCCTGGACCCCACAGGGCTTTCCCCACAGTGAAAGGGTACTGTATAGTTAGGGTATGCACACCAATGGCAGCCACAGCTGAAAGGGAAAAAGGACATCAAAAGGAATAAAATTTAACAACTTAGAAGCAGAAAGAATTAACTTGTTTTATGTACATGTATCAACTTCCCTCAATATAATCATTATTTACTGCAAATATGTACTAATAAAATTAAAAAAAAAAAAAAACGGGACTACAGTTAGTTACGCCATCCTTAGTTTGCATGTGTGAAGCAGACAGATGAACAAACATCATTCAAACAATTTCTTTTATCTCTGGGACTCACTGGAATGGACCTTTTGTGGGCAAACAACTCAATTAGAATGACTATGATTGACAGCAGCAATTGTAATGAGCCATCTTTCTGGGAATCACATTCCTCAAAAGAACCCTTGTCCTCCTTAAAGCAAAGACATGAGTTGGAAGACTATCACTAATGCCCAGGATCCTCATCCTGGATGTGCAAGAGGACCCTTTGGAATCCAATGGGTGAGCACAACAAAGTTACTTGAGGTGCTGAGATCTGGACCCAGAGGAGCTGTGACCACTTGACAGGTAGAACTGGCCACACCACCCCCTCCTGGCTTATGGCCCATTGTGCCCTGGTGAGTCAGGTGAGCCACACCCTTCCCAGCTGTCCATTTGTGATTTATCACCCTCCTTTCCCCCAGTGTGCAGAGTTGTGGCTGGAAAGTGAGTGCAGAGAGAGCAACCACATTCTCCACCCTGCCTGAGTCCACGGGATCCGCAGGGGTGTGTCACTCCCTGACTTAGCAGCAAGAAAGGGGACATGCCTCCTCCACCTTGCTGCAGTCTGAGCATGCTGGGGCCAGAAGAACACCCAAAAGGATGTAAAATTTTCCCTCAGTCATTGTTGCTGACGACTTTCCAAGGTCTCGACTCAATTGATTGAATGAGTCAGGACGCTTTCATGGCAGAAGTTAACATATGGTTAATACGTGCTTTTCCTTCAGATGGAAACATCTACACGTGCTTGCAATCAGCGTGGATATTCTAGCAGAAATGGTTTGTCTCATGATAAAAGAGCCTTCTCAGGGAACTTCTCTGTCATCAACCTCATTAACCATCCATCCTTCACTGAAACGAGATGGGAAGAGGCGGAGAGCCAGGGAGTGTCACTGCAGTAGCATATTGAATGCCGTAAAGTAGGCTGTTTGCCACACAGCTGCAAAGGAAATGGACTGAGTGCAGCTAGAGGGACGACTCCCTTGAGGCTTAAACACCATCCAGCAAGGCAGTTGCTCCACTGCTGTCTCTCAGAACTCCTCCAGGCAGCATGAAGATCTGAAGTTTGAGACCAGCCTGGCAATTTAGTGAGACCCTGTGTCACATAATACAGTAAACATTTCTGGGAGTGTAGCTCAGTGGCAGAGTGCTTGCCCAACTTGTACAGCCAGGGGTTCCATCTCTAACACCGCAGAAGAAGAAAAACAAAGCAAATCAAATCAAAACAAAAGCATTTACAGGCATTGAGGTTTGAATCTACAAGGAGAATTACTGGCTGTTAGGGGACAAGTCAAGCAGTCCAGAACCAGTGTGGCCTTTTGCCCCTAAATCAGGGACTCGGAATGAGCCTCTCCACCCTGGAACTTCGACATAGGAAGGCCCTTGGTTAACATAAATCACAAAGCAATTTAAAACCAAGGTGTATATTTCTGTAGAGATTTAATTACTTAAATGCTTATTTTGTTTTCTAATTAAGCTGTAAAAACTGAACACATTTTACTGTAGAAATGGAAGCAATTTCGAAGCACATGGAATCTGCATCCTCCCTTCTTACAGAGGAAATTTAGTGCAGTGTCATCAGCACACTGTGTGCACACACATATTCATAACAGTGGCAATTTTTAAACTTGAAATTGTGCCCCACACACTTCTTCTTGGTTACTTTTTTCCTTGACAGTGTAACCAGAAGAGCAAACTCTGGTTTTTGTACAAAATTTCCAGTCTTGCCTGCTCCACTCTGGCTCAGTGTGGGGACGTACTCACTTCATTTGTGGTTGAAGTGCCAGCTGTTTCTAAGGTGGGTTGTCACAGGGTCCCTATGGAGTCCTGTGTGCCTTTTACCGCAGGCAGTACTGTTGTACATACCTGGTGAGAATTTGACTTAGGACAATGTTCTGGGAAGAAATAGGATAATATAAATCATGACTCTCAACTTTTTCTGTACAATTTAACCTAAAAGTTCAAATCATGAGCTCTATTCACTCTAGCAATGGTCATAAGATTTATTGTCTTTCCAGTGCTCCACTAAACCTGGGGTAGACCAGCTGCACCCCAACCGTATCCCACAAAGCCCTGGGATGTGGGCCTCTTTCTTCCTTGTTTAATCTGTTCTTTCCTCATTGTTAAGGAGGATTCATGAGTATACTGTTAACATACCTGTATTCTGAATACGGAGTGAGATAAAGAGGTGACAGGATTTAGCAGAGTGATAGCAGATCCCAGACATCAATAGTGACTGTACACTTAGAAAATAATTTAAAGCTTACAGAGAATGATGTATGAGAATATCCCACACAATGTAGTTTAAGACAGGGAAATCAAGAATGAGAAAAGTCTAAAATGCCCAGCAGCAGGGACTGAGTGAATTGAAGTCTGTTTTTGTAGAAGTATTAGGGAAGCCATTACCTACCTACAGGGCTGGGATGTAGCTCAGTGGTGCCATGCTTGTTTGGCAAGCACAAGGTTCTAAATTTGAGGCCTGGTACCGGGGCGGGGGGAAAAGCCCTACATACAAAGAGCTTTGGATAGCATGGAGGACATTAAGTAAACAAACAATCGTAGTATGTAGTTATGGGTTAATAGCACAAATGAGGCTTGAGCCCTGGGATTCCTCTGTTTACATTTTTCCAAGGCCCTGGGGACTTCTGCCACTGTCCTCACATGATCCTACACAATGGGTGAGGATGTTCCAATGCACAATTGAAGCTACCATCTGCTTCCATTTGACCCTCTCAGTGGCTGTTCCTATCTTATCAAGGGGTGCTGTTCTTGTGGGCATGGCAAAATATGTGCAGGGTGTATGAGTTGGGGGTCACTTAGTTTGGGTGCAGTGGGGATTTTTTGGAACTTCTGTCACTTTCTAGTAAGGTTAGAGTGGGCATGACTCATGCCAGGTCACAATCTGAAGGACTGGACCAGGATACACCCTTTAGCACCTGTCTCTGGGGGAGCAGGTGGGAACCGGATCATGGAGAACCAGGTTTGAAGAGTGTAGAGTTGGAAACTGGTCTTTAGGAATTTCTTCCCATCATTGACATGTAAAATTATAAGGCAAAGACTTATTTCTAAGTATTGAAGACATAAATAACAGACAGTATGTCTGCAGACTCCCGATAGGCCTGATAGAAGGGTTGGGGATAGTAATTCATGATCTTCTGGATTCCAAAACCTCATGATCTGGTTAATTTTAACATTTAACCACTTTATCTTCCTTCCTGGCATCATTAGAGTAACAAATAACTTGGAGAATGTCTTGTTCATGCTTACTCAGTTCTTATCTGGATTATGCAACATAAAGGGCTGATGGCCAGTGTCTTGCACTGTCTTCATTGGCGACCCCAACTGCAGCAACTGTTTTCTGGAACCTCCTACTTGTGCGTTTCACAAACCTTTAAACCAAAAGCCCTTGGATGTCTGTGTGGGAACACTTACTCTGGGTGGACTCCCCATTTTGGATAAACTCTTTGTTCTCACCCTTGGTGTTCCTTAATTCACCTTTTACATTGACAATGCCAACTAGTCACATCCGACTTCTCTCCTGCCCCAGTACACTTGATGTTGCAGCACATGCATGAATATCAATCCCTCACCTGGCTATCACTTTCACTAGAAATCCCACGAAGCAGAAGTGGCAGGATTCCTGTGATTTGAGGTAGTAACCTGTAGAAGTGTCCACACGTTGTACACATTGTACATGTGGGTATCAGCATCTGTGGCACGGAAACGGTTAGGGACACAGGGTGAACCACTTTGATCCATGAGGCTTCAGTAGAAAAATTATCTTTCTGTTCTATAAAGATATTACACAGTTGTTTTTGTGTAAAGAGATATAATAAACACTTTTTATGATAAAAATATAATAATATTTATAATAAAAAGTAACTTGGTCTTTTGGCAGGCAGCTGATACAATTCTTAGGCTACTTTTCTGGATTCAGTGATATTTCAATTTTTGTGAATATTCAGAAGGGGTAGGGATTTTTTCCACATTCTAAGCAAAGATTTCCATTTACATCTAATTTTGCCTTTGTAATTTTTCTTTTTTTCCTGTAAGAGGCTCCTGGCTTGTGTAAGCTCTGGCCAGTATACCTGGCTGTCTTTGTAAGTGTCTTCTATTCCAGGTCTCACCTGGGGAACCCTGGGGACAGATTAAGATGGGACTCTAATGAAATATTCCCGGAGTTCACACCCACTGTCTTTTTTTTTTTGGTACAGGGGATCAAATTTAAGATCTTGCACTTAAGAGTCAAGTGCAGTGCCACTGAGCTAAATACCCTGCCCTCCACTGTCTTTTGATACTGGCTTGTGACAAATTTCTTTTTGCTTCATTTTGGAATTTGTGCCTTTACAAACTTTCTGTAATTTGTGCTGGAAAAAAAATAAATACAAGGATAAACGAAACTTTGGGACAGTAGGAGAGAGACATGAACTGCTTCTGTGGCTGAGAACTGAAATGAAACTTACGATCCCTGATGCTACTGGACCCCTCACGAAGGACTGTGTACACGAGGGGCTGGCAGAAGAAGGAGCAGTGGCCTTCCAGCTTGGCCTGGGGGCAGCCTCTCCCTTTCTCCTTAGCATATAGTGCTTCCCCTCTTTGAGGTCCCGATCTCCAGGTGCCTTCTTTACCTCTCATTTTGGGTGAGTCAGGCAGCCTTCCTAAGTATCCTCATTGTCTTGAAGGTTTTTCCTCTTTCTTAGTAGAGCCAGAAAAGAGGAAGAACCACTACCAACTTACTTTCAGAGTCAATGGCTATTAGAATATCATAACAGTGGAGATGATTGATTTTTTTGTTCTTAGAATGCTTATTAAATCTGACAGATTGCTTGATAGGTGGATCCTAACCAGTCTGGGAAGGTAGAGTGGATCCGTACAAACAGCAGAAAAGTAGAGAGACACTGGGCATTGGTCCTAGGTCTGCAAATATGTTCCTGCTTCCCTGGTCCTCTAGCCCTCTCCTCTAAGCCTGCACTGGTGAAAGCTTGAGCCATGTTCATGACAGTTTTTAGGATGGTGGAGAGTGGACACTCATTAATCAACCCTAGAAGACTAAAGGAGGCCCCTGAAGATGGAAGCTGTCTTCAGAGAATATTCTGGCACTGGGTGTGGGCATAGCATACATATAAGCTTGTTGTAGGTGTGGGCTTTATTTGGACATATGGTTGACTATGGCTGTGGCGACCCCAGCCAGTGCTCTTGGTGCAGTGTCCAGCCCTACCTCCTGGTCTCTGGTTTAAGGTGGGATGTGTTGGTCACATGCTTTAAGGTGTGCTAGCTGAAAGTGTTTTCAGGCCACCTGAAGCCTACTAAGAAACCCCACCTTAAGGGGCAGAGGTCAGATCTCCATCTGCATTTCACAGGTGTCTGAACATTTTGTCAAGGCCAAGTTCCATTTACTTTCTTTGTTTATTTCTCTTGGTTTTTCCTTTACTCCTGTAATGTGAGCTCCATGCCCATTGCGCCAAGAACTGGTCTCCTGGTGGAGCTGATGAGCCATGGTGTAAGTGGGAGGTTAGGGTCCCTATGGAGCCGGTCTTTACTTCACTGACCCAATCCAGTGTGTTTGCTGTGTGCTGGGCCTGGGCCAGGCTCTGTAGACATGACTCTTTCAGGAGCTTCACAGCCAGAGGAGACCGTAGATAACAGTGGTTGCACTTGCAGTCTGCTGCCCTGAGTGAGGAGTGACTGAGGTGTCCTATGAGAGGAGTAAATTCTGCATGTCCTCAAGTGGGGAAGGCTTTGCAGAGGGCATGGTGCCAGGGCCAGGCAGTCCTCAAAGGAGGCTCCCCAGAAGATAGAGAAAAACAGCTATGGGGAAGAGGTCCAGCGGAGTCCCAGTGGAGTCAAAGAAGGAGATGGCCTGTGTGTAGGGCCATAGCCCATGTGTGGGGAGCTCCAGACACCTAGGGTGGAGGAGGCCCCTCCCCCTTTGTCAGGGTCCCTGGGCTTCTGTCTCAGAAGGCTCTGTGGAGGGGCTCCCAAAGGGTGTTAAGGAGAACCACCTTCTTTAGACCTAAGCCTGCATTCTTGAGTCCTAGATCAGGAAGGAGTCCCAGCACCAATCAGCCTTGGAAGGCAAGTTTTTAATTTTTTTTTTTATTTCAGTTTAATCTCATAAGCTGTGTCCTAGGGCACTCGGTGTGCTAGGCCACCCCGTCCATGTGTTGTTTCTGGGCTGAGATATGCACCTGCATGAGGGAGGCATCACACCCCTGCCAGGTGCATTGAAATTCCTACCATAAGTTCCTACAGGAACTCAGTTCCGGTTCTAGGTTTACTAGATAATATGCTCTTATGTTATACTGCCTTTATTATCATAGTATGAAAAGTAAAAATACTTACCTGCTCCCCATGTCACTCCTGTTCCTCATGCTTATAAGTGCAAGTCTCAAACCTGCTCAACTCTGGGTTGTGGCCACTGGCATATCCATCTGGGCACCAAAGCAAAGATCTCAGAGATCTCAGTAAATGGCACAGGAATAACTTGGCTGGATTTAGTCACCCCTGTGTTTCATTAACCAAGTTTCATCAACCTCTGTTACTTTGATTTTAAAATAGTGTGTGTGTGTGTGTGTACATGCACAGATGATCATTGTGTAAATATAGTGTGTAGAAATAGACACAGATACCTTCAGGTGTGTAGGACATGACAAGGACAGCATTTCAAAACAAGGAGGAAGATGGATTGTTCTGGTAATGGTGTTCAGAGAGCAGAGCCCATCCAGCGAAATATATGTGCTTGTCTATACCTTACACCTTCAGCTGGTTAAAGTCCAGATGGAATCAAGAGTGCCACACCAGAAAATACAACTGTGAAACAGGTTGAAGAAACCAGAAGAGTATCATTGTGTAACATTGGAGAGAGGAGGAACCTTACTCCAGCAGACACCCCGAAGGAAGGGGAATATGACCACCTGAAAATAAAAATGTGGGGCATCATAAACAAAGACAAAGCAATGCAGTCTGTTGGGTCTTATCCTAGACAAAAGGATTCATAAACCTATGAGGAAAAGAAGTCCACAGTTCACAAGGAAACGGGCAGGGGGCATTAATACAAAGCTTACTGGGAAGGACACAGGGAGGTCCTCAGAGACAGAGAATAGCATCTGTTTGCTCTTCTCAAGCTCACCTAGACTAGGAGTGGTGCCTAGCACACAGTAGGTTTTCAATAATGGAGGAAAGAAAAGCAAAGCGAATTTTATTAAGACACACATTATCGTCCTTCAGACAATGGGTGACACAAGTCAAAGCTCAGTACTGCATTTCATGGCCAGGATGTGGTAAGCCCAGCAGCACCCGCTGGGGTGAGAGGTGTGGTCAGTGTGTGACATGCAGAATCACAGAGGTGTGTAGTCTGGACCTAGCCACTTACCTGCTGGGACTTCCTGTTGCAGAACCCCTTCAGGTGATAGAGATGTTTTGGAAAATGTCTTCAAATGTTAGCATCAACTTGGAGGTTGTGTGGTAATAGTTAAGTAAATGCCAGCGTGGCCAGAAATGGATAGTGCAAGTCATTAAAAAAGGTGATATGGATTTTATTTACCCAGTTTTCAAAGGTATATTTTATCTTTTTAAAGACACAAAGCAAGTATATACTCAGACATACACTACTGTGTATTGCATCTGTGTAAAATATCAAACGAAATTCATAACAGAGTGGTAACACATTACATTTGATGAGAGTCATATGACTGGATTGGGGACTTCAGGGGATATTTCACATTATATCCATCTCTATCTTTTGAAATTTGAATTATGTGAATATAAAATTATATCTATTAAAATTTAGATTGATTCAAAATTATAGTCTTATCCCATGTGTATAAATGATTTACATGTAAAATAAAACTCCAAAGTCAAAACTGTTGAAGCATTTGTGTAAAACATCTTTCAGATTTTCTATAATTGTTCTGAGTTGATGCTAGTTATGTGTGCATCACTGAAAGTAGGAACAACTGAAATACAGAAATTCAGCTTGGTTTCTATCATACTGATTAGATATGGGGAGTTTCCTAAAAGTAAAATTGTTTTTGTGGATACTTGCCTTTTATTTCCAAAGTTCATTTCTCTTGACTGTAGTCTATGTATTTCCAGTATGGATTAAACAACTGTGAAGGCAAGAGGGATCTTTTATCTCCCTGTAAAAACTTTGCAACCCATTCTGTATGTGTTTGGCATGGAAACCAGCAGAGCATACTCATTTTTATTGTGTTCTATTATATTAGGCAGTACTTTAATTCCCACTATTTGAACTCATAAAGCTTGCCATCGATGAAACTAATTGCATCAGAAACAGCCAGGGAACTTCACAAGCATTCGAAACACATAAATAATACCACCAATTAGCCTCCAGGATGCCGAAGTGCTCCATCTTCTTGTCAAAGGCTGAAACACATTGCTCTAATTGCACCAGAGGCAAAGAATGGCATTGTTCCTGCCTTTGGCTTGGGAAGTGTGCTGGGGACAGAAGGAGAGGCAAAGTGTAATTTAGAATGCAAGGTGTGAGTTCAACTTGCTTCCAAATGGACCACTTTCTGGCAGGCACTAGGTCAAACAGCGTAGGAGCAAATGCATGGAGCATTCACCTCTACAGGACATTTTGTTCTCTCTCCTTGGTTTTGCCTGTCATTGCAAAGTCCTTGCAAGGCAGTATGACTCAGTTCTTCATAGGTGACAGCTGAGTCAGCCTGGTCTAAGAGCTACACGGGAGAACACAGTGGCCCGCCATCTGTATTTAGGGTGACTTTGCAGGTGAAGGATGGTGGAGGAGGCAGTGAGGGGGAACTAGGGAGAACTCAGCATCCCAAAGGGGCAGGTTGCTATTACCCTGGGTTTTTCCACCATGGAATTAGAAAGGATGGAGTGCAGGAGAGAGTGCTGGTGATGTCTTCTAAAGCTGCTCCCTTTGAAGCATGGGACGGGGTGGTGACGGTCCTGAGTGAGGCCATGTGGTTTGGATGTCAGGTGGCCAGAGGAGATGCATCCATGGGCACCACCCTCATGTCCAGGAGGACAGAAGGGTGGGCAGAACAAAATGCATAACTACTGGCAATGGCACGTCTCTGGGTTAGCTAGGGTCTTGGGAACTATAAATATATAACTTTTTATAAATACAACAGGATACACTCTATGTGATATGTGATTGAATAGTACAGTACGTATTCAAAATTTTCAAAAATGTACTACGGTAGAAGACACTGCCTTTGATCCCCATCAAATAGTCTATCTCACTTCAAGCACATTTAGCCCATCGTTCTTGCCACTTTCTGAAGCAGTTCTGGAAGTTCTCTTAGGTGAGCGCTGGTAGTTGCACTCTTGTGGCTGCCTCTGCATTCTGAATCCATCCAAAACGTTTCCCTTTCGTGACCATTTGACTTTGGGGAAAATCCAGAAGTCACCCAGTGGGTGGCACTTGGTGGTGGCACTCACTGTATCTTTGATGGCACCACCATGGAAGACTCCCAGAGCTGCTTCAGAAAGTGGCAGGACCAATGAGGTAAGTGTGTTTGAACCAAAGGGGAGGATTTTGAGAGACAATAATGGTAATGTGTCTTTTACTGAAGTTAATTTTTTTCAATTGAACATTTACCATATTTTTGATTACCCTTTGTATATGTGCTCGTATAAAATTTCCTGGAGTTTTCCTTGTTGTTTTGTTTAGTGGGAGCATTGTGCTTTTGCCTAACATAGTACCTTCTCTAGTCTCTGGGGACACTCTGTGAACTCTAAACAGATGCCAGGCAGGATGTACTGCACCCTCTCTCCTTCTCACTTGACATCCACTGTCACTTGCTGACTTGTTTCCTACGGCCTTTCAGGTTCCAGACTGAGATTAGCTCTGTGGCCTGGCAATCCTCGCTCCTCATCACGCCACAGAACTGACAAGGGTAAACTTCTTTTGTGATCTCTGTGTAGACCTGCTGCAGCTAGTGTTTTACTTGGGGTGAGATGCACCAGGAACCTACCATTTGAGGGTGAGACTCCTAAATGACTGGGCTGGAGAAGTATCTTTGTTTTGGCTGCCCTGGCTTTTGCCAAACGCTGTTACCTGCATCTTTCTCCCTGTTTACTTGCTAATTTGTTTCTCTTTTGTTTGATTGCTCTGTAGGAGTAAAGCGCTAGTGACAACCCTGTTTGTCTCTTCAGTGGACAGTGGTTCTTTCATTTATGTATACATTTAGTCAGCCATGCGTTTATTAAATAAATATTTTGTGTCAACCACACAGTTGATTTAAAATAGATTTAAAGATTAAGAGACCCGATTTCTGTTTCCAGAGAGCTTGCAGATATGAAATGGGTGATTTAAATGTGATATGCTATAATCACATAAAGGCAATCAAATCCTTGCTCCAAGTAGCGCTCTGGGTGCACTCTCTGCAATGGAGGGACCCTGGAGCTCTCTATTGAGAAGGCCAGAAAGGCTTTTTTTTCAGGCAGAAAGGGCAGCAAATTCCAAGAAACAGAAGATATGGAGCACAAAGGGGAGACTGATGAGTCCTAGGAATTGTCTAACCCTTGTCCCCACCAGGTGCAAAAGTGAAGGGGAAATGGCCAGCCTGAGGAGGGCAGATGATTCTGAAGACCAATCCCGTCTCCCAAGGAGACAGACATGTGAGCTAATAATTCTAGTGTCATCTATACAGAGATGAGAAATGTAGCATGCGGAACAAGAGAGTCAGGGAAGATGAGGACCAGAGTCCAGCAGTCCAGCCAGTTCAATAACAAAAATGCAAGGATTCGCTCCAGAGAGAGCAGCAGAGTGAAACTGCATGTTGTGCTTGCCCTGGGGAGGGGCCCAGAGAGTGAAGACTTCCTTGAGAACAAGATACCCAGGAAGGAGATGTGGGACTAGTTTCTGGCCTCAGAGGTTGAGCAAAGCCACCACTGAGCAAGGGAGGTCCCAGGTCAGATTTGCAAGTAGAAATGCTAGTGTGTGGGCCGGAGGTTCTGATTCTAGTTGACAGAAAGCTCAGCCCACTGGGAATGGTCTGACAGAGCTGGGGAAAGGAGCACCTCAGACAGGATTGCTCCTCTATACATTTCTCAGACAAAGGGGCTCTTTTTACCAGATACTTCACAGTAAGTATAGGGTTGATTACTTTAACCTTTTAATACCGCTAAAGAAATAGTCATTCAAAATGCAAGTTCCTTGGAAACTGTCTATGCTCTGAGGCAGAGCAAGCCCCCATCATGGCTAGTGGCAAATATAGCATGGTCACGTTGGGTGTCTTTCTCCCCATCATTCAAAACATGGCCCTTCCCCTGACATAAAAATACATTTGTGTGTGTGAGGGGCCGGGCTGGCTCCTTGAAGGCCACGGCGGGGCATCATCCTTTCAAATGCTGGGTGGTTTGCTTTGATGCCCACCCAAATCAGATGGCGCAGCCTGAGCCCAGCACTGCTTTCATCCTTCAGCATATGACCAGCAATCCTAAGTCTGTATTTGTTAAAGGTTATGTTTGCCTTAAACTAATTAAAGCTATTTGCATCAAACGACTGGAATAGCTTCCCTTTTGGAAATAGAGAAAATAACTGAAAGAAGTTGGTTAAAAAAGAAAGTCCCAGTTAATTTCATCAACTGAGATGAGAACTGCGCTATTAATTTTATTACATCTAAATGTGAAAATAAATCAATTAGGTGAGGATTACATTTTCATGTAGATTAGCCTGCAGAAGTCAGCACTGCCTTGATCTGAGCTGTCTAGAGAAGAGATAGGCTAACCATGCTGAAGCTGTGTGTGTGTGTGTGTGTGTGTGTGTGTGTGTGTGTGTGTGCATAAATCAAGGCTGCTCCCATGGATTACACAGAGGGATTCCTACAGCACTTTCAAATTCTCTTTTTGTTTTAGTCATAGAGAGTTGCCAGAAGCATAAGTATACTTTTATGCATTGGGACACACACCCTCATAAGTAGCTGTTCATTTAAATCATGCAAATGGCTACATTAGCATGAATCTATCACAAATCGTGACTTATGTCTAAGAGAATGTTTTGAGTATTTATTCTTTTTGTTACATTAGATACTTACTGAAGCCCTGTTGGTGCTAGCCCCCAGCTAGGAGCAAGGGACAAAAAGTCAGTGAACATTGCTTTGATAATGAGGAAATTAGTATTTTCTTCTCTTTCACACAATGACAATATAAGATGAAATTTTATAAGGGGCAAGAGGAGATTCTTCAGTTCTTTTTCTTGTGCCCACTCACAATCCAAGAATCTGCAAAAGGAGCTTGGATATGAAGCATGAACACACACACACACACACACACACACACACACACACCCTCTCTCTCTGTTCTCTGCACACACAGGTACCTTCTGTGTCAGAATGGTGTGGGTGTCTGTGTCCTGATTTGCAGCTACCTCTTAACATGAATAAAGCTGCTTTGGGAGGACTAAATGGTCTTTTACCAATGTATTGAAAAGATGGTCAGGTATTTCCCTTAAAAATATTCATGATAAAATAATCACCACAAATTTCCAGAAGACCCACCTGCATACACAAGTTGCATTTTGCAAAGAAGAAATTTGTATCCCGAGGGACTAAGTTTTTATACGGTCCAAGTGTGGACACAGAGAGCCCCTCTGTGCTTCTGACCCATGGGGTTGACGAGGCTGGGCCTCTCTCTGCATGTTAACCATAGACAGACCCTGTGTGGTGAGTGAGGCCCCAGCAGTCGCAATGATCCCTCAACATGAGCACCCACCATGGACAGATATCGAACACAGCACTGTATAATTAGTGTTTCTAGCCATAGACAGAATCTTTCAGGTGGTATTATTTACATGTTCCATCCATAGAGAAACTGAGATCAGTGATTGCCCCATACTTCATAGCTAGTAAGGGCCAGTGTGTAGATTCTTGGCTTTTCTGACCCAACTGGAGCCTCTGCACCGAGCCCAGATCCCCACCTCCACTGTGGTGGTGGCTGCTGTCTCACCCTATACTTACCCTTGACCTTCCAAGACTCCAAGACCCTAGGAAGGGAGGGAAATGACTTGTCCTCAGCTGAGCTAAGCTGCAGGGCTGTTCTTCCCGGTCTCAGAACCCTTTTAGGCTCCAGGCACTGGCAGAGAAGGCACTGGCACAGCAGGGAGCTGTGTCTTCCTGCTCTGAGCCCCAATTTTCCTCAGTCTTGAGAATGGAGCTGTGTAGGCAGGCACTCCCCCTGAACAGATAATCAAACCTAGAGACCCAGCACACCTCTCCTTCAAGTAATAGATGTCACTAATGACAGGATTCACTTGGTGATCATAATAGTTCCTATTCCAGAACGTAGATTTTACAAATCCCCTTTTTATGTTACAACTGCTTTAATATTGAATCTTTTTTTTTAAACAAGAATGTTCCTATTTGATAAAATTTAATGATGTGGTTTAGAAAATGAATATATTTAATCATGCATCTCTCTTCTATATTGAACTGAAGGTTATATAAGAAAGTACTTTGAGGAAGTTTTAAAATAGGAAGTTATGCTCACTCCTGCTAAAATAACTAAAGTCTTGAACATAGCATTTGAACTTGAGGACTGCAACACTTAATTTTGATGTTGTTAAAGTGCATCCAAGACCAGCCTAGGCTCTTCTTGACTCCCCTTCTTTCCATATTTTCTTTTATTTTTAAAACTTTGTACTACGCTACGTATAATGTACCACATAACTTAACATTAGCATTATGTTAACAATTTGATAAGTCAGTGTCCTCAGGTAGTTTCAGCTGTCAATGCCCCCACTGATGAGGGAATGGGGAGTAGCATGTCTGAAGACTGACTACGCTGGCCCCTGCCCATCTCTCTTGCTCTGTTCTGTCACCTGTCCCTGCTCCTGTGCCACATCTCAGCTGTCTCATCTCTGGGAATCTACACCTGCCATTCCTCTTCTTCATGCCATAATCTACAAAGATGGAATATGTATCTGTTTTACTTATCTATTCCCTTCCCACCCTTGGAGCCCTAGTTTACTGTCCTGAGTTCTGAGAGTTGGTCACCACCTGCCCACCAGCAGCAAGGCTGGGCCTTCCTTTTCCTTCTGACCCTGTAGGGCCTGCGCCTGCTTAGAGGAGGCGATGCTTGGCACATTTCTAAGTGAGGAGTGAAGACAGTTACCAGCCCTTGTCTTGAGGTAGAACTTCTGGTGGTCCCCTCCCTGTGAGTCAGTCCAGACACAGCTGCTAGACTATGAAGGGTCCCGCAGCCTTCCTGTCATAGAAGTATCTCCCATTAGTAGTGTGACAAAGCCATCAACAATGCCCACAGGACTTCTGTTAAAGTGAAGCATAGTTTAAAGTTTTATTTGTCCTCAATAGAATGGCAAAGTTTTTACTAATCTCAAAACAAACTCACAATGCTTAGAAGATTGCTGGGAGCCACCCAGCCCAGCGCTCCACAGTGGCCATATTGGTGGGACAGTGCTTGTCTGAGAGTCTCTAGATCACGGCCAGGCTGGCTTGTTGGCCTGGACTGTTGATCAAGTTGGTGAAGGTAGTATCCAGGGACCCGGGCTACTCATGGCTCCCAAGTGAAGGAGTGTTGTGTTCCTCAGACCATCCCTGAGGGGCATGAAGTGCTTTGAAGGACAATTCCCCATACCTCTGATTAGGATACTCTTGGACTAAAAGAAGAGTTTAAAAGCAAATTGAGATCACAGATTTTTGAGGTTCTTATATTTCTACCTCCATTTAAGATCCCCCCACAGTTCCATCTTTCAGCAGAGTCTCTCCTTGTGACCTAGGGCCCAGGAACAACCACCTTACAGGTGTGGCTTGGGAACCAGGTGGCCACTTGAGGACATCAGCCTGCCCTGCCCTCATGCTTTCTGGAAGGGCCAGGCCCAGGCCCCCAGTTTGCATACTTAGTATACACCCTTGTTCTGCTTCAGCTTCCATGGGGAGGGCAGAAGTGGTGTCCACAGAAGCTCCTTGGTAAGCATCACACCGACTGTGCCAGAGTCTCCTCCTTTGTCAGCCGAGACTGCAAGGTGTTGACAACACTAGAGCATGTTGTGCTAGTGAGCACACAGGCATTACCAAATGTATGAGTCCGATGGAATAGTTAGCATGGCACTACTGGAATTGCTTTGTTTTCTCATTAAACAATTAATTTGTGGCTCTCTGGAGTGTACAGTGGAGACCCATCTGTTGCTTCTGTTATTTAACTTGATGAAAAGGAGAGCCATGAAGTGTGGAAAAACTGGATATTCAACCTAAAGAGCTTTTACAATGAAAGCAGGAGCTTTGGGAGAGTCATGGTGGATCTGGGAGATCTTGGGACCTGGGTGGGTGACAGCCCTGTGCTGTGTGCACCTCAGGATCCCACAGTATGACCATATTTTGGGGAGATCTTAGCTCTTGGGGGAAGGTCTCCACACTCAGTTTCCATTGAGGCCTTTTCACTTGCTGGCTTCTGAAGTGGGTTCAGAAGTCCTGCCTTCTTCAGTAAGATGCCAGAACACTCCCACCATCAAGTAGCTGTGCCCCAGCACCATACAGGACTAGGACCATGAGGTGCTTATGGTCACATCTATAAAAGCTCAGCTGAGAGGAACAGAGACACTGAAACACAAAGCCAGATCATCTTCCTCCTGACGCTCTTCAAAGACCTCATGCCTCTTGATTTTCTTGTTTTCTACATTAGCTCAGGAAAGAACCCATTAAGCTCCCGACAGTGTTGCTTATATCGTTGTCCTGTTTTAAATACACAATCCTATTAAAAGTAAAATACACATCCTGAAGGTGGGAAGGATTAAAGCATCTACCACAAGCTAGGCACTGTTCCCTGGAGAGACTCCAGGCATGTGGAAGAATCCTGAGAGTCCTGTATGTTAAAGCAGCACATGGGCAGCACAGTATGGAACCTCATGGAACCGCCTTTCTCACTGCTTCTGTCCCCTGTGATAGCATCTGTTGGTTAAAAGTCCTAGAAGGACAGAGAGTGGGAAGGGAAAAGACTTCATAACTGTCCAAGAATGTAGACCACTCGGATAAACAGTGGCAACATTCCAGGGCCCATTTCGAGGACTAAAACGTAAGTGGTAACAGACTTGGAACTGCAGCAGAGGTGGAGGGGCTGTAGGACGCCTGCTGCTCCAGGCCGGACCCAGATGTGAGCTGCAGCCAAGGGAGACACAGTACGTGTTCATTTTCTGTGGGGCTGAGACATGATCATCGTGTTTGCATGTGGATGTGTGTCTTTCCGTGTGCACCTGTGTCTCTGTGTGTATGCACCTGTCTCTGTCATGTGTGTGTGTCCGCCAGCAGCCTCTCAGAAGGCGCAGCACCTCAGTCCCACTGAGGACAGCATAAGTACCAGGTAACATCTGTGACCAGGCTGCTGTCACTTTCATGACAGCCGGTTTAGAGAACGAACCACTGCCAGGTGTACAGGCTCTAACATCCACAGGTCATGGTATAGTGGTGGCCAGTGTTTTCTTTCAGCACCTGTCATACCTGCTCTGCCTTGAACAGTGGGCATCGCTTAATAATAGCCTGCTACAGTGAAATGGATGTATGCTTTCTGGAAAAAGATGAATGCTGTACTTTACATCCCACCCAAGTTGGAGGAAAATATTTTAAAATATTTACATGACTCTCTCTCTCTCCTCCCTTCCTGTCTCCATCCCTGTCTGGTCTCTAGCCCCATCTTATCCATCGCTATCCTAGCCTACCTGTCACCTCCTTCCCTGCTCAGGTCCTACTTGCTTACTGTGTACCTGACACCACAGCCTCCAGACGATGTTTAATTTCTTACAAAAATTGCCTGGTGTAAGACACACAAGCTTACATACCATATGGTATCTCTCACTTGAGTGAGGCAAAGTACAAAGAGAATAATAAAGGATATATAGAAGGAGACAAGGGGATGGTCTCTTATAACTGGGAAGGTTCAAGAGACCGAGAGGGAGGGGGAGGGGGGAGGGGAAAAAGAAATAAGAACAAAGATGTGCTGTGTACAGGTAATAACCTCATTGAATGAAACCAGTGTACACCATAAACGTGAGCTAAGATTAATATCAAAAAGAATGAAAATGAGGGAAGGGGAAGTAGAAGAGGAAGGAGAAAGGGAGAGGAGAGGGAATAAAAGGGGACTAAAATAACAAGAAACAAATTATATTATGTACCGTGTACTCCCTCCACAAGATGATTGGAAATTGCATATACTGCAAACATACTAATGAAATATAAAAACTTTAAAAAAGAAATTGTCTGTTTCCATTTCCATATGTCTCTTTTACTTTTAACATTTTTGCCTTTGGATAGTTGGAATATGATTTTTTAAAATTGCATCCACTCATCATTGCACATGTGATCATGGAGGTCAGAGAGATGGGCAGGAAGCAGACTACATGAATCCCTGCCTGGACCCTCTCTGTGTCTGGTGCCGACTTTCTGTGGGCACAGCAGGGCACTACCTGCTCCAGGGAAGATGTGCTACAGTGAACTGGTCACTTGGGGGTACCTCTCTGGGAATTCTGCAGCATCGGCCCATCTCCCTCACAGATCCTGACATGCCTCAGTGCCAGGCTGGCCACTCTAGGGCCCGCCATGCCATTTGAGTCCAAACTGGGGAAGGCAGAGCCTGTGTCCTCTTTGTCTTCCTGCTGAAAGCTAGGGCAGCTGTGCCATGTTCTCCATCTCTGTAGCCATCATCATGTTGCATGCAGCCTTTGTGATCTTCAAGCTGTGTTATTCCTCATTATCTAAAGCCTTTCTGCATCAAAGTTCTACTTTGTTTCCGGTTCTATAATACTCCACTGAAAATGCCTTATCACTGCCATGGGCCACTACCCAGTAGTCACTTTGATTCTTCTTCATTCAGAGGGACCAGCAGGAGAACCAGATCTTGCTAGAGATCAAGGATGGAGACACTGCAGTGGTAGTGTTACAGGGGTGGGGTCATGTTATAGCTTGGATCACATCACATGGGGTAGGGCCGAGGTATAGGGAGATGATAAAGGGACTTTTCCTGAGGAAACCCAGCCCTGGCCTCCCAAGAGTGTTTTACCACCTTTGGTAGTGCAGAGGAAATCCAGGATGCTAAAAATGGGTGGAAAATTAATTCTCTCTGCTGCTTGTCAAATGTGTGAAATCACCACCTATGAAAAATTTAGCAGGATTCAGAAGTGATTTGCGTTTCTACGAGAATAATCTTCAGCTGCAGTGAAGCTCAAAGAGGTGTCCTTTGGCCTCCTCTGCCAGCCCATGCTGTGGAGAACGCAGCAGTGGAGGCTGGTGAGGCTGTTTTGCAGCAAGGCTTGGAGCCTGTGCTGACCCAGACTGTCCCCAGTGTGTGGCATCCTGCTGTCTTGTTGGCAGAGCTTCCATGGAAGAACAGCGTTCACCTTGACTTTCACCCCCCAGGAGAGGTGTGACTGCCACCTTCATTCTAATCTGTGGCTGCACCTGTGTGAGTTGCATCTAGAGTTTCTTCGGCGGGCAAGCCCATTGTCCTGCCCTTGGAGATTATGTATCAAAGGGACGATTCCAAACCCTGCTGTTGCCTTGTACTCCAGTTGTTTGGCTACTTTGATTTGTGGCTGCACATGCCACGCTCAGCTACCTCAACATGGCAACAGGCATCGTGGCCCGCACTGCATGTCTGCTGTGGGAAGAAGGCCAGGAAGGGAGGTTCTCTGGGAATTCCAGCCTCCACCTTCTCCCTCCAAATCCTGAGATGATGAGGTGAGACTCCAAGGACCATGGCTACCTTGACCCCTGTTATGCAAACTCCTTAGCAGCAGGATTTTGCTTAAGTGATATCCTAAGAACAAGACTCAATCAGGTCTGAGCCATGCTACGTGCCCTGTGGGTGTCTGGTGTGTCAGCTAGTTTAGAAAAGGTTCACCACTGTCCTCCTGCTTTGTGGTTGCCCTGGCCAGCCATAGCCAGGCACCATTGTCCAAATACTTCTTGGCTCTGGGCTTTTCTTGTCTTTGTTTTTAATACTGAAATTTGTAACACTCCTGATTGCAGCCTGTGGCTCATGCTAATGTACAGCTCAGGCAGCATGAGGACTGGAGTTAGATGCACTTTTCCACGAAGATATCTCCTTTGATATCTTAGTTTTCATTGTGCAGGCGGAATCCAAAATCAATGTACTTGCCAAGCCTCGTTTGCTGTATACAAGGGACCTCAAGTGAGTCATTTCTACTATATTAAGTACAAATTGCAATTTTCCTCCTATTCTATTATCAATTTTTTTAGAGGAGCTCAGTGCTACTTACATTGTTGAACAATAACAGCCCTCCCTCCTGGTTTACTTCGTAACTTAGAAAATGATGCACCTTGTCTACTCTTCTAGGTGAAAATGAGATTTTTGTGTCTATTTTGCCTGGTCATTCTGGATGTTATTTTAGAGTGGTGCTCATGGGGAGACCAGATGCAAGAATAAAACATGGTTCATTATCCTCCTAAGCCTGTTTTTTATGTGCATGTGACACTGTGGTCCTGGAGGAAGAAACTTCATCTGTGGGAACAGAGTCACTAGAGGCTGCAAACACAAAAAATGGAGTTTCATTTACTCTGAATTTCTCCCCTATCATTTGTGTATCTGGCACAGGTCCAGGCATCCTACCCAAGGATGGAGGTCTCTGGGTGGAGGCACTGATTTCCAAACCCCTTTCCTGAGATACGTCTCATTTCTTTCCGGTATCTGTGTGTCCAGACCAAGGCTCATGATGTGGAGTTCGCTTGGCGATTTTTTCTGTGACTCCTTCCCTTAACTGCCAGTGCCTGCCCAAATCAGGGCATTCGGGTCATCCCCAAAGGGATGCTCAAGGAATTCACTGTCAGGGTTGTATGGTGACAGCTGTCTGTGGATCAAGGGGCCCCTCAGTTTAAGAGCAGATTTCCTGTCTAATTGTGAATTGTTATTTATTTATTGATTTATTTTGGTTTTTTGAGACAGGGTCTCACTATGTAGTTGAGACTGACCTGCAACTCACTGTGTAGCCCAGGCTGGTCTTGCACTCACAGCAATCCTCCTGCCTCAGCCTCCTGAGTGCTGGGATTACAGGTGTGTGCCATCACGCCCAGCGAATTGTTATTTTTTTAATGTTGGTGCCAAAGAACAGGAGCTCAGCCATTACCATTGATTTTCAGAACAGAAGGGCCAAAAGAGCTGGGCATCCTCAGGATTTATTCATTCCTGTGTGAGCCCCTTCCCTCACTGGAAGTTGGAAGAACATTATTAGAGGCCTCTAAGATATGGTTGCCGCTTCTATTTCTGTGGAATGTACTCCAAACTGATGCTTCTGATTTTTTGGCATCCCACAAATGGTAGAGATGGGAGTGGACATTTCACTGTATGCCAGAGGAAGCAGAGGCTGATGGATATTTACTGCATGAGAACAAAATTTAAAATCACCCCTTGAATCAGGAGATGCTGATGTACTTCTCTTATCTTTCTGACAAGTTAGACAATTTTGACTTATCTACATCAGCTTTTCATTTTAATATTTTTAAAAATTGTTAGTGCTTTATTCAATATAAGTGCCATGCACAAATCAAATATAGGAATTACTAGAAGATGTTACCATCAGTTGGGACTTTCAGACTTACATTTATTGATCTGTGGTCCAATACCAGCTAATGGCAGAGACCTTTAATTTGTGGTCCAATGACAAGAGATGACAACAGAGTCTTTGTTTTGGAACTCTAAGGTAACAGGTGGCTTCGAACCGGAAGTACAGATCAGGATGCCAACCCTTAACCCTGATTAGGACACTAGCAAGTCATCTCTCTCTCCTTTGAGGAAACAAGGCTGACTGCCTGCTGATCTCCACGCATTTGCAGGGCTAAGTCTGCCCAAGAGATGGAGTCTGTTTTTTCTGTCCACATTTGGTTTGGGGAGATAAGTTTTTGCCACTCTGTACCTCCAAGGGCTCTGGTGTACCGCCTGGACCCTCCCATCAATTCAGACAGTGCTGTGAGAGCGCTGTGTCTAGCTACTCATGTCACTTCCCTCGCTTCTTCCCACAAACAACAGGAGTTGCATAGGATCATGTGAGCAGTAAATAAATACCTGCCAGTTGATCACTGCAGCTATTTGCAGCTTGAGCCTCTGTCCTCCCAGAATTCCGTGTGACCTTTCCATTTCTCCTTGTCGTTCAGCACTGCCAAGAGGAAAATCAAAGAAAGGCCATTGGGGAGCACTTCAAATCATGAGTCAGGTTTGATCAATAGATGAATGGCAGGGAAGATATTACCATCATGCCCCACTGTGAAAGAGTAATATATCCTGAGCTCCCCAAGGTACACTGGGGTCCATAGTCTTACAACTTGTTGATTTTCTTCCATAAACTAGTTCTCTTTGCCACCCAAGAGAGTACTTTACAACAACATCATCAGAGTTTGTGGAGAAGCCCAAAGCAAAGAGTACTTAAGCATGTCAGAGTGGACCCCAGAAGTGGCCCATGGAGAGCTGTAGAGTAAGCACTTCCATGGTGGAATGGCCAAAATGCAGACCCAATTATGTGTGTGAGCCTGTGCAGCCTACCCATACACCTCCACGGGAATCAATGACTGTTAAAAAGAGCCAGATATTAAAGAAACTACTTAGGGCAAGGCAGTAACATTTGTCACAGGAATTCTGGGGATATGTGTCTGTGATTAGGGGCTTTAAAATGATCGTCAAAGATGCGTTCAGGAAGAAGTACTCAGAATGAGCAATGTAAATCCATTTATCTCAAAAGACAGTTTTTAAGATCTGACTTTTACAGAGATCAACTGTTTTCAATAAAAGAAAGGTTTTAGTATGTTTTCTCAAGATAATGCAGGGATATACTTAAGTAATACTACATTCATTTGAGAATAGTTTCATAGGAATATTGCCTTACTATCAATTTTCCTAACATTTTTTACAATGCATGTTCATGTTCTTAGAAGACACTCATGTGTTTGTTGATACAATTGCTGTAGGTTTTACAGTTAACCACTGTGTTGGAAATAAAGAGTCTGTAATTGAGAAGCAAATAGAATCACATTGCTTTTTTTCAAGACTCTCCCGGTCTTGTTCTGTGGAGCTTCTTCTTTGCTGTACTTTGGATAAATCTGAAACAAATGACTTTTGGCTTATTCTTGGATAGTAAAAAGCTATCTGCTCATTTCTAGTTTTGAAATGGATGTCAGTTCAGTAATTAAATATGCAGAGCCCAGGGTAATAATCAAAATATTCAATTCCATTTAAGGCTTAACTTTTCTCTTCCCGGGCCTGCTTGGGCTGGTCATTGGGAGCAGTGGGTTTAACTTATTGAGAGCACCTTCCTTCTCCACTTAGGCTACAACAGAGAGGCATAGTGAGAGGAATCCCCCCGGCTTCTTAGCTGGCTCCAGAGTCCCTTTGACACTGGGCTCCTAGGGCTGCAAGTAATGAGGTACGCTTTCTTTCCCACAAAAGTTGCCTTGTGGCTTCTCCAGAAATCTTCTCCAAGGCTGTGTCATCACAGATCCCTTGACACCAGCGCCTGCATTTCCCTTGCTAGTCTAGATCTCCTTTTGAGGCTTCTGAATATCAAACTTCAAACCTCTGCCCACCCAAAGTGCTCCTTCCCTGTCCTCTAACCTGGGTTGCAGGTGGGGGAAGAGCTAAGATCCCACATCAGCCTGCGGAGGCCTCCTGTGAAGACTCCTCTCTGTTCTCACATACCATCGGAACCTGGATCAGGCTTCCTGAATGGAGTATCTGCTTGCCTGCATGTGCTTTGTACGACAAGTTAGGCAGGTGTAGGTAGCAAGAAAATCTACTTACTGACTTAACTGAATGGCCTCTTGTTGCCTTTATGCCTTGTTTCAACAGAGGAAAATATTTTTGCTGAGGATTGTCAGATATTTAGATGGGTAAGTCTTTGTGGAGTGCAAGAGAGAGAAGGCAGGCAGATAAAATATGGACAGAAGTAGCTTTATTTTTTAAAATTTAAATTGAATTTATTGGTACATTCTAGGTGTACAGTACAGTTACAGTCATTACTGGGATCTTGTACCTTTACACGACAGGTCTTGGTTCTCATTTTTTCCCCTTGTCCCCACCCTCCTTTCCCCCCCTCCCCTCCCCATTTACAAACACTTTAATTCCATTTTTACATTTTCTCGTATATTTTTCCCTTTCCCTTATTCCCCTTCCCCTACCCTTCTCACTGTCCCTACACCTTTAGTCCTTTTCTTCCTATTTCACGTTGCTAATTACCCCTTTAGGATCTTGAGTACTATTTTAGTTTTTCACACTAGAGAAACTATTCAGTATTTACACATGTATGACTAATTTATTTCACTTAGGAGTATATCCTCAAAGTGTATCCATTTATCTATGAATGAATCTACTTTCTCATTCTTTATGGCTGAGTAGTATTCCATTTTATAGAAAAACCACATCTTCTTTATCCAGTTTCCAACTGATGGGTAAATGGGCTGTTTCCAAGTTTTAGCTATTACAAACTGTGCTGATATAAACATAGGTGCCCATATATCACTGTGGTATGATTCTTTTAATTCTTTTGGAAAGATACCCAACAGAGGTAGCTTTAAAGTAGACACCCAGTGCGCTGATATTAATTTGAGTATTGGAGATTTAGGGGAAAGTATATCTGTGATTCCAAGAAGAAAAACATTCTCCCAGGATATCTGGTTAACTAAGTCATATATATATATATATATAGTTAAACCCGTTCCCATCTCTTAGGGCCTCTCTCTTGTGGAGATGTAGTAATCTGCTGTCTGTCCTTGCTGTCCCTGCTCTGTGGAGAAAGACACAGAAATGAGCCTAGGGACAGGATTGCCCAGTGGGGACTTGGGACACAGACCCCAGTGTCCAGGCTTCTCTGTACTTTACACTTTGGCAGGATGGGGTTTGGGGAGTAATTCTACAGAGATTGGAAAATCTTAGTGCAAACCTGTGGTTCTCTTATCCTGAGTGATGATAAAATATCTCCACTGTTCTTCAGTTTAGTTTTGTGTTTGAGGCTTTGTTATCCAGTCAATAAACATTGCTAGTTTCTCCTAAGACCCATCCTTTATTGAGGGGGTAGGTTCTAGGGATCGAAAATGAAGCCTAGCACATGCTAGGCAAGTGCTGTCCACGGAGCTACATCCCAAGTCCCACCAAGGCCAATCTTGAAACATACCCATAGATGGTGTTGGCACACTTGTGATATGAATAGCAGAGGTGGTCGTGGCTGTCCTAGGAGCCTGAAGTTGGTACAACTGGTGCCTATGTGGCAGAAGAGCAGGAGGTGGAGGCTCAGCCTTGGGCACACTTGCCGTAGAGCTGAAATCACAGGACAGGCCAGGACTTCAGAGATGCATGCTTTGTTTGTTGCCAACAGTGCGAGCTAACAGAAGCTGCTCCTTTAATAGCAAGAATTAGCCCTCTGTTATATTCAGAGTCTGTGAACCAGGGCAGTCTTCAGAGTAACAGTGGTAGGCAAGGGGCCTTGCTGTAGTCATTCATCCATCCCATTTAGCCATCCACTCTTGGACAGAGGAGAGGAGCCAAGGAAGGAATGCATGTGTTTCCGTGTAGTCCAGATGCAGTGCCTGTTAAATCCATGTTTAGAGCTGCCCGTGTTGCTGCTCCATTTCTGAAACATAGTTTCTAATCTCAACCTGATACCTTTCCTGTATACATGTTTGTGTGCACGCGTGTGTGTGCCTGAGTGGTGGGCACACATACTCGTGAAGCTCTTGTTGTTGCCTTCCTCCCTTCTACAGGAGTCCTTCTGGAGGAGCTGGATGGCCAGGAGCTCCAGGTCAAGCAATTTTTCGCATCCAGAGTATCCTAACCCTCACATCCACACGATGCTGTGACTTCCTCTCATAACATCTCTTTACTACTTGAAGTTTTGAGAGTTAGATAGACATTTTTAGAAAACTTTCACTTTGTTTTCATACTTGGACTCCTATAATTTTTCCCATTTTTCCCTTCTCTCATAGCAAACAAGTACTTTTAAACATGCTGTAGAGTCCACTTCATGGAAAAGCCAATGATGAGCAAATGGTAACTGCAGGTCTAACCAATCTGTCCCCCTGGCAGGGGCTGGCCAAGGTTTTCCATAATGTCCACTAGCTGTCAAAGCCTCATCAAAGCTGGTTCTGCTGTGTCACCTTGGTCTCTTGTCTTGGCCGAGGAGAGCTTAGGTCTGATCCATCCAGAAACCACATGGCATGACCATAAGGCCTGGCTAAGTGTGACTTAGATGGTTCTTAGCACAGATTCAGAAGGACTCTAGTGACCAGTTTAACATCACTGAGCAAGGTGATGATTGTTCCAGGCATAAGAACCCCCTGGGAATGACATTTGCCCACATGCCTTGTTAGGGCACTCTGCCTTGAGCCTAACTAGACTGTAAGCCCAGGTAGTGTCTACAGTTTGCTGAGAGGATTCTCATGCCATCCCCCACCCCCACCTGCTGAATGCCCAGGATCACTGCCCACTGCCCTGGACTTCCCTGATCAGTAGTCAGCTATGTATATAGGTCTTTCCCTGTGGGTGTCCTTCCTGAGCTCTTCATGTAGGAGGCTATGGAATCCAGGATGGAACCAGCCAACACCATTAAAGACAGAGACTAGACTTCAAGAGGTGGTACAGGACTGTCTCAGGTAGTGGTACAGGTTTGTGGCCCAGACCACTGATGCCCAGCAACCCAGTGTCAGGACAAAAGCTCGGTTGCTAGACTACAGTTGAAACACCAGTCTCTACAGCTTTCCTTTAGAATATAGAGGGTTGACATTTCAAGTCCACTTTTTATCTTTGATTGCTTAATTTTTCAAAACTGATGTGACAAATGGAATGTTAACGACAATTATTTTGGTCCGACAGATAAAAGCAAAGAGCACAGCCGAACACCCTGCTCTCCTGCACTGATGCTACATGCGGCAGAGAGGAAGAGCCGGGCTGGAGACAAAGAAGACAAGGTGTGTTTGGCATTTTAGTACTGTAGAGGCACATCCCGGATTTGGAGGATCTGGAGCCAGGACACCTTCACACTTGTATCCTACATGGTGTTTCTCAAATGATCGCCGGTCAGCTGTGACCCACAGCTGAATCCCTGAGGGAGAGAAGGGCATGGACAAAGTAGGCCCCTGTCCTCCTTGGATAGGCTCCCACCTCACTGGCAGACACACATTTGGGAGTGAGTTTGGTTTCCTCTTTACACGCTGTCCACCTTCAGAATAAAGAGAGGACACACAGGGCAGCCAGGCTATGTGAAAACAGACAAGGCTCTCGGAGGCATAGTTTATGTTTAGATTTTTCTGTTAAAGAAAACCCAAGGCATCTTTATTTTTCTTAAAACTTTTAAAGTTGAGGTCTGTCTCTGCCATTTTAAGTGGCATTTCAAAGACTAATCAGGAGAGTGCATTTGACATAATTAGCATTTTTAATAGCACAGTCCTTCATTTGAGTAGCAGAAGGAATTTGCTTTGCTGCTATGTTTGAAAATCATACATCACATTTAGTCTGCCCGCCTCTGTCAGATATCCTGCTGCTCTGGTCCTACTTAGTATCTTGCAAATGTTCTCTCTTGCTTTACTTTATCAGACATTTCTGCGTCACAGTCCCCTGCAAGTTTCCTGTTCTTCCTGGTCTCTGTGCCAGCTCACTGTTAACCTTATTAGAGAATATAGTCACTGTGGGGCTCACATCTTCTTACCAAACCCCAGTGCCCGTTAAGTGCTGAACATTCATCACAAATGTTAGTGCAAATTACACTTTGGGCTCTGACATATGACTTTTCTGTAAGAGATTAGCATCCAAGCCAGAATTACATATTAATTACACAGATAGCCTTGCTAGTGCTTTCTATAAATAGTTGCTTTATCACTGAGTTCCTCTAGCCTAATTCACGTTTATTACTTCAGCATAGAACAGGAGTTTTATACCATGATTAGCCATTTTTATCGCCGACAGGAAATCATAACCAGCATGTGCCTCATGAAGAAGACCGTGGTAATTAGCTGTAGAGAATCCTAGCATTGCCAAATTTAAATGTCCCCCCATCACAAATTATAGCCTACCATATTTACTTGAATAATTGGTGGATGTAATCTAGTACTCAGAAACTCCTTCTTGAATTCTATGGTTCAATTAACGTAATAATGAAAATCTCCTCCCTTTTTCCTAATTGGATTAGTAATATAAACTCTAGTCTGACTATATATTTTTTGAGACAAGTGTTTCTGAACACTCCCTGTTAAGCTAATTATTTATCCTGACCTTACAGGAAACAGTTCTTTTCCATCACCAGACAATTCTAAAAAAAATCAAAACATGACCTTAAACTCACAAATATAAGGCGGATTATATAAATTGCAAATCATTTATTGAACGCACTTATCTGTTGAAACAAAGGGAGGTCTATGAGAAGCCCGAGTGGAGCGGTAGACTGAACACGCACAAATGTCACTCCTTGTTTACTGTTTAAATTGATGCCCTTGCTAGACTCCCCTCGTAGCAAAGACCATGCAGGGATTTATGTGGTGGGATGTCCCATCTCGGGGACTTCTCATCCTTCCTCTTGGCAAGGTCTCGGTACTGGATGTTCCTTCTCGATAACATAATCAGCAAGAGGCAGTTTCACTCTGTTATCAACAGTTTTAGCAAACAGCCACATTTGATAGGTTTCCTTCCTTGGAATTTATTTAATTTTGACTCTTTAACCTTGATGTTCTTTCTGCTTTTCACCTTCCTCTGTAACACTAAACTTGCATGGGGATCCTGCAGCAGGGCTCAGAGTATCAAATTCATTTAATTGTGCTCGGTCGTCTTGTCACCTACACTGTGTCATAAAGTACCAACATTAATGCTGGTAGAAGATTCTAAAATTTTTAGAATGGCATCCTATTTTTTAAAAATTTAGCTCAGAACCAGGTTGCTGTTTGGAATGATGCAGGCTTTTCTTCTCTCCTGATTTCTCAGAGACACAAAAACAGAGACTTTGTCTTAGTATTCTAAGTTTGAGATTAAAACTATGTAAACAGCTGAGGAAAGAAAAGATTCTTCACCACTACAATTTACTTTAGTATAGTGTGAATTCATTTTTTTTCTTCTAGCCATGCCCAAATTGTGATGTCACATCTTTATATTAAAAAAAAAATCTTCAGTGGGATTTTTCAGTACCTCTGGTAGGAATTGGGTTCTGATTGCTCACTATTGGACAATGGGCCCCTATCTATCCCTCATCGATGTGACAATCTGAGTCTTGACTTTATGCTCAGGTTGGAATTAGAACTGTCTGTATTTTCTAATTTCAATGTTTGTTTCTACCCAAATTCTATCTGTAACTGACACTAATCAAGTATACCAGTCATAGTTGTTTAGGTGTGTGTATTCAAACAACATTTGTTTTCTAAATGTGAACAGAGACCCAATGACACTTCAAACCTGACAGGTACTCAGAAGTATCCACACCTGGTAAGATGACTCCTAGATCCTACCCATGGAATATGCTCCAGAAAGGCAGATCTTGCTTGGAATCTCTGGAATCCCAACCCAATGTTGTGAAGGCTCAGTTATCACGTAGCAATGTGAACTTGCCACTTCCTCCTCCCATGACAGACCTTGATGCCCAGGTGTCTAGGGCCCCCTGCACAAGTTCTCTGCTATTATACACAGAATTTTGGTGGCAGGGGACAGTGACTACAGCCATTAGGTCAGGTTTATTTCTGTAGATAGATCCAGTGAGATTTTCTGCCCAAAGACCTCAGGATCCCATGTATCTTCTTTGTGGCTCCCCATCTGTCTTCTCTTCAGGAAAGACAATACAAGCTAATTAGGGGGTGCCTTTGATGGTCTGTCTATTGTGAATCCGTGGTGTTGTTAATTCTATATCTATGCATGATTGCTTGCCCCCAGTTGCTTTACTCTTTTGCTCTGAGGTCATTGCATAATGGCTACCAGAAGCAGGTCTGTCTGCAGGAGTCTTTGCTATTCTTCACTTGGTTGCCTGTAACTGAAGATGCAGATGCGTGTTTAGAATTAAAAACAGCATTCTCTCTTCTTTTCTTTCTGCTGAAAGGAGCCTCCATCTATGCTAGTGAGAGGGGAAGACAGCACAACAAAAGGCAACCGACCTGTGGCTTCCACCCCAGTACCTGGATCCCCCTGGTAAGACGCTCAAAACCCAAGAGCAATGAGATATGCCATTATCTTGTCCCACCATTTTCTTGGTGTCACCAGAGAGAAAAATGCATGCTCCATAGGTATATTCTGTTTTCAGAAATGAATCTGTTACTTGTGGCAGGTATAACTCTAATTTGTTCTACAGTTTTTATATCCTGCAGAAAGAAAAATGACACTTAAGTATAAGTTCTCCTTCTCTGATGTATTTGTGAATATGGAATAAAATACTAATGCTGTTGCATATGCATTCGTGTATATACATATACATCTATATGCATATACATAGTAAGAGAGCGAAAGCTATGAGTGAGAGACAGCGTCTCAGAGTAAGTGTAGCATGCTGTCAGCTTCAAAGGATTTTCCTCTTTCCTCCAAGAAAAGGCAGCACTGAATGACTGTTAATTAAAGACGTGTCTAGCTTACTCCAGTTGTCCTAGGAGGATTCCCAGTCTTTGAGTATATCATACTCAAAAATACCCTCCACAAGGGATCCACAGTCTTTGGTTTTTTAAAAATGCCCTTTTATAATGGAGTAATTTGGAACCAGGACAAAAAGGTCATTAAAGTAAAAATTAGTTTTAAAACCTGAAGATTAGAGTGCAGCATGCAGCTGGGAGGAGCAGCTAATTTAAAGAACAGAAATAGTAAAACTACTCGCATCAGTCTAACTTGCCATCCGTGCACAAAGAAACAGTCTGCTGGTGGTCCAGACGACTCATACCAATGTTGCATGCTAAGTGCAGTGTCCTTTGGTGACAGGGTCTATGGTGCCCTGTGACCATGCCTGGTTAGCTGTTTAGGATGGTAAACCTATTCCTGCCTGGAGGGACACATTTCTTCCTTGATCACATAGGTAGTGACTGCGTTAAGCACTGGGTGTCCCTGGCTCTCTGCATTTAGCTAAAACTGGTTTTTGTTTGTTTGTTTGTTTGGTACCAGGAATCAAACTGCACTTGCAAGTCTGGTGGCAAAACCATTGAGCTAAATCCCTAGCTCGCTGAAACTCTTTGGCACCCAGTATGTCTTGGTGGAGCTGCTTCCCAAAACCCACCAGGTTTCTAATAGATGTCTGTGATTCTGTTGAATTATGACTCCAGCTCCTAGGAATTAGGAGTTGGCTTCAAACTCTAGAGGCTGAAAGCTCAGTCCACAGGACTGTTCTATGGTAGGCGCCAGCTACAAATGGGGCCCAGCAGACTTCCTGCATTTGTGCCAGGATGACTATAGATTCAAGGGCTCCCCCTCATGGCTCCTGTAACTTTCAGTGATCATAATCTAGAATGATTTACAGGGCGGTGCTTTAGTTATGATTATAATTGTATTATAAAGGATATGACTTTGGAGCAACCAAACGGAAGACATGCATAGGGCAAGGAGTTGGGGATGGTTCTAAAGCTCCAATACCCCCTCTCTGGGCACCCAGTACTATATGTGTTCACAGACCAGAGAGATCCCCTAATTTGTTTTCTCAGTTTCATTGGAAATATCTTTATGTAAGCATGATTGGACATTGGCCAAGTGATTAACCTCTTCCTTCTGCTCCCCCTTTCCCTGGGAAGTTGATATGGGGCTAAAAGTTCTCACTATCTAACCACATGGTTGGGCTCGGGTGATCAGCCCCCATCCTGAACTGTTTAGGGCTGCTTGATTCATGTTGTTAACAAAACTTGGATGTGGCTGTAGGGGTTCGTTAGCAATAGGGGAGGACACTGCTCTCACTGAACACATTCTAAAAGCTTTAGGAGCTCTGTGCCAGGAACCTGGAAAAAAGACTAGATGTAGGGATATTTTATTACATCGCAAATGCTGTTTTGGGATCTTTGATAACAATCTTCTCATATATACTTCCAAGGCAGGCTCTCCTCAGCCCATCACACTGGGGGAATAAGGATAGCTCAGGGACACTAAGCCTGTCACGGATCCCATAGAACTATCCTTGGAGGGTTGTCACTGTGTAGAAAACATGACCTTAGATACTAGGACCATCTAGTTGTGAAGGCTGAAGTTTTCCTTTCTCAGTAATACAACACAACAAGGCAGAACACTAGATGGACTCTTGAACATCAGCAGGGTCCTCAGCTGTGGCTTGTTGCCTCTGGATGGCAGTCCTCAGCCTGCCAATTATAGCTAGGTATATGAGCCTTCTTGCATTGGGTCCCTCAAGTATCACCTCATTATGATGCAAGGGAGCTTCATCCCTGAGGCAGAGGTTATTCAGGGCCATAGAAAGAGAATGGAGGGCTTGACCCAACTGGAATAGAAGGCCCTGACCCAGGAAAAGGATCTTGCGTAGTCATTGTAGGTTTCTGAGAGTGGAACAACTAGGCATGAGATGCTTTCTAATGATATAATGAACAAGAGTAAGGGTATAGGTGGTGAAAAGGACTACTGGGGAAAGCTGGGAGCAGGGCTATGTGACTGAGATATGGCTGGAGGAGGCTTAGCTGGGAGAGAGAGGAAGAGCTTCAGGAACCCCACTGGATATGCAAACTTTCTGATATTCTTGCTATATGATACCAGTGGTGCTGATTCCTGCCCTCTGCTATCCTACTGGCAAATCTGATAGACGAAGAGAATTCCCAGTAGAGTCCAGCTGGGTAGTTTTCATGTTAGAGGAGAAAAGCTAAAAACTTCAGGTGACTATTAAGCTCCAGTTCTTGATATATCCTGTTTGAGTCACAACTAGGCCCACTTGCAGTATTGCACTACTGCACAGTATTTAATGCAGTATTATAGAGGTGACAGGGGTGCCTCTGATTTCCCCTTACATTCTTTGGTTAGTGTCCCTCTACTGTCCTCCTACTTGAGCTAAACCTCATTGCTTTGTTGAACAGCCCCTTGGCTAAGGGTGCATGAGTTGGATGACCTTCATCAGACCTGAGAGGTGGGATTTATACCTCCTCTGGAAGATGGGGGGACCTCTACACTGTAGGGCACAGGGGAGCAGCCTGATCTCGGTCTCTCCTGTTGCTATGGCTCTGATGGAGAAAATACTGTGTGTGTATCATGGAATGACATCCTCATTAATCTTGTTATTACACACATGGGGCCCTCAGGAACAGAATCCTCCCTGACACTACAATCTGCCACCAGGAATAGAGTTCCTCTGCCATGGGGAGCAGCGATTGTCTCCCTCAATGAACTCAAACCGTCTTCTGCAATCCTGCTCTTGGAGTGTGCTAGTGTCAGGCTTTTCCCAGTGACTCAGGTGATCAGTGGCACCCCGAGGGCACAGAAGGAGAGGCACGTGGTTCCATCATTGGCCTCCCTCCCTGTCATCCCTCTGGAACCACTCATGGGTACATAAGCTCACGGAAGAACATTTCCAGGTGCAGTGGCTGCCTTGAGCTTCTTGATGAGCACTTCATTCAGCAAGTGAGAGTGCAGAAAGTACTTGTAGGCAGATCTGCCAGGACTAGTGAGGCATTCAGAGTTCGGCAGAGCCACTGGCAACAGCTCCAGCTTCAGCTTCAGGTGCAAATGTCCCCCGCTGTTCAAATTGAGTAAGCTCTTCAGCAAATGCTCAGGCTAAGAGGTCAGAACTGTGGTGGCTCTGCAAGGCTCTCCCACCTGCTGAGGGGGAGGCAGTGGTTTGCCTAGCTGGCTGTCTGGCAGAAGTTCTCTTCCTGGGTTCACTGTTCCTTCACCCCAGCCTGCAGAAGAGAATGGGCAGATAGGAAAGCAGATAAAGGTCTTGCACTTGGGCTTTAGGGTGAGGCATCCCTTGTGGAAATGGTTAGAAGAATGGTGAAAAGTGTCTGGCCTCTGGATTCAAGCTCCGGGCTCCTCAGGGTCCTCTAGGAGCAGTCGTCTGTTTGGTGACAGGAGGGCAGACAGAATCAGCTAGGAGGTTCTGATGGGTCACACAGTGAATCTGTACTTCTCCAGGCAGTGGCTAGAGCCCTTTGCCTATATCCGGGGAATCTGCTTTTGTTGGTTCCATGATGGTGTGGCATCATTTGTTCAAGAATCTCCTAGTGATTCCAGCTCTGGGCCATTCAGCAAGGTGCGGGGCAGGGCCCAAGAGGCCAGCTTGGGTCAGCTCCCTGAATAAGAATCTTCAGTGAGAGGTCTTTACATCTCAACATCAAACCAGAATTCTCCTAAGGAAGCCTGACTGCATCAGAATTGCATGAAGACTAGCTAGAACTAACTTGAACTAAGCTAGAACTGTCCTGAACCCAGGGAGTTGTCTGGGCCAAGCTAGAATCACAAGAAGGCCTCAAGTTTGGTAATTTATTCAAAACATAAAAGTGAAAATCAAACTTTTCTCCCTCTTGGCTAACATTTTACTGTGGATGCATTTTTAAAACCAAATTGGAGCTGAGAAATGGAATATTTAAGAGAATATCAGGATAAATAAGATTTTGTGTCTTACATGGGTACTCATATGGAAGAAACATGCTTCTAAATAAGAAAACCACCCAGTAAGTTTCTTATGTGCATTCTTATGTAGAAAACACCCCAGAAAATGATTAGGTATAGAGCTCAGTGTAAAAGTGGGTAGAGGAGAGAGAATGGTTACTCCTCGTTCTCTGTAGGAGCTGCTTCATACTAGAGAACTAAGAGAATCCATCAGAAGTGTCAAAAGCAATGGGGTGGCACCTTAGTCATGCCTAATGGTGTACGATTCCTTCTGATATTCTAATTGCCAAGAGAAATGGCTAGATGTATAGCCTTTTCAATGTATTAATGTAACACCAGGCACTTGAGAAATGCAAAATCAATGGTTGATAGTGAATACAAATGGATCAAGAACCATCTGCTCATCCTTGTCTCACAGCTTGTGCCAGTTTAACCATTAAAAATGGTTTCAGAGTCCAGAATAACTTCTACAGCCAACTCTGCAATTCAGGAATGCACTTAGCTTAATATTCTCAGATGGTTCCAAGTGTGCCATAATGGAGGCATAACATTTAGAGAAGAGATGAGGAAGTGAAGCACGTACAGCTACTTTCATGCAAAGTGATACCCTGTCCACCTCTAAAGGTGAAGGCTAAGTTTGTGTCGTGGTAAAAATTTCAATAGAGTTTGAATCACTTTTTCAGATCTGCTCTTCTTTTTAGATATGTTAGTGCTAGAATAGCACTGTTTCAGTCTCTTCAGGAGCTTCTATTTCTGCTTTTTATAATTTATCATTTGACCTAAATGGTACTTTTGAGGGAATTAAACCATTCTCTCACTGGGAATTAATTAAAATGTTTCTTTTGGAGTTGCTGATGACATGGGGAAATTTCAAAGGTAATCGCTGAACAAAGTGTAAAATCTATGCGCTCTTGTTTAAATGACAATAAATGTCAACATCAATGATTAATTAGCATATTAAAATTATTTAAGAGTATAGATTTACAAATGAGTAGATGTTTTCATGAAATATATAACATTGATTTCATCATCCTGTCATTTTTCTAAAATGTCCAGATTGATATAGTGCTCCTTTATGCCACTGGTCTATTAACAGAACAGCACAAAGCTCTCTTTAAAGTCACCTGGGAAGAGGCACAAGTATTCTTTCAAAAAGATGAGGGACTGCATCAATCAGAACTTTAACATTTTCACAAGGTGCCACCTCCAAGCAAAGCCAATTCACATTTTTGTAGTTCAACTGCAGAGATACACATGAAAATGAACATGGCACATTCCAAGGGTGTTGGTACCTGGTGTCACAACCAAGATCCCAATGGTTGACTTCACATTTCAGCTGCAGTATGTGAGCACGGAGAGCAGACCTTGACTGTGCTTTGATAGAACCACCCTAGATGTGCAGCATGGGCAGCAGTCCTTCAAAGAGCTCAGTAGTGTTTAGAGTCCCAAACACCCTCATTGGTCCTTCTGGTTTTATGTTAACAACGTATCTTTAATTCTGACTTTATTTGATGGTTTAATATCTGTTGATGACATCTGATAATCAATCCAAAAGTATTAATTCATTGGGTATGATTTTTAAAACCAACTTCTCTGATTTTAAAAGATGTAAGCACTAAAACTGCTTACCTTTAAAAGAATTGATATCAAAGCATATTCGTGGATGAAGTTGGTAGAACTTTTCCAGAAAGAAAGGGACCCCTTCCCAAGACATGATACAGATGGATGATGTTTGACAAGAGAGAGGTAATTAGGGATTATGGTTATTAAGAGCAGCACCAGGGTTGGCCACATCATAGCGTATTTTTCATGTGCACTTACTTGACATGCAGTCACATTCACTAAGCTTAGAGATGGCACCACATCACTCTTCTCTGAGTACATACCACTGAAGGGAAACCAAATGTCACTTTGTCCCCTTTGCATAATTGAGTCTTTTATTATGTCAGAGAAGGGACAGGTGAGGAGTTACTTGCTGGGGAGAGAAGGCTAATGCTGAATTAAATGTCAGAGTGCTTAGTTACAGCAGATGGAGGAGTAGGCATGAGGAAGCTGCCACTTAGACCCACACTTAACTGGCCTCTGGAGATGGAAGCCTGGTAACAGAAAGAGGAGCACGCTGCTTTCCAGCTCAGCTTATTTTTATTCTTCTCCAGGCAGCATTGCTTTAATCCTGTGACACCTCTAAGCCTTGAAGATCCACTCAATGTTGGCTCCTTGGTGGTGACTTTCCCAGTCCAAATGGGGCAGGGGAGTAGAAGTTGTGATTTATTGCCATGAGAAATGAGCCCCTAGGGTTTTGAAGAAAGCTGGGACGCTGATCAAACAAAACACCAAAAAAGAATAACTTTACATCTCTTCAAAGGCAGATCCTTATGGAAGTCCTGACCTCCATCAAGATGAAATCTCTAAAGCCTTTCATTCCTCAGAGACCTGGGGCACAAGTTCCAGAGAGGTCTGTGTCGATTCTTTGCAGGGCTGGACAGACAGTTGGCTGGATTCTGAATTATCCCAGCAGCTCCTCGAGATTACAGAGCTGTAGTTTCTGTGACTTGATATTTTAAAATTAGAAAAATAAGTGCACATGAAATAACTAAAGATAGAGGGTTACGGTCTTCCAAAATTTATGCAAAGAAGCTGAGAGGACAACCCTTAGAGGCAGAGGTATATAAACCCAGGTTGGTGAACCTTAGGCATTGCACTTGCAGCCTCCCTGGATGCCTTGAGAGTGCATCTGAGTAGTGGGCAGGTAGGTCATGCTCAGAGCCCCTTCTCAGTGATTCTCTCTTTTGATCACTGAAAAGCATACTTTTATCTCTGAAGGAAGAAGCAGAGAGCCATTGCTTTCAGGAGCCAAGTCCCCCAGGCTCTTGGGGCATCTGCCAGCTCCTTGAGTATCTGCCCTCTGGAATGTCCTTGCTGCTTGAGCAACCTTCCCTTGAGTGTAAGAGGCTCCCATGTCCCCAAACCGAGAGATGTTGGAGAAACCCGCAGTAAGTCCCTGGAGACAGAGCTGCTGACAGACAGCCATGTGACAGCCCAGTTACATGGTTGGTCTTTATCCCTGTCCTGAATATCGGACAGAATGTCCACATTACCCATGCATTCTTCCCGAAGTACATGATGGTAGGGGCCACGGCCAGAGAGCATGCTTAGTCTCTCCTTGTATCTTTGTTTCTAGAAGCCTCATATTCCCTTTCCCAGCCTGTGAAGTGGAAGACAGCCCCCTTGGTCCTGCCCAGGTCACCTTCTTTGAAGATCAAACCCCAAAGGGAGAAGACCAGCAAAGGAAGCTGCTTGGCCATTCCAAGGGGGTCTCCATCTGGGTAGAGGAACATCTAGCAAACATGACACTCTCATGACAGAGCATGTAAAGGCAGAGCCAGGGGACACAGGGTGCCTTTATGTGAGGGAAGTAGAGGCAGGAGGCCAGGCATAAATTTCCACCTCCAGTTAGATGAGATGAAGCCAGGGAGAGAAACCAACATGTCTCCTCCCCATAGAGCTTGGAGACAGTGGAAATTGCTGTTTGGAGGGTGAATGAGAGAAGACTTTTCTACAGCAAAACAACTACCCTGGGTTTCATTTGATAAAATCCAGATTCTTATGTATTAGAGCTGCTCAGTGAAGATATCCTGTACCACCAGACTTAAATAACTCTGATATACTAATTATATCCTCCGGGATATGGGGACAGTTGAATAGAAGAGGGATATGGCAGTCATCCAGGAATTATGCAGCATGATTAAAGAAGGGGAGCTATCCGTGTTACATAAAATGGGCATAAAATGATACATAAAATTAATTTTGCATGTTACAGCTGGCTCTGTCTAGTTGAAACCAACCATAACCAGTGGATGGGCAGATTTCTCTTGGGAACCACATTGATTTACCTGCCACCAGCTCTGTGGTTCAATTCCACATGATTCCCCCAGGTTCAGGAACTGGCTCTTATAGCTTGGATATAAATGTGCATCATGCTAATTATTGTCATCTCTTCCTCTCCCAAGCCATACTCCTCTGTTAAGTCTCTAACTAGCTTCACTCTTCTTTGCTTCAGAAGTTCTTGTTCAGCAGTGGCAAGTTGGGAAGTTGGTGATGTTTCCCATGCCATGCGGCATTCCAGGGAGCTGGCCCTTCCCAGGTTAGGTGTGCTGAGGGTTTCTCTACACCTGAGCATCAGGAACTAAAAAGTCAGTGTATCCCTTGAAATACCGAATTTTCAACAGATTGACCTGGGATCTTGGAGAATTTGGCCAATTAAATATAAATCCCCAAATGTAAAGCTTCTTTAACAGTGGAGCTTTGAACTCAGAATGGAAAAACCTCAGGGCACTACAAGAACATGAACAGGACATTCCTTCAGAACTTTGGGTTGTATAATTTCCAGGGACTCCTCAATTTTGATTCTTCAGAGAAAGAAGTGCACACCAGTCAAGGCTGGTGGACCCCAGCAGAAGTATGCAGAAAGCCTAGCTCCAATGAGTTGCTGTGGCCTCTGTGGAAGATATGACTTCTTGTGGAAACCAGCACATGTGGAGAATACAGGTGATTCCCACTGCTCCTGAGAAAATCAGTGTAAATTGGCAGTCACTGGAGGAGGCCATGTGCCCAGCATCCTTCTCACAGCATTCAGCCTATCATCCTCCTTCTTCCTCAGACTAGAACCTTCTCAGAACCAGAGCATTCAGAAAAGCTATTGAGTTATCAGGGAGGCCCATCCTTTATGGAGCCAGGTGGGAGGTTATGGAGTTAGATGATGCTTCATCTCATCCTCGCTCTGGCTTCTGAGGGTTAACCTGGAGCTGACCATGTGCTATTTATGATGTCTCCCCTTAGCACCTGCATTCCACAGGCCACCAGCTTCTTAATAATTCTCACATGAAATAACCTGCTCATTTGTGGAATGAGTTAGACATGCCTGTAAATCCACAAATCAGCCAATCTTAATTAACTGGACACTACTCAGTGAGCATTTCTTGTTATTACCTCTATGCTGGCAGTTGTAGTGCTCTTGCTAGAAAGGTCTTGTCTTTGAAAGCCCAGAGCACAGGTATTTTAGGAGGCTGGCAGTTTGGGGGTTCCTCCTGATAGAGGCACTGCTTGTTGTCTGTTGGAAAGCTCCCCCCTCCTCCCTATGGGGTTTTGTTTTGAGTAGGGCTCCCCAGATACAGTGCCCAAGATAAAGATTTGGATGCCTGTGAGATACTGAGAGTGCTTCAGAGAAAGAGGAAGGGAGTGGGTGAGGTGGTCAGTAAAGACATGATGGTCTTGGTTAGAGCCCAGCCGTGCTCTAGACCATGCAATATGATGAAGACTTGGCTGCCCTTTGTACCACCAACCCTAGACAGAACCTGCAGGCAACTCAAAGGAAATAGCCTAGAGTAGCTCATGTTTCCAATTGCTGGGGTTGGCACCCTCGATGAGGAAAGTGGATCTGCAAAGAAGGGCTTCCACAATAACTATGATGACCAGTGTCCTGGCACCAAAATGGAAAAGAAAATGAAGAGGAAGATTAGAAGTTAAAATTGAGAATGGAAGAAGTCCACAAACCTTTTAAAAATGAGGTCACTGAGGACCATTATTTGAATCCATTTCCTCAAATAGTGCAAAGTGGCACTGGAACACAGGTCTGCAAGGCCTGACTCCTTCCCAAGGGCTCTTACCATTCAGAGATAGTAGATGAAAGGACAGGTCAGTCAACTCTGGGATGGCCTAGGTGCCATGCCCAGGTCATGTGTGTCTTTGAGATGATGGAACCAAATGATCTCCAGATGGCATGGTTGTACTTATTGGCCTGTCTACTATGGCTGGACCATTAAAAGCTGTCCTCCTTCTGGAGAGACTGTGTAGGTCCACAGAGCAGCTGTTGATATCTAGTAGACAAAAATACAGAGATGTGCAGCTTCTAGAATTTCCAATTCAAGCCAAGTTCACCCAAACATCATGAAGAAAGATAATTCAAGCAAGACTGGTATAAATTGATCGCTGGCTCGGGGATGCTTTGGTCTTGGAACTGTTTCTAGCTGAAGCCCAGGGGCGAATCCTGGGTGTGGGGTTGGTGTGGAGAGATTTCTTCTGACCCCCCCACTACCCTAACTGGACAAGACCCCCTTTCCTGTCCCATTATCCCCCAAATCTAGATTAGTGGGATCTAAAGAGACAGCATGACAAATTCTGCATGTGATCAATTGTGCAGCCCCCAGCAGAATCTCCCTTCAGCATATCTTTGTCCAGAGGAAAGGAGTGTGCCTCCTGTTAGGAGTTTATTCTCTCTGCTGGCCTCATTCTATATGGGGAGCTCATGAAACAACTGAATCAAGCATAATATACTGGGTAGAAATATTACTCTTAATAAAACTTCATATGCCAGCCAGGTTCTGTACTATGAATGTATACAGCCCTCCTCCATGCCCCTGAGAGGTTAGTTATCTCTTGCCCAGCCTCCCAGAGCCAGGAGCCTGCCTAACCTGCGAGCAGGGAAGGCAGAGATGCTGTCAGAAAGCTTTCCCTAAGTCTTCCAGCCCCTGCTACATACCTGGGCAAGGCCTTGGCATGGAAGCACAATGTTCGACTGTCCTGTTTCCATTTTTTCCAGTGAGGTGGAGAGACCCTCCTTAGGGATAATGGAGTGAGGGCTTCTCCCTTGACATTGAAGGTCAAGAGCAGACCTAGAGCTGGAGGATATGCTGGCCGAGTGGGTCACAGACATTTTGAGGTTCCATGATCTGGCAGCTGGAGCTAATGCTTCTGAGAATGCTGCTGCTCAGAGTGTAGTGTGTTGCTACACATGGCCCTCAGGAGTGAAGTCCAGGGGCAGTTGTTGACTAGTCTACAAGCATTGACTCCCTGTAGTTCTAGAGGTCAAGAGTCATTACCAGTTGCTGATGAAAGTAGCACAGTTAGTATTCTGTAGCCAAAAAGTAGTGTATTATGAACTTAGGCATTTCTTAAAGGCTTATGTAGTACTGAACTGGGTAGGTAAACAGAAACATCATGAAGAAGGATAATTCAAGTAAAACTGGTGCAAATGGACTGATGGCTGTAGGGTGCTTTGGTCTTAGAGCTATTTTTCTAGCCACGGGCCAGTACAGGAAGGCTCCAGGAGCCTGTGTGTGGGGTTGGGATTTGGAACTTGCTCCAAATCACTCTATCTCTAAATCCAGGCCCACAGGTGCCCCTACAGAACTGAAGGTCTGAACTGGAATGACATAATTAAAACATAGACACTTGTGCCCAGAAGAGCTGGTCTTACTGGGCTAAAATCAAGGTGTCAGCTGGGCTGGTTCCTTCAAGAACCTCTAGGAGAGATCCATGTCTTTGTCTTTCCCAACTTGTGGAGGCTACCTATTTTACTGGACTCATAGCCTCTCTCTCCACCTTCAAGACCAATGAGGCATCTTTCATTCACTCTCCACCTCTGTGTATACGTCTTATCTCTCTTTCTATCCTCAGATTTCTGTCTCTGACTCTTACAAGGACAGCTGTGATTACATGTAGGACCCACCTGGATAACTCAGGGTATCTCCCCATTTTAAGGTCCTGGTCATGTTTTCAGGGTCACTTTGTTATGTAATATGACACCTTCACTAGTTCTAGTGTTTGGATGTGGACATCTTTGGGGCCGTCATTCTTTCTACCATACTCTTGAACCTGACCTGGCCAACATAGTAAATCCATTTGACTTTCTCAGGATCATTTCTAGAAAGGGTCTGATATGCCTAGAGTTGCCCATCTCTGAGCCCTCTGCCTAGCCCACAGAATGTGGCTAGGTAGGTTGAACATAGAGTGATTTTTCTCTGAGCAGAATAGAGTGACCTATATTGGCACGGACTTGGGCCAACTGCAGACATCGTGTATGATCTACCAAGACTAAGTGTAAGCAGACTTTTGGGATCCTGGATAGTGCCTAACAGTTATCCCCATTAATTAAGGGTCCTCCCTTGAAGGGAAACCATAGCCAGAGTATTTTTACTTGTGTGACCTATTCCTATCCACTCTCACAGCGTCTGAGAAGTCCAAGGAAACTTATGGAGCTAGACAGGCTCTCAGAGGCTACTACAGGAAGCTGAGGCTGAGAGGAGAATTTATATCGCCCCCCCCAAAAGAAAAACATTATGGGAGGCCCAGATAAGAACTAGGTCTCGGTGCCAGCGTCAGGCTCATTCTCTGAAGAATCTTAAGAGTAGTTAGAGGACAAAATACAGGCCAGAGGCCACCCTTGGACTTGATAGTTGTATTCATTGGCTACTTTGAGGAACCCAGATTCGTGTGTGTAGTTACATATTACAGACACACTGTGCTGTATCCTCCAGAAAAGGGATTTTTTCTTTCTTTCTCTATTTCTCCTTTTTAAATCTTTTCCAATAACTAACCAGGTAAAGTTTTTATCAAGAGTTTTAAAAATTGCACATTATTAATTTCAAATATTTTAAATTACCATTCATGAAGATATGAAAATTAATTCTTCCTTTTCTGAAACCGAGCAGGACACCAGGGCTTGATTGCTGAAGAAGTAATTCTGTAGCCAGAGAGTGATGAGCTGTGGATTTAAGCATATCTTTGATGGCCATGCAGGGCTGTAAATGGGGAGATCTATGGAAATGGTCTCCAAATTACTCCATTCCATGTCTGGTTCTAGAGGTGCCCACTAATGCCAGACTTTGAAGTCAGTGGCATTAAAGAGGGCACTCCGTGTGCTAGGAAGAATGCTGCTTGCTGGTAGGGTAGTCATAAGGACATTCACCTATGACTCACATGAGACTCAACATGAGAAGGGTGGGAAAGCATTCCCATCATACCAGGTTTGCCATTGTTATTCATACATTACAGAAATGACCTTTGAAAACTGTAAATTGTAGGCTGTACAGACATTTTAGGACACTTTAGGTACATGGTAATGTTTTAAAGTAAATGTCTTTGAGGGTGACTGAGGTGAGCTTCAATTCAAACAGGTGTGTGGTCTGGACCGGCGACGACCGAGTTTTCTTCTTCAACCCGACAATGCAGCTTTCTGTCTGGGAGAAGCCAGTGGACCTCAAGAACCGTGGGGACCTCAAGAAGATCATTGAGGACCCGCCCCACAAGCGCAAGCTGGAGGCTGCAGCAAGTAAGTCTGTATTATTACAACACTGTTAAGTGTTTATGCTGTCTGTTTAAAAAGGGCCATGAGGTGAAAGCAGGCTTTTCCCGGGTATGTTGGAAATTGATTATGAAGGAGTTATGTTCATGACTCAAGAGTTCAGCAGTAAAGTTTTCATTGTACTTTCTGCAGGAACCTCAACCTTCTAAGTAGTCAGCTCAGGTTCTTCTTTGCATTCTGTAAGGTCATTAGTGCAGTGACATTGCTCTTTGCCCAGCCACTCCCACCTCTGTCTAGCACCACCATTGGTTAGCTTTATGCCTTTGTTTCAAACTTTTGCTGAGCTTCATTGGAAAGAGTAGACACAAACAGATAAGAGAGTATTCCTTTTACTTTACATGTTCACTCTAGACCTTGGACTGCATTCCTACATTGCTATATGTGAATAGATGCTTTAATTCCATCTAAACTCCTGCAGGGAGAGGTAAGGATACATTTTGGTTGTAGAAGAATGGGCTGCTGGACAGAAATGCAGCTGTTTCTGATGAGGCCCTGGTAAATCTTGTTTCATTAAGAGTCAGAGAAGAACTTTCAACATTTTCAGAAAAGATCCTTTCTCATTATATCTGATACACTTTTATGAGTTGCTGCATCAAGGCAGCCTTACTCCTTGCACACTGAAGAGCTTTGTGAATGGCAGCTCCCTGACACCTTCAGAGGTAGGGAAATCTGCCTAAAAGGCCAAGCCAGTGGGTATGGGAACTTGACCCCATGAAAGAGGGGCTTTGTTGAATTGTTGTGGGATATTCAATGGAGTTTGTAGTGATACTTTTGATTCTACATTATATAGCTAATGTAGGGCAACAGCCTCCAGTTTTAGTAAAAAAAGGGGGTACTTGGAAGATGCTGCTATTAAGATTTTCTTAACACTTTTTTAATGGAAATAGTTGCTCCTGTACTGCTGGTATTAGTCTCTTAAGATAGACTGATGACAAATCTAATGTGTTTTCTCACTTAAGATAATGAAAACATTCTTCAAAAAGTTTGAGTCAGCTGATGTTGGGACAAGAAAACTGTTATGGGTGCATATTTAACTGTAAAATCTGTAAAAGTGTTGCTTTGTTCCAGGACAATAAACATGGGATTTTGTGATTTTGTTTTTTTTTTTTCTCTGATCGAGTGGCATCCAATGCTAAAAAATACTTTGTATCCTGAAAAATACTTAAAAATCACTTTAGAAAAAGATCTCTCAAGGCTCTTACTAGTGGACAAAAGCATGGTTCACAATTTAGGAAGATTATAAGGTATTCAGATCTTTTGAAAAATGATAAGGTACAATTTATCCTATGATTTCATTGCCTTGGTAAAAGGCAAATATGTAATTCAGGCAGATATTTTGCTCCTTTCTTTTTTTTTTCAGCTTTAATTGAGTTTATTGGTACATTTTAGGGATACAGTACAGTTACATTCATTGTTGGGATCTTGTACCTCTACATGACAAGTCTTGATTCTCATTTTTTCCCCTAACCTCTGCCCTCCCTTCACCCCTCCTCCCCTCCCTGTCTACAGACACTTTATTTTCATCTTTTCATTCTCTCACATTTTTTTCTTTTCCCTTTTTACTCTTCCCCTACCCATCCCACCTTCCCTACACCTTAGATCCTTTCTTCCCATTTCTAAATGTCACTAATCTTATTAGAATCTTATGCATTGTTGCAGATTATTTACACCAGGGAAACTATTCTGTATTTACACGTGTGACTTATTTATTTCACTTAGGAGTATATCTTCAATATGTATCCATTTTCCTATGAATGAATCTATTTTCTCTTTCTTTATGGCTGAGTAATATTCCATTTTATAGAAGAACCACAACTTCTTTATCCAGTTTCCAACGGATGAGCAAATGGGCTGTTTCCAAGATTTAGCTATTACAAACTGTGCTGCTATAAACATAGGTGCACATACTTCTCTGTGATATGATTCTTTTAGTTCTCTTGGAAAGATACCCAGCAGAGGGATGGCTGGGTCAAATGGAACCTCCAATCCAAGCTCGTTGAGGTATCTCCATATTGATTTCCATAGTGGTTGCACTAGTCTGCACTCCCACCAACAATGGAGAAGGGTTCCTTTCTCCCCACAACCCCGCCAAC
>NW_022900920.1:7852730-7853033 GCF_012274545.1 Fukomys damarensis
TGCTATTGTGAAAGGAATTTTTTCCCTTATTTCTCTTTCTGTGTGTCTGTTATTTCTGTATAAGAAAGCTATTGATTTTTGCATATTCTCCTTGTATTCAGATACTCTACTGAATCTGTCAATTAAGTCTACAAGTTTTTTGGTGGAGTTTTTTGGATCTTCAATGTAGAGTATCATATCATCAGCAAATAATGACAGTTTAACTTCTTCCTTTCCTATCTTTATTGCTTTAATTTCTTTCTCTTGTCTAATTGCTGTGGCTAATGTTTCCAGAACTATATTGAAGAGAAGTGGTGATAGTGG
>NW_022900920.1:7853697-7915406 GCF_012274545.1 Fukomys damarensis
GACTTGGAATACCTCACTCCAGGCTCTCCTTGACCTAAGGGTTTGTGTTGAAAAGTCTGCTGTGATTCTAATGGGCTTTCCTTTGCATGTGATTTATTTCTTTTCTCTTACTGCTTGTAGTATTTTGTTTTCTGTTGGATTTCTGTAGTCTTGATTATTATATGTCTAGGAGTAGATTTTTTTTATCGTGGCTAGTTGGGGTTCTATATGCCTCACTTATCTGTATGTCTAACTCTTCCCTTCTGTTTGGGAAGATTCCTGTCATTAATTCTGTGAATAGCTTTTTTATGTCATTTGCATTTTCTCCTGTTTTTTCATGAATTCCTATCAGTCTTATGTTATTTTTCTTTGTATCGTCTAGAAGTTGTTGGATTGATTTCTCATGATCCCTTACTGTTTTTAAGAGACCTCTTTTTTCACAGTCACTGACTGAGATCCTATCTTCTATATCTGAAATTCTATCTTCGCAATCTTTTATTCTGTTGCGTTCACTTTCAATAGAGTTTTTAATCTCCTGGATATCTGTTTGAATCTGTTTTATGGATTCCATTTCTTTCCTCTGTTGGGCATTCATTGTTTCCATTTCTTTCTTATGCTGAGTCTTCATGGCTTCTATCATGGTCTTGAGCTCATCTATTTTTTTTGTCAGTTTCTGCTCTAGAGTCTCAAATCATGACTTCCATTTTGCCCATCATCTCTCTGGTTAACTGGGAAATTATTTCTGATTTGAATTTTTCTAGAGCCTGATTGATCTGTTTTGTTACCTCCTGTGCTATTGGTCCAGGGAGTCCTGTTGGTTCACTATCCGACTTTTCATCCTCATTTGTCCTACTATTTGCCATTGGTGAACTGGAAATCTGTTTTTGTGTCTTGCTTAAGTGTTTTCTCATTTTTATTTTTATTGTTGGGTTGTCCTTTAATTTCTGGGTATTACTTAAATCTTCCTAATATAGTTGTGTTTTAGCTTTTGAGTTTCTAATGACTCATAGACATCCTCATTTTCATAATATCAGAGAAAACAACTCTTTAAATCAATCACAACCCTTTATCCCAATTGATACATTCAGCAGCCCAATAGGATCAGGCACAGCTTGCAAACTGACCACTTATGGTAGTCATTAATGTATCACCTTTATCTCATGTGAATTAAATTAATTTCAAGAAGCAGCCCATAGTATGTTTGCAGTGAATATGCTTTTCAATATAGCATCTTTACTATTTAGGATGGGGGGTTAAACTTAGAACGAGAGGATTAGATAAGTGAAAGATTTAGAGCATGTTTGAAGTGAATCCAGAGGTTGTAGAATTACCTTACTATCTTTACAAAGCTATTAGCTTCAGGGGGGATAGAGAGAGTGCAGGAATAAGAACAAGAATATATCCCCTTAACAACAACAGGCGCTTGCCTTCCCTTGAAGGTACAGAGCCATGAGTGAGGTAAAATGAGTGGAGAAAAGAACATAAAGAGAAACCCCTCCTAAAAACAAAAAATAATAAAAGAAGAAGTCTGAGTTAGGGCAGGAGCCGGAATAAAAAGGGAGATGAGGGACAATATGGTGGATTTGCTCCTTTCTTTAGCTTGAATCCTTCCATATAATTGGATGTGTTTTCATTTTTCCCTCCAAAGAACTAGTAGGAATGAGAAAGAAATGAACATATTAAAGGTCATACATAGGGGCTCTCAGATTTCTGTTGTTTATACCAAATCAGGCCAGGTCTGAAGAGAAAGAGAGTTGTTCTCATGGCCTCCCACAGGGTCAGCTGCTGTCTCAGGCCAAGAATGCCGGTCAGTGGAGGGCAGGAATGTGAACTGTCTGATCATAGTTCTATGCTCCCTCTCACTCTGATAAGAAGAACTTTACTTTATACTGATGGAAGTGGATGAGTGAACCTTAAAACAAACACAACCAAAACTATCTGGTGAATTCAAGTTTAACATATGAATGTAATTTGTGTTCCATCAAATTTATTGTGGTGACCTAGCTTATTCTACCTTACAGACAGACGTGTAACATTACCTCCTCTTATAAAGCAAGGGAGAGATGGTGTTGATCCATTTTAAAGATATACAAATGGCCTCAAGTTTAACATTTTGTTGCTGGGGTAGAATTGATCTTTAAGAAAATAACTTGTAATTTTCTGTTATCCACAAGGAGAGAGTTACAGCCAAACAATTAAGGGAGAAGGTATTTTGGGAGGATTAATTAATGACAAGGGTGCAGAGTTGATGACCTGCTGCCCTTAGCAGTCAGTGGCATTTTCCCTAGCTGGTCATTCATCGCAACTTATCAAATAGCTTGACCCTCATTATTATAACAATCTCCACAATGATTACTCTTGGTCAGGAACTGTGTTTTCACAATTTATTCAAGCATGAGTCATTCTAGATTTGAGGATACTCATGTTGGTTTCAAGTCTGAAATGGAACAATTAAGCATTGCCCTTGATTCCCATTATTTTTTAAGAGGTGAATAAAATAAACAGATTCTATAAAATAGCCACCATATTTTACTGCTGTAGGGTGTGTGTGTGTGTGTGTGTGTGTGTGTGTGTGTGTGTGATGTAAGCCATGGCAGTGGTAGCTCACAGTGTTAGGCAGTTACAAGGTACGGAATACAGAACTGCCCAGAGCTCTGAGCCATCCATCACTTAGCAGATAAGGAGGGATTCTGCTTTTTCATTCAGTTAACATTACTGAGGGATTCGAGTGAAGGCCTGAATTATTTTCTAATTACTTTGTAATGCATCCAGATTTTTTATGGCTCTGTAGCCTTGCTGTTAGTCAAGAATAAATGCTTGTTGAATTAAAGTGAAATGCAAAGCACCAAGCTTCACCCCAAACCCATCCGTTACATGTTGTGATGTTTTTGGAGATATTACACACTCCTCAGTTTAGAGGATACTCGCTTTTGTCTTTCCGCCAGCTTTGGTATTCCTCAAACCTATAAGAGGCTCAATTCATTTTTTGTATTTGCCAGCAATAGGAATGCCTCTCTCCCTAGTGATGGGTAGAAATCTCCCTGGATTCTGACCATTATACTCACAGTTTCATCACCTTGCCATCCTGCCTGTTTTGTCATTCTATTCCTACACTTGCAAGTCTAGTGCAGGCCTGTGGTATGTAGCTGAGGCAATTGGATACCAGGCTATTGGGCTCCTCTGAGGAGCAAAAAAAGAGAAATACACATATGTGCATGTACGCATGCACACACACATACACACACACACACACACACACACACAGAATGATATAGTCAGAGAGGCAGAGAGAGGAATGCTATAACTCTTTTCCTGCTTCTGCCAACACCTTCCAGTGACCAAGGAGGTCAAGAGGTCTGGGATTGAGAACTGAAAAGGGGGGAGAATCCTCCTGCAGAGTGATAGAGAAAAATGTACAAGAAGCTGGCACACATGGTTCCCTGTAAGTGGGTGCCACAGGTATTGGGTTTCAGTTGCTGCTGTAACAAATTGCCTCAAATAAAGAGACTTAAGGCAAGACAAATAGAATGGCTTACAGTTCTGAATGGTCCAGTGTGACTCTAGGACAATTCCTTTCTGAGGCTCTGGGGAGGATCTTTTTTCTCTTCTTCTCCAGCTCCTGGAGGCTGCCTCATTTCCTCTACCATAGCTTCTTTCCCATCTTCAAAGCAACAGAGTGGCATTTTCCAGTCTCCTCTGACTCTGAACCTTTCTTCCTCTTGCACCTATGTAATTCCTTGTGATTATACAGGGCCCACCTACATGACTCATGATACTCTCCCATTTCAGGTGAGCTATTTAGCAACCTCAATAACCCCTTGCTAAATATCCCAGTGTATCCCCAGTTAGGATTAGGTTGTGGGCATTGTTGGGAGGCATTATTCTGTGCCCCATGATTGTTACACACATTGTAAAGAATAAGCATTTATTAACTTGCCAAATCACACCTTCATCAAGTGAGGGACTTGAATTTGCACTCTGGTGGGTCTCTGGAGCCAAGGAAGGGCAGCTTGGCCAGGCCTCCTATAGCTGCCCTTGTGCCTCACAGGAGAAAGCAGGGGTAAGCAGCCTTTCTCCTGTGGCTCTTCTATCCCCACCCTGTGATTGAGATGGCAAAGGCTCATTCAGCTTCAATAGCTTTGCAAACATTTCAGTCATTTATACTCAGGACAAATGTGAATTCATAATGACATTCATTTCACTAAGTAGGATATAAAATCGTCCTGTGGGTAAACACAGCTGTGACTGGTGAATGGGTCACTCTCTCCAGCATTGTTTGGCTGAGACAACATGTATTGGGTCTCCACATCAATGGGGCCAGGTGGTCAAGGTGCTCAGCAAGACCAGTTTGCTGAGAAGCAAAGTCTGGAGCTTCACTAAGCTTAAGGTTTCTATCTGGGGCACTTAGGCTGGTGTGAGAGGCTCTCCCCACACAAAATCCTTCTGTCAGGCTCTGGCAGGAACTGTATTGGGTACCTCAGCTCCATACAGGGCTCCTCCTGATGCCTCTAGGGCTAAGTTGCTCTTGGAGCAGTGAAGGCAATAGGTACTTTATTTTCTAAGCTCCATTTCAGTGGCCAGATTGGCTAGCATCTCTGTTGGATGGCAGATCCACAGATGAGGGAAAAAGGTCGTTCTCAAGAGACTGGCCCTTTGTGGAGCTGTCACATGGAGAGTGGCAGTTGCCTTGTGGGCTCCTCAGTCTAAGGAAGCAGAGCCAGAAGGCCAGCCTGCCTCCTGCTGGGGCTGCTGTCTGTGCTTCTGCAGCAGCTTTTCAGGTGAAAGTCTGAGTTCATCCAGCCTCCGACCCGGGTCATGTCTGTACCTTCCATTGACCTTGGCAGGAAGCAGTGTGTTTTGCTTGTTTAATGCCTGCATAATTTTCCAAGTGGCTCCTATTAAGGAGGGAGCAAGCCTCAGATGTGCTGGTCCTGGTGGTTTTAGGACACTCTCGTGACATGCACTTTCAGCTTGCTGTGTCACCTCGGTGAGGGAGGCCACAGAGGAGGGCAGGGCAGGGCAGGGCAGGGGTGAACAGGTTCCAGCTGCTCCCCTTCTTTAGAGTGATAAAGAGGCTGTGTCACCTCTCTGTGCCTTCATGCACCCTGATTCCTACTTGGGAGGGATTGGAAGAGGACTTTATTTAAAGTGGTTTCCGAGGCCCTAATGCTTCAACCTACCAGCCTCTCCTTGCCCAGAGCAGAGAAAGGAGGAAAAGAGGAAGAAGGGAGGGAATGAGGAAGTTAGTTTCATTAGAAGCCAATCATTTTATTATTTACAGACCATGGTCGGTCCAGTCCTGGGCTCACCATAGCCCACCAACAGTGAGCACACATCAGGCAGGCAGTGCTGTGTATTTGTGCTGAGGAAGGGAAGGATGGGTACAGAGGAAGGGCCTAGTCAAACCAGCGGCTGAGTCCACCCTGAGACAGAACCTCCAACATTGAACCCCACGAGGTGAGGTGCAGGTGATGGGCCTGTTACAGAGCATGAGGCAGGAGTAGGAGAGGCCATCTGGGGGACCCTGAGACCTGTGGCTGGCTGGGAGGAGGAGGCTCCAGAGGCTCCCTATAACATTAGGCGTGGGAAACGCTAGGGATTCCTACTGCAAGGGACTGAGGTCAGCTCTCCTGCAGCCTGTCAAGATGGATGTGGAGTCGTGCCCCAGAGCCACCACTGGCCAAACATAGAGCTTCCTTCCTGAGCTTCTGCAGAGAACCCAGGCCTAGTAAAACAGAACATCCTGGGGAGCCCATCTCCTAGGTTCTAGCCTGTATCAAGTGGCCCAGTCTGGCCCAACTCTTTCTTTAGCTGAACTTCATTGCCTTTGTCCCGTAATCAATGCATCTATAGTACAGAGATGGTAATATTGGCATCTGTGGGGATCCACAGATGGAGCCACCTTTTCCTTCACCCCAGGACCTGTGTCCCCAGTGCAGGCTCGCCCATGGCACCACCTCTTCTGGCAGGCGTTCAACCCCCTCAGTGCTCTTGTTACCAAAGAACTCTGAGCAGCCCACCCTCCCTGCTCTGATGGGGTGCACTCCTGTTGGCACCCCCCACTGACTGTCCACAGGGTCCACCAGCCCATGGACGCTCTCTGAGGGATGCTCTCTGGGGTCGTCACTGGGCAGGAGAGCCCTTCCATTTTGTCCCTCTTTGTGCCCAGGAGAGCCACAGGCTTGGGATAGTCACTCTTCTGCACTCCTGAAGGAGCCCAGATCCCTCAGAAGGATGTCTCTGTTGCTCACTATTCCTTTTATTTTTTCATTCTCAAATATGAATCTTAAGCAGGACAAGAAGACAACCTGTAAATGACTGACTTATTCATTGTGAACCGAGCAGAGAGAGCCATCAGCTTGGACCTTCGCATGAAAGGTGGAAGTAGCTTTGTGAGAGCTAATTCTAAGGAAGTAGAGCTGGCAGGCTGTCCTGCCACCTGCCCAGGGCTGCTGTCTGTGCTGTGTGGCAGTCTTGTAGATGAGGTTCCATCCAGCCCCTGACTTGTGTCATATCTGCACCAGTGCTTGAAGCCACATGTGCAGGTTCCCAGAGGAGGTCTCTGAGCACCACCTGAGCAGATGCCCAGGGGTTCATGACCTTCACAAATCCAGACAGAAGCTCTGCTCCTCCACATCTGTAGCTTCCTCAGTCACTTTGTTTGTAGACCAAAAAACAGACTGAATACAGCTCTGGCTCTGGAGGGCTCATCACACTCAGGAGAGCCCTCTCAGGCTATTACTCAGTTGGAAGATCTAGGCCTTACAGTTTGGAATGGTTTGGAGATACTCTGATACCTTGTTTCTTGAGTAATTGTGTCCATTATGTACACTGTAAGTCCTTTCTGCCAATCTTTGCCTAGAGCTTCTGCTTGATTTGCATCATTCATTTTGCTGAGCTTTTGGGAGCAATCCTCAGAAGCTTAGGCAGAGACCTTGAAGTGGGGGACAAGTTTCACATTATCTAGCTGAGAATGCATGGGTGCTAAGCCTGGTCACCACCTGTTGGCCATCTGCCTTGAAGGAAAAACCTGGGGATTCCTATCTACTTCCCAGGGCACTGAACTTTGCCTTTCTAGGGCGATGTCATTCCTGGGAAGAGTTACTACCTTCTACCTCACACCAACCCCTGGACTCAGGTGCACAGCACACAGCAAAGCTCTCACCTGAAGGCGAATTGGCCATACCCACTGCCATTTACTTCCTGTGGTTCTTAGCAAGTTTTAACCTGAGATTGTGCCTCCCCATTCGTTCTAAGGGGACTGACATAATGGGTGTGATCCCTTCCACTTCCAGAAAGACAGACACCGGGCTCATTGAGACTTGGACGACTTTTCACTAGCTGATTCATATCATGCCACAAGCTCAACAATCTCACCTTTTTGCAAGGATAGATCTATTATGTGATTTAACATCATTGAAGTTGTCACACGAAAGATACAGGCGTCTTACATTTTTGACAAATGTTACCAAATCTTCTTCCAAAGGGGTTGATCACTTGACATGCCCATTAATGCATTTTGCATCAGCACTCTAGATGATCAAACAACTTTTAAAGAACTTTCTTTGTTTCAGGTGGCACTTGTTTAAGTTTTAATAAAATAAAACAGGTTTTCACGTTTGTTGGCCATTTGTTTGTTTTGTGCTCCTGTAAAGTATTTTGGTTTTTTTATGGACTTACATAAATTTGTCAATCAAGATACCTGTGTGTTTTAGTGGTAATATCTGTCCAATATTTTTCCTGGTCTTTTGATTTTTTTTTCTTATTGTGGTTAAAAGTATATGATATCAAGTTTACTGTTTAACTATTTTTAAATGAAAATTCAGTTGCATTAAATTCATTTGTAATGTTTCCTAACCATCACCATTATTTCTAAAATTTTTTCATTGCCCCAAAATACTCTATAAGGACTTAGCAATAACTCCCTGTTCCCTATTCCACCAGGCCCTTGATAATCTCAGATCATCCATACGTCTCTCTAGACTTGCATTTTATATGCCCCACATGAATGTCATCAGGTGTGCATCCTTTCATGTCTGGCCTATTTTAATTAATATAGCAGCTTCACATTTTATTCAAGTTGTAGCCTATATTACAGTTCCATTCTTTTCCATGGCTGAATAACATGCCATTGTACATATATTCCATATTTTGTTCATTTGTTCATCTGTCAATGAACATAAGAGTTGTGTTCACTCTTTGGCTATTATGACTTAGGATGCTATGGATGTTAACAAATATCTGTCAGATACTCTGTTTAGAATTGTTTCCTTATGTGGTAATCATTTAACTTTTTGAGCAATAGCCAGCCAGTTTTCCACAGCGGCCACACTATTTTACATTTCCACCAATTTTGCACGAGCAATTTACCTTCTTCACATCCTTGCTGACATTTGCTGTTTTCTTTTGTGCTGTTATTGTTGTGTGCTTGTTTACAACCATCAGAGTAGATGTGAAATTACATGGAATTTTGTGTTTGATGTTCATTCCTTGATGAAGAATAATATTGAGCATCTTTTCATGTGCTTTTTGACCATTGCATATTCTTCTTTGCAGAAATATTTATTTAAACCCTTTCTGAGTTTTTAATTGGATTGTTTCTTTTATGCAGTTGAATGGTAGGAATTTTAAAATATATTCTGGGTATTAGTCCTTTGTTGGATATATAATTTGTAAATACTTCTCTTATTATGTGGGGAGGCTTTTCACTCTGTTGGTAGTTTTTTGATGCACAAAAGTTTTCCATTTAGACTAAGTCCAATTTATTGTTTATTATTGACTGTGTTCTGTTTAAGAAATCATTGTGAAAGGCAGTGTCATCAAATTCTATCCTTCATTTTCTTCTAACACTTCTACAGTCTTAGCTCTTTAATCCACTGATAATCCATACTGACTTTTTATGTATAGGCTTCCTCAGATAAGGTTTCTGTTAAATTCTGTTTATCAGATGAATGGCCATACAGTTAATCCCCGATTTACAAATGTTCAAGTTTCAAACTTTCACAGGTGTGCTGTGAATCTGATTCACTTTGTCAGATTATGAATGAAACTGACTTACAAACATTCTCCTTGTATGGAACTCATTTGTAAGTCAGGGACTTACTGTATTTTCTGAGCATTTTAATATGGCAACTCTGAAAAATCCTTTTCTTATTTCTCAGCAATTGTTCATTAGGTAGAAAGGCTTGTAGAGGCTGGGGCCATTCACTGGTGACTTTCTAAGTGACCTTCATTGATTGAATTGTCCTCATTGTGCCTGGTCACAGCTGTGTCTTCCCACCATCTCAGCCAGGGAGAACAGCCTCTCCTTTGCCAGTGCTGCATTTTGTTGTGAGATGTGTCTAGTGTGTTTTTCCAAGCTTTGGAGTAGTTGATTCTAGTCACTCCCAGCACAGTGAAATTCTTGGAGGGACCAACCCAAGAGCTCTGTTTTGCAAGGTAGTCCCTCTGGTCTTGTATTCTCAGCCGTTCAGTTTTATACATATTTTCCTTTAGGAATTTGAATTTTATATCCTGACAAAGAAGGCTCCGTGCACATTGTGACTTTTAAAAATAAAAACTATAACCAACATTATATACATTTATGTTAAATGATATTGGTGTAATTGTATGACCTCATTTTTCACAATCTAGAAAGTCTTCTGCTTCAGGTTTGCTCTCGTAGAGTGTGTTCTGATGTAGTGTGAGATGGGATGTGTCTCTTCCATGGCTTGTCTCTGCATTTCTCTTCAACTCCCACCTCATCTACATGGCAGACAAACGGATGACAAAACATTCCAACCAGTCTTCAAAACCAAGCTGGGCACACCAGGCAGGAGGCACCCAGGGAGAGATTTTAAACACCATGAGGCATAAACAGGAGCAGAGGGAAATGTAACATCCCAGAGTTCCAGGTGAGAGGACGTAGGTGGAACAGTGAGAGTGAGCCCTGGGAGTGTCCCATGGAGGGATGCTGGTGGGCGGGAGGCAAGCCAGGGGACAGTGTGGGCACAGGTGGGCTCAGTTTGTACTAAACCGGGTGCCTATGCAACATGGGGACAACTCAGGAGCAGGAGCTAAAGGTCATCCTTTGGGGTTCACCAGCATGAGGTCACTTGCAAGAAGAGATTACAGAAAACAAAGGGTGAAAACTTACAGTGCTTTCTCCCCACCTCCTCAAGCTTCCAAAATATCTTTTCACTGCATGACTGTCAGCTGGAGGAAGTGATTATGACTACCTCTGGGACATTTACCAGTTTCTGGAGACATTTTGGTTGTCACTTTGAGTGGGGAAGCTGTTACAGGACAGTCGCTAGGGTTAGACACAGGGTGGCTTCTAAATATCCTCCAGGACCCAGCACAGGGCCCATGGCAAGGAGCGACCCACTCAGCAGGGAGCCCCTGACAGAGGGCCCTGGAAATGCCCTTGGGAGTCTGGCTACCTTGTTCTCCATGGCCAAAGGGCTACCACCCTTCCCACCATATCTTTGAAAGACTGGGTTTGCCCATAATGTCCCTTGTTTGTGAAGACTTTTGCTGCAAGATTCATGGGCAGCTTCACCTACACCAGTGCTTGCCTACGGAGCAGTTAGTGGCGCTCCAGGCTGAGAGGATCAAAAATGATGATACTCTAGAACCATCTCTTACTCACTGTCTTTTCCCTGTAGGAGACAGTTAAGAAACCCTAAAATACTTTTTTAGGTTTTCATTTCTAAAGCTCACTGAGTATGCCCCTCCCCCAGGATAAAAACAGAGGACTTGTTTTCTAGCCAGTTTTGTTTGTGACAGTAGACACAGGAGCAGTAAATCCCGCAGAACTTGCAGTGTCCTAAGGATACATTGCCAGGGAGGGAAGATAGCCCAGGAGCAGTGGATGGTAGTGTTCCCCTTCATTAAACAATCAGTGCAGAGGCATCCACAGGGCTGTGGTTCACTTACAAGGTATGCAGGCAAGGGAGAGCGTTAAGTGTTTCCCCAGGTCCTCCAGAAGGCCTGGCAACCTCCAAACAGACAGCAACTGGAAGTTACCTTTGCTTGGAGCAGCAAAATCTGGTTTCTTTTCTGCTGAAATAGAGAAAATGTGTTGGGAGAAAACTAGCTGTAGGAATTTATATCACTCTTTTTTTTCTCTTTCTTTTTATTGAGTTTATTGGTACATTTTAGGTATACAGCACAGTTACATTCATTATTGGGATCTTGTACCTTTACATGACAAGTTTTGGTTCTCTTTTTCCCCTTGTCCCTGCCCTCCCTTCACCCCCTCCTCCCCTCCCCCTTTACAAACACTTTATTTCCATTTTTCATTTTTCTCATAGTTTTTCTTTTCCCTTATTTCCTTTCCCCTACCCTTCCCAGTTTCCCTACACCTTTAGTCCTTTTCTTCCTATTTCACATTGCTAATTATCTCATTAGGATCTTACGTACCATTATAGCTTTTCACACCAGAGAAACTATTAGGTATTTACATATGTGTGACTTATTTATTTCACTTAGGAGTATATATCCTGATTATACCATTCTTTAAGAGAATTCCGTTTTCCTAATTTCCAGATGAGCTTCCTCAGGTATGAGAGCTGCCTGAAGGTCTGCTAAGGCACTGAGTGCTGATCCCCGCCCCCAGCCTATTTAATGTTATTTTCTCTCAGCCGACAGCAACGATGGATCCGGTTCAGAAGATGGCAAGGAAGAGAAAAATGTGAAAACCAAGAGGAATCGGTAGGTGGTAGTTTCTTTTTCTAGCATGTCTTTCCTTAATGAGTACCTTAGTGGCATGAAAAGAAAGCATTTTGATTATATTGTCTTTGCATATCATGTTGACTGTATTAATTTTGGTGAAAGAAACGTTAAGTGATAAACTGATAAAACAGGTGGCAAAAGGGCTCAGATTCTGCCTCAGTGTGTGCTCTGCACACCTTGTTGAAGTAGGTGTCACAGAGGCTCTGCGTGCCTCGGACACTGGACAGTGTTGTCCCTCCCCCTGCCCTCACACATGCCCATGTGCTTAGCCTTGAATGTGTTTCCAACGGCACCGGAAACACCACTGTGATTCCATTGGCTGGGGTGGTCCAGCCTCTCAAGGAGTCCTGGAGTCTTGTGCTGGCTGAGGGACTCTTTGTGGTGGGTAGCTCTGGCTTGGTATTCCAACTTTGTGTCCTGCTTGCTCAGTGACTGGGTCATTCGCCCAGCCCTGATTTTAGAGGTCTTGTCTGTAAGATGAGATTACATAAGTCCTGATGGCAACGAGAAGTGATACCTATATAACTATGTAACTGCATGTGACACTCAGTGGTGGGAAGCTCTCCATCCAGGCTAGCTTGTCACCCTCTGGCTGCGGTGGATGCAAGCATAGGGAGAAGAATCTTTCCTCTCAGACAGGAATGGTTCTTCCTCTTGGTCCTTCTTCCTTCAAGAGTGCTGCTCTGTCCCTCCTTATTACATACTGAGCTTCATGTATAGAGCCAACTTAGAATGGAGGGGTTTATGTGTCCAAGGTCCCCAGAGCAGGAAGGGTTAAAGGAGCGGTGTGGCCACTGGGCACTGTCATTGGCAAAAAAGGATGAGGGCATGTCAAGGAAATCAGTGAGGGAGATTTCACATGCAGCTTCCTGAGATCAGTTGCTCTTGGCCCAGGCAAAGCCCAATGGGTGGTCCAGATGGTGCCATATGGACACCCACCAGAAACTGGGTCTTGTCTCTGCCTGGCAAGCATTCCTATTTTGTACCCAGTTCCTTTAACAGCCCCTTTAAGATCCCCAGGCCTGCAGCAGAAATCCAGTGGCAGCAATCAAGCATGTTGATATTGTGAGCATTTTTCTTTTAAAAGTATACTTTAGAAGGAATACTTTTCCTATGGCAAACATTTGCTGTAGTAAAGGAAATATGAAATATTGACTCAGACTCATTGCTCAGTCTCATCTCAGTACTCATCCAACTTCTTAAGAAAGAGTGGAAAGACTGGTGAGAGAGATGCAGTCTGGTGTATGTCTCGCAGCCATAGGTGTGGGTGGAATCTTCCCTTTGATGAATGCCGGAATTAGGTGGCATTGAGACCTGAATGAATTCAGCAATGAGCATATACTCAAGAACTTTCCAAAACACTGTGGGAAAGGCTAAACACTGTCTTCTTTAAACCAGGTAGGGGCCTGGTGGGATGAGGGTCTCCTCCTCCCTGACACTTGCGACCTGGCCCATAACACACCTGAAGCAGTGCAATTGTATGGAGGATACTCGGGCAGGGTCAAGGCTCTGTGTGGCCCCAGAGTGAGGCCTTCCACCCAAATTCAGGGCCTCTGCTTTCCTGTTGCCCACATCTTCACCTTTAGGATTTTTTTTTTTTTTTTTTTTTTGGCGGGGGTGGTACTGGGAATTTAACTCAGGTCCTTGTGCTTGCAAGGCAGGCGGTAGTGCCACTGAGCTAAATCCCCGGCCCCTCACATCTTCTCCTTTGAAGGTCACCCATGTGGGCCACAGAGATAGACATTGGGTGTGAGGGCACCTGGAGCGGGGTGAAGAGTTGCCTCTTAACTTCTACATCCACAATGGGCATCAGCAAAGCAGCCCCTGCTGGTCTGCACATAAGTATGCTGAATTTGAAAAGCAATATGAGCTTCCTACAGCAGAGGGGAAAAGCAAATATGGCCATTGCTTGGTGAATTTGAGCCTTTATAGGAGGAAAAGCTTGGTGGCTCCAGTACAGCCGGCATGGTCCCTACATCACCAGAGTTCCCTCACTATCCTCAGGATTGGCCTTGGCTTCTGCACAGTTGGCACTTAAATAACAGCAAAACATTAATTTTGGTTTTAATCATCTGAATGACTTCCATAATTGAAAACTGACTTTGAAACAAGCAGGGATGTTTTTCATGACACCGCTCCAGCTTTGGCAGTTGTACATGTCCACATTTGCTTCAAGCCTGCAGGCTCCTATGAGACGAAGGTGCTCAGGCGCACACCTCGTCCCTCCTCGTTTACCAGGAACTTGCCAGTTGCTGTTGTAGATGGGCCGGATCCTCCTAAGAGCTCTTGGAGAAAAAATGACCTAGAGGAGTTAGGCAGCCAGAGTTGAGCAGATTCCATTGCGTCCCGGTCATTTATGGGCCTGTTCTGTTTGGAAGCCTCTGCACTGTGCATTTTTCTAACTCTTCCCTCAGCAGTGCCATCTGCATGTGAGGACCCCTTGCTCAGAGCACGTGTCCACAGGCTAGGTGAGCCACCACCTTCACTGGGCATTTCGGTTCATCTTTGTGAGGGTCATTGTCACTAAGTCCAAGGACTCCTCAAGGACACCTCACATTCCTGCGTGTTCTTACGTAATTTATCCAGTAAAATCTTGCATCTAGGGCAAGAGATCAAACCTGCATAGAGCCTGCTAAAGTCAGTCAATTTTGACCTGCTCGTTTTTGTGTAAATCATATCATTTTTCTTCACCAAAAAATACTAAAATCCTCCTGCATGGTTCCTCAGTGGAAGGTATAGTGTGATGTTTGAGAAACAAGGGGATGAACTGACAAAGCAGGTTCTGGAATGCTAATCATTACATTTCTTAGGAGCTGTGGCACAATTGATGCACATTTTGATTGATTTTGCAAATACTTTATGCCTAATGATACTTTTCCTAAAATTCCCTTGGAGGAGAAATATGTCACAATGACAAGCTTTCAAATTACTAAAGTATTTTAAACTACCTGGTGAGTGCCATTTCAGAAAGCTTGTTATTTACTATTTAGTGGAATATGTTCATGATGCAAGATCATCCATCTTCCCCGCGAGCAGAAAATTGATGAATTGTTGCTTGTCCCCTTTCTGTGAAGTGCCTGGATGTTCTGCCCGTTTCTGACATGCAGGCCTTTGTATTGTTCAGACCTGCTTTTTTGAATGTGCTGTCTACGTTAAGTACTTGGGATTTATTCAAATAATTGAATAATTTTAGGGATTCAGCAGAAATACATCATTTGGTTTAAAAGTCAGAATGAAAGCATCCACACTTTCTAAAGTCAACACTTTAGAAAAAGGGTTTCTATGAATATGTATGGCTAATAGCCCCCTCTTGAGAAACCAGGTTTTACCTGGAATAAACCAGGGAATTTCTGCTAAACTAATGGCTTTTCATAGCATCAGAGAGTGAAACTGCGTTATTGTGTTTTCAATTATCATTGGCCCAATGGCTTTGCAAACATATTTATGTTTCCCTGACATTTGGTATAGATTTCTTGTACTAGAGACAAGAAAAAAATCTCTTGGCTTGGAATATTGTTTATTATGGTGGCTTGTAAACTTTGGAGATAGCAGTTGATGGCTTTGGATATGAACGATCAAGAGGACCTTCTACCATTATAGGAACATTAAATAGGGTGCTGTTTGGGGGTCATATTCAGCTTTGGCTGAAGATCCAAGAGCTTCATGGTCATTTATCTTGTTTCAAATGTGCCTGCATTTCTGTACTCTTAGCAAACTGAGGTGACCACAGGATGCCCAAAGTATGGAAGGCGCTAAGGTTTAAGAATTTTCAGGCCACCCTGAGGAGAGTTTCCATAAGGAGTCCCTGCCTTTATGCCCACCCATAACCTTGAGATGCCTTCCATGGAGTTGTGTGGCTGTGACCTATCCGTCTGAGGTTCTGCACTTCACCTTGGCTCAACAAAGGGCAAAGTGGTCCTTACTGAGAGCAAAAGCACACACCATCTAAAAGTCAGACACAAGAAATTAATGGTAACTTTTGATTTGTGTAATGCAAGGCCAAATCCGAAGCTTTTGCAGGCAACACCTGCAAAACTGACCCCAAGTCAAGCCCATATATGGATAGAGTCAATTATGGGAGGAGAAAGAAAGAGATACTTCCTGAACTGCCAGAAAGCTGTTGTTGCCTAGCACAGAGGTGAACAACAGTCAGTGAGCATGCGAGGCAGGAAGGAGGATGAGCACACTGTGCCTCTGTTCTTACCAAGTGTGAAGCAAGCCCCTCATTCCCATAGCAGCGATTTCTAGAATTCAAAAAAAAATTAGGCGAGAAATATGAATATTTGAAAATGCTTTAATGCTATAAAATAAGTGGAGGCAATTAAGAGTGCTAGAAAATTACATATTTAATTTATCTTTGGATAACTACAGAGTTATGTGTGTTCCAGTGTCACACTGGAATCTTGTATAATTCTCTGGGTCTTCAGAAGACAAAGAGTATATTAGGTCTTTGTAGTCTTTGACATACATGCAGAACACTTACATTTTTGGTTCCTCTTTGGATATAATCTATGGTCTTAAGTGATAAGTTGGTTATGTGTAGAAACCAGTGATCTTATAAACAGTAAGGAATGTGTGCCACACGTCATTGGGGCATTTTACATAGGACCCTTCATTGATGTTTGTCTTTGAGAAGACTGGGTGCAGAAGCAGCGATTTTTCGTTGGATTACAATTTGTGTTTCTAGTCTCAAACTCAGATATTCCCTAACATTTATTTTATTTGGAAAAAAGATCTAGCAAACTTATGCTGAAGGGGGAGACCAAATATCAGCATTAATCCTGACATCCATGCATCACAGCCTTTAGTGCACCTGGGTACACTAAGAGCTGTTTTCTTGCTGCTATGGGTGCAGAAGGTGGTCTCTGCCAGTTCCTATGAAACTTTTCTCTCAAAGGGAGAGGAATATGAAATCTGACTGGGAGGAGACCAATCTAGAATCAGGTCTGGAGCACTTGACCTCTGAGTTTTCTTAATGGATTCTCCTTTAGACTCGTCTGGCCTGCCTTTAACCTCACTTGACTCCATTATGCTGTGAGCACTTGGCCTTTGCTGTTGTCATGATCTTCTCACAGTGTGGGAGGGGTGGCAGGCATCCTGGGGACTGGCCTGGCTGGCATCTGGCTCCAGAACTCTGAGATAAAACATGATGTTCATGATAGGCCTGATCTGACCTTAGATCAAGAAGGCAGACCCTTCTTACATAAATCTGTTCATGCAAGCCATGTATGTGGCCCAGTGCCTAGTGTTTACTTGCTAGGGAGCCTAGGGGCTTCCTACCTCTGTGACACAGCCCCCTACATGTAGGCACAACTTTGTCCATTGCTATACAGCAGCAACAAGTCACTCCCAAATGGAAAGCGGGGAGAGGCTGTGTTTCTTTTCCATCCCAGAGGTTCCTGTCCACTCACTCATCAGATGCTGAGTTTGGTGCCCAGCATGTACAGCCCTGGTAGGTATGAGCATGGGCATTTCCAATTCCCCATCTTGTGCTGGTAATATAGAAATTACTGCGACAATGTGATCTTCCTACCTTCTGCCAACTAATTGTGCAAAAGGCTCTCTGCTTCCATGGTTTGGTAGGGCAGGCAAATTGTATAAATAATAAATAAATAAACGGCCACTCTCAGATTGTATGAATTCAGTCTTCCCCCATTCCATGTTTCAGGCATTGCACACTTGTTTGTCACCACCGAGTATGTGCAGACCTGAAGGTCATGGGCACAGTGGCACAGATGCCATTCCATGTTTCCAGGAACTGTCACCAGGAGCAAGGGAATGTTAGCCATGTGACAGATGATCTCTGGCCATGAGCTCATGGTGCTGTGCTACCCTTCTCAGTGCTCCAAGGGCTCACAGTCTGTGATGCTGCAATGTACACCTGTGGGTGTGCCCCTTCTCTCCATGGCTCAGTGCACCCTGGTGCCGGATAGTTGCGGTGCCAGTGTTATATCTCCTGCCCTATGTCTGTTTGTCATACTGTCCCCACCCCAACCACCCTGTTTCTTGGATTTGTCCCTGGCAGTCTCACTGTGCCAGTGCTCCTTGGCCTACAGTAAACCATACCTGAGCTACGGCCCCATCCCTGCTGCCACAGAGACCCTCTACCTACTGAAGCATGGGGCTGGAATATACTAACCAATCCAGGCTTGTCTGTGGGATTCTGGCCTTTCCTTAGGTCTTTGGGTGGACGAGTCGAGGAGTCAGTGTGACTGAGGTTACAATAGTCAATCACTTTTCTGTTTTACTTCACACTCTTGGATACAGAGGGCTTTTGGGTCAAGGGGCACTGAGTCTTGTTTTCCTGCCCCATTCATGTTGAGTCCCAAGCTAGAGCAGTTGGGTAGGGAGTGGGGGTCCCGTAAGAGCACAAGGTTACCAGATAACCAAGGAGGTATTGCTTCTGTTGAGTCTTAAATGATGAGCAATGTTTGGCAGGCTTTTTAGACAAGGGGAAACATTGCCTAGAAGGTAGATGGAGGGAAGTTGCTAGATCAGCAGTGATGAACCTACAGCACACCTGCCACAGCTGGCAGTTTGTATGTTGAAAGCTCTAAAAGGTTCATCATCAGAGTTTGTGACTTCACCTGTCCCCTTCTTTTGCCACCAAGATGAGACCTAGATTCCCCCAGAGGCTAACAACAGGCCTGGTGAAGACAGAGGTTTTTATCCCACCCCAGCATTTCTGAAGAGCTTCCTTCTGCAATCAGGACATTCCCCGAATTTCTGAGGAAATAAACCTCTCTGAAAATGGTCTTTAATTGTAGAAGACAGCTATAATTTCCAAGTCTGCTTTGATCTTTGGACTTGAGAGCTCTCTCTTTTAAATAGGATCTGGGAAACTTCTTAACCTCGTAACACCTTCCATCCCACGGAGCAGCATGAGCCTGGGGTGGCTGACCGCCCTGAGAGCAATCTCTGCCACTATTTTCACAGTCCCCCAGGAAAGAGTGATAGAACATCAGAAACCTGGAAATGGTGGCCCAGCTGAAAGCTGTGATTTCTGAAATCACTGCAGCTTTTTGAAGTTGAAATACATTTTCTTAAGCCACCAGTTTATTCGTGCAGATGTGCCTGGGGATGTGTGAAGTGAGCTAAGTGTAGCCTGCACATCTAGTTTCACTGGAATGCTCTACTAGTTTGATTCCTGTCCAGAAGGACTTCTGTCTTCAGCAGTTTCTTCCTGGAATAAAGTTAGCTCGTATTTATTGTGTGTCTGTGTTCTGCCAGGGTATCTATGCCTGCCACTGCTAGAGTACAGAGAGACAGTGCCAAGCAAGGCAGACATGTCATCCAGACTTCACCACTTTCTCCATAATACTTGTCATTTTTTTTTTCATGTTTATTGGTACATTTTAGATATACAGTGTGATGACATTCATTGTTGGGAATTTGTACCTTTACATGATGTATCTTTTTTGGGGGAGGGGGTAGCGGGGATCGAATTCAGGTCCCTGAACTTTTAAGACAGGCAGTAAAACCGCCAAGCTAAAACCCCGGCCCTACGTGATGTATCTTGGTTCTTATTTTTTTCCCCATTCCCTTGTCCTTACTTCAGCCCCTCCCCCCTTCTGATTCATAAAGATTTTGTTTCACTTTTTTCCTTTACTCTTATTTATTTATTTCTCTTTTGCCCTTCCCCTTCCGTCTCCTTTCCCCTTCCCCTTTCACAATACTTGTTATTAACAATTGTATAATCGTGTTCGGTCCATAACCCCTCAGAAGCCCTGTTACAATGTGAAATCATTTCCTCTTGTCTCCTACAAAGACGGTGCATTTTCACTTATTTATGATAAATTCTGGGCTAATTCAGTGCGTCCTGATACTTCTATTACGGAGACTGTTCAGTTTGAACAACGCAGGTAGAGATGGTTCCAGGGGACTGGATGGTAGCAGGGAAGCAGGGTGCTTGTGCTGAAGAGGAGGAGCCAGAGTAAGAGGTTCCCTGCCGGGGTGGGGGGCAGCCAAAAAGAGGAGGCTGGAACAAAGCAAGCTGGTAAGGTGCGCTCCAAACCTCCAGTAGCGCAGAAGTAGTTTCTGTCAAAGTAAATGTGTCTTGAGGTGATGGAAGGAAGAAGGCAAATCCTATACCTAGCTAACACTTTGCTGGAAAAAGTCTGACACAATGATAAAGACAAGTAAAGACATCCAACTATGGGCTAACTCTGTCCTTGTTTTGTTTTTGAGGTGGTGGTGGTGGTGGTAGGGACTGAACTCAGGCTGTCTCTATCACCAGATTACATCCCCAGCCTTTCAAGAAACTTATTATTTTAAGACAAGGTCTCTCTAAGTAGCCCAGACTGGCCTCGAATTTCCATCTCCTCACCTCAGCCCCGGGAATAGCTAGGATTGCAAGGTATGTACCACTGTGACTGAGTAGCTGCCACTGTACCTAATTTTTAAACTTTTTACTTTAGAAAGGTTCAATATAAAAAGGAACAATACACTTAACCTTCAGTTACCCATTTCCTAACTTCACCAACCACCTCATGGTTTATCTCGAGGCCATGTGCCTTTAACAGTGTTTCAAAGTAAATCCAGATGTCGTGTTAAATTTTTTTGTAAATATATAACATAATTAAAATATAAAGATTTTAAATGTATAAGCATGGTAAAAAAAAACAAAACAGTAGCTCAGTAATATTATCAAATACCCCCCTGTCATTGTTAAAATTTCCTTTTATTTTCTCTGTAGTCTGTTCATATTTTTGCTAAATCTCTTCTTTTATGTTTCTTCCCTACCATTTCACTGATTTTTTTTCTTCATTTGATCTTAAAGAAATGAGTTTCTTTACAGCATACATAGAGTTTCCCACAGTTTGGATGCACTTAACATGTTCTTCCTCCATGTTTGGTTAATTTGCAGCCATATCTAGGTCAGATTCAGGTTTTCCTTCTGTTTTGGAAGGACTGCTTCACAGTAGTGTTGAATGCCTTCCATCAGGAAGCATAGAACATCTGGTCGTCTGTCTTCTCGTGATACCGGCAGGTGATTGGCTTCTATCCATTATTCCCTTCGGGGTTGCTAAATGCTAGTGCCTCAATTCTGTCATACTTGCATTCGTTATTTTGACTACTTTTATAAAGAGAAACTTTTGCTCATAAACTACTTTGCTCCCTTGAAGCCTAGTTTGAAGAGCAAACACATGATAAGTGCTCCGTTCCTTCCCTTCAGTATGGATTTTCAAAGCAATACATTGGATTTCTAGCATCCTGCAGTGCTGACCAATTCATTATAAACTCTTGCATTTAAATATAGCTGTTATGTTTAAATCTGATTTAATTATTATCTTTGTCTTTTGAAAGACAAATGAGTCTGTCATTCTTAGTGATCATTGATTAATTATCACAGATATAAGGTGTACCTTACCAAAATGTAGAGGACATCGTTTTTTGTTTGTTTGTTTTTGAGACAAGGTCTCACTATGTAGTTGAGACTGACCTGGAGCTCACTATGTAGCCCAGGCTGATCGCGAACTCACAGCAATCCTCCTGCCTCAGCCTCCTGAGTGCTGGGATTACAGGTGTGCGCCACCACACCAGGCATCATTTTTTTTAATATAAGGAAATTTTTCTTTAGTGATTATTTTACTGTTTGTTCTATTTCATGGGATTTCAATTTTATTGGATTTCCTGGATTTTCTCAAACATTTTCTGAATCTTTATTTTGTCCAATATACTTTTTTCCTTCCCTTTTAATTCTGATACATGCCTCCATTTTATGGCATGTATTGGTTTCTTAAAAAAAAAAACAAAAAACAAAACAACAAAACTTAGTTCACCTACACATTCATTAAAAGTTCCATCAGATTCTTCGGCATGTCTTCTCTTCTCACCTCTGTGTTTGGTGGGCACATTATCTTGTTCATAATTCTCATTATTCCCATAACATTTGTGCATGGGATCACACAGTGATCATTTCTGGTTATCCATGTTTCAGTGCGACGGTGATGAGGGAGGAATCTGGGAGAGTGCTCCGAAATGATGGCTCTGCCTCTCCCTTCAGAGTCAGGAGTGATGGGGTGCTGTGTTTTGGAGCTCCGTCCTCTTTGCTGCAGAGCCTTTTGTCTGTATCTTCCCTTCATTCTCTAGGGTCACCCCAATTGCTCCTGAGGGCAAGGTTTTATGTCAGAAGGAAGCATTCGTGGGGTCATCAACTCCCTTCATCCTTCGTGGGGTCTCTGGAGTCCTGCACAGTTTGGATCATAAAAGGTTCCCCCTGCTTCATCCAGGACTCCCATGAGCTGCTTGCTGTATGACCAAGGCTGGGGATTGGGAGAGAACAGATACCTCTGCTATAGTGACTTCCTCCACAGTGGGATTTGCAGGCTTGCTGCCCTTAGGATGGACCTCGCTTACTCCACCTCTTTAGACACCTGCTAATACTGAGAGCTGTTGGGGTCCATGGTCTGGCAGAGTTTAAATTTCTGAGGATACCTCCTTCACCCCTTAGTTGGTGAAGATGTTGTCTGAGGGCTTTTTCTTCTGTTATTCGTACAGCTTTGTCTGCTTTTGTGTGTGTATTTGGAGAGATTAAAATACTTCCCCTCTGTCTTTGCTTCATTTAGCACTAGGGAGTCGGGTTTTGAGTCTTAGAATTCTTTTGAGTCCTATGTCCTGAGATGGATATGGCTGGGCTGATTTCTATTCTCTAGTGGTTCCCAAAGGAACATCTGGAGGCAACGGATAGAGGCACAAGTAGGTTTTTATCGTTATTTTTAGTTTGTTTATTTAAAGTGATTAATCAGCCTAGTCCCACATGCTGAAGCCTGAGGCAACTCTAGCTCCCCATCCACCCTTCTCACCCACCGAGGACTGGGTGTTCCCAGAAATGCTCTTGGTAGGTGGCTTGGCGTGCTGTGCTGTCGGTGGGTGGGTGGTGGTTGGGAAGGGGTGTTAGGTGTTAGCACCCTGGATCCAGTGTCTCTAGTTCCCATGTGAGCAGCTACAGGTGTTATAGGTATATAAATATGTCCCAGTGGGGAGCTGAAAGACCTCATCATTTCTGGGGAATTAATTCTTCAGCACTGCAGAATGAGCATGATAACCTGGCAGAGCCATCTTGTAAAGCAGGTGCTTTAGCCAGTGCCCACTGTTTCATCAACAGCAAAGCTGACCTGTTTCTGGTGACTCAGAGAGTCTGAGCACATGTTCACTGGAAAGGTGCCCCAGGCCAAAAGAGACCACCTGCATGAGCGGTTAAACACCTTCCAATGGTGCTTCACCACCCAAGGAACTATGGCCCCTAGAGGCAGGGATGCTCTCTGAGCAACACAGTCCTTCACAGACCTTTGACATCTGGGCCACCAGCACAGTGGAAGGTTCAGAACTCCCATAGTCTGATTGCTTTTCATTCTGTCCCCCTCCCTAGCACTGTTCCTAGCACAGGATTGGTTTTCCCAACTATGTGGACAGAAAATGCAGAAAAGGACTGATAAATGGTGTCCCACTGAGGACACAGGGCACTTTCCAGCCATGAAGTAGTCATGGGTAGAGCTGTGAAGAGATTTAGTGAACCCTGAAGACCATCCTAGGAAAATGTCATGAGAGCCAGGAAAAACTACCCATATCAGGGAGCCGAAGCTTGCCTCAGGGCAGAACTAAAAGTAGTAAGGAAAGCAGGGCAAAAGGAGGTAGGGGTTGTTGGGCAGTCAGTAGTCAAGAAGGGCAGACAAGCAGAGAGGTTGAGGTGAGGAAAAAGGCACTTTAATGTACCAGTCAGTCCAGTCCTCTCTTCCAGGTAGATTCTGAGTTCTTGTTTAACCAGGTCTTTACATTCTACACTGGAAAAGTCTTGCCTCTGAGTACAGCCAGGGGAGCAGGTCTTCCTGTCTTTCCACTAAGCTCACTGGACTCTTACCTAATTCCTGCTCAAGGTTGCAGCAAGCCCACAAAGCCAGGGTTTTACCCATGGCCACAATCTATCCTGGGGAGGCCTCTGTCTTTTTGTCATCATTGGCTTTGACTCTCCACCTTTGTAGTCCTGCTTGGGCAGAGCTAATGCTCCTGTGCTTTTGTCCTGCCCAGAAACCTGGAAACCCTAATTGATGTGCCAACCCGCTTTACAGCTGCTAGAATCACACCTTTCTACTGCACAGTGCTGAGGCTAAAATCCAGAGAATACAGATCTTTCAAAGTGTATCTCATCTGAAGATCATTTATTACAACTGCACGATAGGATGTCTGAGGCCCCATGGCAAAAAGATTCACAGAAACTTTGATTCCTGCGGAATTTTATATTGTGTCTGACACTGGAGTTACAGGCTGGTGATATTTTGATGATAAATTTCTAACCCTCTTTGCTGAAAGACAGAACAATTCTCTCTGGCCATTAAATCAAATAAAAGATGAGATATCCCCCAGATGAACAGAGGCCTGGAGCTAGCCTAGGCTGGCATAGATGTTCAGAAGCCTTCAGGACAAGTGAAGAATCATAATTATCGTCATTATCACCATCATCCTCAGCATTATTAGAATAACATTAACATTGCTGTGATCATAAACACCACCGTCATCATCGTTCACCGTCATCATCCACCGTCACCGTCATCATCGCCACCATCACCGTCATCACACAGCCGCTCTCACAGTCAGTACCCCCTCAGCACCACAGTCATCAGTATTATTTACATATCTACTATTGTCCTGAATAGATTAAAATGCATTATATCAGTTTAGAGGATGCTACACAGAGAGCTTTACGCAAATGTCAGATGCCTTTATTTCATTTAATTCTGGCAAACAAATCCCATGTGTGAGGTACTATTATTATTTCAACATAGATGAAAACAGTGGAGAGAGATGTCAATGAAATGGGAACACCCAGCACCTCCGTGGGAAGGGCCAGGGTCTATTATAAGTGTGGAATCAAAGTTTTGCTTGGTGCCCTGCATTCTGCCTCTTTCTCACTCCTACTACAATGTAGATCTCTTCTTCATATTGTTGCTGCCATCTGGGAGTTGAAGAGGTGGGGCTTGGAGAGTTAATACTCATCCATGTCTTACAGCTCTTCTGGGACCAGTTGGGGTTTCCAGTCTTGCTTTATTCCTAAGCTCTTGGTCTCAACTGGTCCATGGCATAGAGCAGTCAATAAGGGCCACTCAGTGATCACACATCCAGAAAATTACACAATGTGGCAAGAATTGCATGCTGGAAAAATTCTGCCATCATCTGTCTGCAGTGCCCATACAAAAACTGAAATGGGGATGGGCAGCAATTACGGGAGCCTTTGCACTGCAACAAGGCTGAGGTCTATGGCCTTTGTTTTCTTTAGACAGTGGGACCTGGAGCACATTCGCCTTTAATGTGTCTCCAAGGAAGCTTTAAGAAACAAACTCCATCCGATAAGCATTTATTCACTGCTTGTTGGGCACCAGTGGGCACCTCTTTGGGAAGCAGCCGGTTGACTAGCCAAAAGCTGAGTCAAGACTTTCGAATAGACATGAGACAGGAAGAACATGGGGAAAAAAATCCCTTGGGTCAAAGGCAGAGAGAGATGCTCCAGGAGAGTAAGAACAGAGGATGAGGGCAAGAGGCATTCAGACCAGGCTGGTCGAAAAAAGAGAACGTGAAGAAGCCTGCTATTCTCTTACCAAGCTGTGTCCTTTGAAGACACAGGCAAGTGGTTACAGATCTGGCTCCCCTAGCCCTGTGACAGAGGACACTGGAGGAGGACACCAAGGAGCCTGCAGACAGGCATGGAGAAACAGGTTGTACAAAGGCCAAAGGTGAATGTTTCTCAGAAACCTCTTGAGGCTTGGTGGTTATTTCTGGGGTTGTGGAAGGTGACAATGCTTCCTCTAGGAGGTTGGAATTGTCCCATCCTCCACTTTGCCCCATTTAACCTGAGACTCCTGATTTCCAGCTCACTGCTCTCATGTTGACCATGTAAATGACCTGGGACAATTCTGAAAATGCCCAGCTTTCTTGCCCAATTAAAATAGACAATTCATGATTGAATTGGGTCTTCCAAAAGCCCCTATATTGAAATAAGGGAGAAGAGGAGGGAGAAATGAGTGAGTAAGACACTAATATATCTTAGATGGCCTTCTACAGCTTAGGGTCTGATAAAAGACCCCTAAAATAGCTCCCTCAGGACTGCTAAAGCACAACCATTTTGTTACATTGAAACTCAAAGCACAAAGCAGGTGGCCAAACACTGATCAGGGGCCAGGCATCCTGTGCAAATGGGCACTGACTTTATACAATTGTAGGTCAAAGAGACAGTGCTTTGGCTTTAGGATGTAATGACAGCAGATTGTCTTATTGGATCCCCTGGAGGCTTCCACCCAGGGTGCGCAGTCTGCCAGCACCTGCACTATGTGTAGTGCTCTCCTCCCCTCCAGGCAGCCGCTATCAGGTTATGACTTACCAGGGATAAAGGATGATTTCAAAAATATGTCAAAGAAATTATCACTCAGGAATTGTTTGAGGACATGCAGGCAGCCTTGTCTCTGAGGAGTCTCCACAGTAAATAGCTATGTGCCCAGGCTGGCTCAAGCAGGGTGCCCAGAAATAGTGAGAACCGAATACTGAGAGCTGTCTCACCTCAGGGTCACCTGGCTGCACAGACAGAGAAGTCTTGTGAGGAATCAGAGCTCAGGATAGATGGCTACCAGGTTTCCTCACTTTTCTTCCAGCCCTTGGGCGTCCCACATCAGATGGAGTAAAAGGTTACATCCCTCCCATGGTCAAGGAGACCAGAGGGACCCAGCCCCTCACTGATCTACCCTCTGTGACTCATCGCCTCTGAGGCCTTGCAGCTGTCTCTGGGACATTCTCGATGCTCCTCCCTTAGAGCCTTTGCATAGTGAAGCTCTGGGCCCAGGATGTTCTCTCAAGACCCACAGGGACCTCTCTCCAGCATGTACTCATGGATGTCCTGCCTACTGCAGGTGGCCTAGACTCTCTGTTCCTCTATGTTTCTTTGCTTTTGCTTTTTAAACTTCCTAAATGTGTGGCATCTCTGAATATACTATCCATTTCCTCATCAATTGCTTGGGATTTACTCTTGGTCTTCCCTCTGTAATGGAGCCTCAGCAGGGAGGGTCTTCCAGCTCAGCATCTGAAGCAGGGTCTGTTGGAGACACTAGCAGATGGTGCGCAAGAAGGGGCCCCTGTGCCCCTTGCTGCTTGCTTCCAGGCAGTGATCCTTGGTGAGTCTGCCCACAGCTGTGTGGGGTGGGAGGGTCTGCAGTGTATGAACATGAAACTTCAGGGAAACCATCAAGGGAAGCCATACAACAGGGCCTCCAGGAATGTCTGCTGAATACAGATGACCAGAACTCACTGGACATGTGTCCTCACAACTCTTCTCTGACGCTTCTGGATATCTTACAATCTGTCCAGTTCTGACACTCAGGGCGCCAAGATAGGCAGACCCTTCAGGTCGAGGCCTCCTTCCCAGTGAGACTGCCTTCTCAGCAGACCAGCTGCAGAGGGGTCTCCGGGTATCTTAATCCCCTTTGTGTTGCTGTAGCTGCGTACCACAAACTGAATGATTTATAATAAATAGAGGTTTATTCCGCTCATGGTCTGAAGCTAAATGGTTCAGAGGCCACATCTAAGGAGACCTTCTTAGTGGTGACTCTGCAAAGTCCTGATGTGGCACAAATCACCTCATGGTGAGACAGCAAACTCCCTGACTTTGTCTCTCCTTTTCAAGCCGCTATAATGCAATCATGATGGCCCCTCCCTCCTAACATCATCTAACCCTAAATACCTCCCAGAAGCCCCCGCTTGCTTCTACCTTTTAATTACTTAAACTACCACATGAGCTTGGTGGGAACATTCAAACTACAGCACCAGGCTGTTTGAATATCTGTGTGCTTCATGTGGCTCTAAGTTTGGGAGCTCCCACAGTCGACCTTCCCTTAGGCTTGATAATTTGCTGGAGTGCCCGCACAGAATTCACTGAAAGTGCTGTGTTTATGGTTCCAGTTTTATTATAAAGGAAACTGTTTAGTGGAAGAGAAGGGTGAGGTCAGGAAGGGTCCAAAGGAGTAGGAGTGTGTTATTCTCCTAGAACTACAGTGATCCCTTGCCAGGATGCTCCTAAACTTCATCCTTCAGGAGTTCTATTGGGTTTTCATTACAGAGGCATAATTGATTACATCACTGGCCATGAATCTGAATTCTATTCACAGCCCCTCTCCTCACCCCACATGGGGTGGTGGGTGGGGCTGAAAGTGTCATGGCACCTGCAGACTAAGACAGGGAGACACCAAGGGCCACAGAGGCTGCTGGCTATGTACAAACTGCACCTCTGGCCCTGTTGCCTGTTACAACACGGATGAGTGTGGCTGTCTGCCTGCAGGGTATGGCTGTTGGGACCTGCTGGAGGCATTTGTCTTTGGCATTTCCTGCCAAACATTTTTATGATCAAGTTGGATGAAGACACAGGCCTGTTGGTCAAATTTATAGGAACTACAAAGTTAGGAAGCTGATTAGGTGATGGTGGGGTCAAGATATTTAAATATTTCAACAAGACAGAATTAACAGGATTATATTTACATTGTAAAGTTGTCATGCTGTGAGGCATTCTAAGATCATATTGCCTTAACCGTATACCCTCCTGCAAATTAGGTCCAGAGAGCTTCCAAAGTTTAGCCTGCACTTGAAGCCCGACACATTCTCGGTGGACTTCTCTAGAGCGAGATCCTCTGATGGCAGTTTTTCTCTCCACAAGAGAAACTGGTGGCACCATGGCCAACCGGGAGCCAGCCAGCCTTGATTGGTTTTTTATTTGTTTGTTTGTTTTGTTTTGTTTTTTTCCTTTTGTGGCTTCACCTCTAGGTAGTGGTCAACCAGAATGCATTCTGTTTCTGCAAAGACTCTTGGACTGATAATTCTAATGCAAAGACCAATCACAGGGCCACCCCTAGAGTCCTTACACTGATCCCTGCTTGCTGGAGACTTCAACTCTGGCTCCGGGTTCATCTGTAGTTGATGAGCTTCCCCTGGTATTCAGTTCATTCCCCGGGGACCCCGGGGGGACCCCGGGGGTGGCCAAACATCCCCAGTGCACACTCTGCACAGAGGGAGGCTGGATAGGAAGGGAGGTGGGCGGCTCTGTGGGGATGATGTGGACTCCCTCACTGAACCCTGGACAGCCCTGTGAGTTAGGCACTGCCATCCTCTCACTTAGAGGACCTAGGCACACAGACTCCAGTGGATTCGCACTGCAGAGGTTGGAACCTTAATCCTTTCAGTTCCGAAGTCTGTGCTTCTTCCCACATGGGGGATAGAGATCATACGTGTGGTTCTTGTCCTTGAGGGAATAGGTAAATGCCTCAGACTTGTGGAGAAACCAGGTAATAAAAAACTACTTTCTGTTCTCCAGTCTGTCGCAGGTGACTGGTTCATGGTTGCAGTTTCTTTGCTGGGCAGACTTTCCAGCCACAGTTTTGCTGTGTGGTAAGAATGAAGCGTGTCTAAGTGTAAGGTGATCTGTCGTGTGGCAGATGTGTCCAGTTGTGGCAGAACTGGGAGAAAAAGGCTGATAATTACACTATCTACACACAAAAATGAAGGAACAGAAGGCAACGAGCGTGCTATCCAGCAGAGGAAAGGCAGAGCAACGGTGCCAGTATTTGGGCAACACTTGCCACAGTGAAAGGTTGGAAAAGACCAGCCAGCCCCTTTCAACCTGTACATTGGGCCCAGAACATGTATTGAAGCAGTGCATCAATTTACTGAGGTTTCTGTAACACAGTACAAAAATCATTCATCCCCAAGAATGTCACAGTATATTCAGCAGGTTGTGTTTGCTTTGGACCAGTTCTAAATGAGCTGATAGCCAAGCCCTCTGGATGGCACCCAGTGATTCTGAACAAAATATTTTCTTGAATAAGCAATAATATGTGATTGTCAGTGCGCTCACAATGTTCCTGTTATTCTTATTTCAAGTTATAACAATACAAGCCTTGTTTGCACACTTCTATTTTTAACTAATGGAAATTTATTACAAAGAAATCTTAATTATCCCTTTTAGAATATAACACAATTGCAAATCCACTGGTAATTTTCTCTTTGCAAAATTTCCCATAAGAGTAGAAGAATGTAAGTTCTCCCAAAATAGTCAGTTTATAAATACAGTTCTCTAATGGGCTGAGCAACCTGTTTGCTTTCTTTTTGTGTGAGTTTGGATAAATCCACATTATAACACCGTGAAAACCTCTTGTGAGACAGACCACCGGCTCATCCCCAGCTAAAAGTGGTAACTGATTTACTTCTGTAATTCCTGGGGCAGACAGTGACAAAATGCTGTGTGCTTGGCAGGTGTAGAAAGGCCTGGATCGGTTTGGTTCTGGCAGCAAAATGCCCGAATATCCCTTTTGCTCTTGATCTCCCTTCCTGTTCTCCCAGACAAAACAGTGTGGGCTTCCCTTGGTGCCAGCACCTCCCGGGGGATGCCCACTTGGGCTGCAGAATCTCCTGAAGTAGGGGCCATTCTGTTTAACCTCACCCCTGGTCTCTACTCCTAGAGGCCAGTAGCACTCCCCAGCTGTGACAACAGCTGCAGCTGAAACTGGATGTGGCCAAATGTTCCCCGGGGCAAAATGACTCCCACTCAGGACACTATACTGGAAAAAAAAAGCCCACAGCTGGACAGTATTAAAATGTTAAAACATCATAGTCAAGACTAATGCAGCAGAGGAAAAATGATACTGGTACAGAACTGTGTCCAATTCTAAATACAGTTGGGACAAGTAGAAAATTAAAGCTAAGGAGCAGGGTGTGGATTATATGTAAGAAATTTCCAACAAGAAAAGTCAGAGTGGAGGGGATTCTGGCTAAGCTGAGGACAAGCCAGGGTAGTCAGATATCCTACTGGGGTTGCAGGAGGAAGAGGCTGATCAGAAATCTAGGGTATCAGGTATGAAAGGGATGGGGATTTTTGTCTAAACAAATTTAGCAGAGTTCTTGCTCAAATCATACAGTGCAAAGATGAATATGAAAGCTCACTAGAAAGTTTAGGGAGCTGAGCAGTTTTGTCCAGGAGTGAAAATTTATCAATAGCCTAAAGTCAAGAAGCCCAGTCTTTGCAGCATGAGCAGAGGAGCCTCCGGCTTCTTAAAAGCCTGCTTCCTTAGGGTCCATCCAGTGTGCAGGAGGCACTGAGTTGCCTTTCTCCCTGATGGCCTCTCTTCACAATCCCTGAGTCCACTTGTCCTAAATGCAGCAGAGACAAGGGTGCCTCAGAGAGGTGGCCAGGTACCATAATTTGTCAGAGAATCTCCACCCATCACACCTGCCACTGGAAACAGTCATTGCTACGGACAAGTGCCGGGACAGAGCCAGAGAGGTCAGAGTGGACAAAGGGAAGCTGTGCTCAAGGCCACTGTAAGCCACATCTGTAGGACAGAGCAAGAGCAGGCTTCACCTACAGGCACAGGGAACACTTAGATGCTACTTCTGAGGTCAGGCCAGGCCAGGGAGGTGGAGAAGCAAGATAAAGAATTAAAGTGTCTGCATTTGGGCAATCATTTCCTCCCAGCGGTTAGCTGGGGGGTGCAGACTTCTTCAGGGCCCCAGGGTTTCCTGTTGTCCGTGGTCTCTGTGCCAGGAGAGGTCCCAGCATCCCTCTCTGTCACTAACTCTTCCCTTTGAGTTCAGTCTCTGTGGAATGCTTTCTCTACCAGGTTGCTGCCTTCCACACATTTATCCAGTAGTGTAGGGAAGCAATAAGTACTTAGTAAAAAGGTCCCCCTTCCCTTCACTCCTTTGATGACCACAACTATGCAGTGATAAGGGAACCTCAGCTACCATCCACAGGCAATGCAGGGACCTGAGGTAAGGGTCCTGCTCAGAAGTACCCTGGCTGGCCTCCTCTGGATTCTGCCCACATGTGCTCTCCAGCTTCTTAAGCAGGTGCCCATTGTTCATTTGCCATGGCTTCCGTCTCCCCAGCTGGCCCCAAATGCATCAAAGTGGTTTGTAGCCCAAGGGTGAAGAAAATCTCCAGCCTTGCTCTGCCAGCTGCATCTGGCTCTATTAAATTTTTTTTCCCAGATTCTTTTTTCTTGAAGTTATCTCTGAGAGGATTCTTAAAGGTAAAAGCCATTTGGGTCTCTGGGTGTGTTTAACTCTCTGCTTCTTACTCCCCTAAAGGATGGAAGGCTATGAGAGTCCCTGCCTGGGGGAAGCTGAGAGAGAGGACAAAGGTGCACGGACACCACCCCCCAAGATTCTCCTGCCCCTGGAGGAGCGTGCAACCCATTTCCGAGACATGCTTCTGGAGAGAGGGGTAAGAAACCCAGATGGCCCATAACAGGTGGACACTCATGTCTTGCTGAGTCTGTGGTCAGGCTGAGTAACATTCGGGTACTAAGTGATTTGAAGCCAGAAAGGCAAACCAACCTGAAGGAATCCCTGTTTCTTGTCTCAAGGGAGAAAAGGAAGGTTTATAAGGTGTACGGGCACCTTTCCTGAGCAGCTGTTTCTGCTTCTAAGTGAGAAGCTCTGAGAGGAAGGCGGAGTGGTCCCCGAACAGGTCACCTGGACGGCATAAGGAGGCACCCTCCTGTGTGAGGGAGATCTGTGCTGCAGCCAGGTCAGGCCACAGTATTCAAACGTTAGCAAATCCCCCCAGGAATACCTCACGCAGTAGGGCAGTGATGCTAATCTTTTGGCACTTTCAGTGATACAAAAGCCCGCTGTGGCACGCATGGCACAGGGTCACCACCACTGCACTGCAGACTACTGCATCTTTGGATTTGTGCAACTATTTTTGTGTTAAATTAGGGTATCTTCATTGTAACTGATTGTGGATCTCATTTGAATAAGCAGAGGAGGTTATATTTGAATCTCGTGCCAATGACTTTTATTTCTGGCTTTGGCTTTTGGGTATAAAATTAGCCAGATACAATATTGTAGCCCGGTTGGATTTCTTCGCGAAATGAAGCTGAACACAGAAGGTAGTAATGGAACCTCTATGTGAAGATAATTATAATGAACACTCTAATGGCTTTGTGCGTTCAATATCAAATTCCCTCTGCAGTCTACAAGGACTCCCAGGCTGTTTCCCAGCCCCTCCTACAGCAGGTGCTGCTCAGCGCTGGACATGGGCAGTGGGAAGAGAGCCAGGGAAGAGCTGCTGTGGATTCACACTCCCCCCAGGAACAGGGCTGGTGTTGACCTTGGGGAAAGGAAGAACTGGGGCAACGCTAGCTCTTCAGGATTCTAGTAGAAAGGGATTTATCTCACCCTCCCACCGGGGAGACCTCTCTTCATTTGCACCATGAATTTGTGTGTGTACATCTTTTTCTGTAGCCATCCACTCCAAAGAAAATATAGCTCTTGGCTTTATGACTTAGAGGACGGCCCTCATTGGGCCAAAGGTGACTGGATAGAAGTGACCTCAAATAGCTACGTCAGGTCTGGGAAAGGAGCTGAGGCGGCCACTCTGTCACACAGATCTGCAGTGGGGCTTCTGCTCTGGGATGCCCTCCTGGGCTGCAGTATGACATCCCTGGTGTCTCCTGTCTCTGCCAGCTTGCCAGTTCCCTTGCCAAGCCATGGTACTAGAGTGTGGGGAATCTCAGGGGCAGCTGGGGCCTGGTGCACAGGATGTGGATTTTCCTGGTATTTCCTGGGTGTCCTGTAGAGGGTGGGTCGGGGTGGGGCTGGCATTTTTCTCGTGTATCCTTGGCCTGGGCCCAGGAGTGGCTTCAGAGGAGCTGTAGAGGCTGTGAGGATGGGTCATTTTCCAGAAAGACTGATGTTCTGGAAGGGTGGTTGTTTGCTTCCCCTGTGCTGCACACCTGTTCACAGCCATAGGTCAGAGTTGGTGGCTCATCATAGGAATGGAGCACAACACCCTCTCTGTAGAGCTTTGGGTCCTGTTCTCTGATTGTGGACTGAATGGTCCACCGTGTTTGTGTGTGTGTGTGTGTGTGTGTGTGTGTGTGTGTGTGTGTATACATTTCTGAGTTTCTGTATTAATCCAGCAATCCAGTCCCTGTGGTTTATCTTCCATGAGATGGGATGAACTTTACATTTACTCCTATTATCTAACTTTTCTATCTCTTTATTTTGGAAACCAGAGAGCACCGTTTACCATCACAGTTTTACACTAACCTACAATGGGGTGAGCACTGCTTTCCAGGAAGAGAGGCTGTCTGGCTATGTTTTTATGAGCTCTTGGATTTATCTAAATGGCCTTGCTTGAGAGATTTTACTGTGACATTTGCAGGGCATTCTTGACTCATTGGGTTTGGGTGATTCATTTCAGTCTTTCAGATTCTTATATGAAAATCAGCAAGAATGACAGAGGCTGTGAAACAGCAGCCACAGAGCTGTGTTTACCCTGAGTGAGCTAGGGGCAGCCGGCACCTATCTAATGGGGCTTTCAGGAGCCCACATTCAGCTCATGAACAGAAAAGATCGATCTAAATTTACTACCTATGTCATAAAGCAATGCCACCATTTATGACTTTTGGACTTTATAAAATATGCCAGCAGATTTCATCAGTTGCTCATGCTCATAAGAATTTGATGGCTGAACCCATAAGACTTCTAGTTGCTTAAAGAATGAAGTATCAAAAGGTCACTCTTTCATGGACTGAGTGATTAATAAGATTTTGTGCTGCATTTTTTCAGTACTTCAGTTCAGAGATTCTTGTACTTAGGGAGTGATGAAGCCACAACTTGGGAACTTCTAACACCTTACAAAGGGCAGAATTTGAGCTGTTTCATGGGGATTATGGATTGGGAAGGGGGCTATGACTATGTTCTTGTATAGTAGGTAAGTTATAGCTCAAGAGGCATTTCTGTGTTGCATTTCCCCCCATTTTTTAGTAGTACAAATCACAATAGATCTTTCTTTTAAAACTTCAGTCTGTAAAGAAGTAAATTTAATATTATAGCAAATTATAATTTTATCCTGCCTGTTTAGATAAGTCCATCAGAGATATTTTACTGGGACATTTTCTTTTGCAAAGTGTCTTTTAGAAGTAGATAATGCTCACCTATGGGCCAGGAGGAAAATCTCCATTCCAGAACAGTAAACTTGAACTGAGGGACTGAGGCACTGCCCCTGTGTTGTTTCAGGGTCCTTGTGTGAGTGACCTCTGTCCAGCTTCCAAGAAGTGGGAGTTAGCCTCGAGGAACTGGGTAAACCCCTTGGCCAGATCCATGAGAGCCCCTATGGCTTGGGCTGGTGTCTGTGCCATAATGAGGAAGGAATGCACAAGCCCTGGTTCATGCCAACCTGGCTGCAGTGGCCTCTACCTTCCAGATTACCAGTGGGAACCTGGTGCAGAAGAGCCAGACTCCTTTTTATCATGGGTCCACAGCTAACTAGGCAAAGGGCACCTTGTTTAAGCAGAAGAAAGGGCAGCCTTGCTTCCAGTCATGGGTACCCACCTTGTCCCAGACTTAGGCAGGTGCTGAAGGAGGGATTCTTCGTCTTCCTAGGTGAGGTGGTCATGCATAGAAGTCCTGGGTTCTGGGCACCTTCAACATCTCCTGTCCCTAGTTTGACTGTCCCTGTGGCACTTCTTCCAAGTCTCAGGGCACATCATATATTGCTAATGAAGTGAGAAGATGATATAACGTAGCCTGTGCTTATCACCAAAAGTTTGTAAAACACAAAGATACACAATTATTATTTGTTAACAAATTAGTCAATTAAAAATTATATTACAAAAAAAAACCTCAAATCCTACTCTAAGAGGTAATTGTTATCACTAACAAGTACATTTCCTTCCAGTCTTCTCTTTTTAAAATTAGATTTTCAGGGGCTGAGGGTATAGTTCAGTGGTACAGTGCTTACCTTGTATCCACAAGGCTGTAGTTCTCATCCCTAGCATCACAAAATAAAATAGAGTAAAGCAAAATCAGGATATTTAAAAATCAATTTTTATCTTAAGGTAGAGACAGTATTAAATTGCAGTGAACACAGTTGAAGCAATTGGTAATTACCAGTCAGTTTCACAAAGAGAAACCTAATTTATAAATGTCTGTGCTGCCTTCTTAAGTAATTTTAGAAGTAGCATGAATTCTTGGAAAACAGTTAGATGGGGATATAATATTCCACCCATTGTTATTTTAAAAATCCTGTATTTTAATTTGTTCAGTATATTTCCTAAAATTGCTGTTTTATTTTTTAATTTTAAAAGTTTAACATTTAAAAAAATGATTGTAATACTGAGATTTGAACCTTCATATTGAGCTACATTCTGAATGCCACCTCCCCATTTTTTGAGACAAGGTTTTGCTAAGTCACTAAGTTGCCTAAGCTGGGCTTGATATTGATATGTAAACTTACATGTATATTGGATTTGTTTTTACAAAAAAAAAAATTTTGACCCCCTAGTCAAACTGTTCTTTAAAAAAATTGCTTGTTTATTCTCACCAACAATGTTTGAGAATCTTTGAAAATTTGTTTTGCCAGAACACTGTACCAGCACTGAATTGTAAAATGTTTAAATATTTACTACTTAGTATTTTAAAAATTGCACTGTACTTGTCCTTTGACTTGGGTTTCCTCTGTGCCTTTTTACTTCTATACTTCCTGGATGTGGAACCGTTCAGATGTGACTATGGCTACCTCCCTAGGAGCATCTGAATCAAGTTCTAATCATGGAGCTGTCCTTGGGAATTGTGGCCTGATTATTCTAACTTCTACTAGAGAATATAAATGATCTGAATATGAAAATAACCCTCAAAGGCAAGTGAGGTCAGCTGAGCATATTATGGAATAACAGTATAAAATGAATGTATTTATTAAAACCGAGGAAAATGTTGAGATTGCTAATTGCTAAGTTCCTGGAGTGAGGACAGATGTGGGTGGGTCCCTGTGCGAAGAGAATGCTGGCATGCTCTGGCAGCATGTTGGCTGCTCTGGCAGCATGTTGGCTCCACCCCATGACTCCTAGGCTCAGCTCTGCATTCACCTGCAGTTCAGCGGGGCTCACCTAGGCTCCCAGAACTTTCTAAATATGGACCACTCTCACCTCTAATCCCTAGGGGAGCCCTTGCCCAAGGAAGGATTGAAGTCAATAGGTAGGACCCCCTTCCGTCTCCTTAAGAAGTCAAATCTCTGGCAAGTCTAGGCATGTACTGCTTGAGTCTGCCTTGAAGTCCAGTGTTCATCTGATTGTCTGTGTGCCTTTGCTGGCTCTTGTCCCTTCTATGGGACAGTTTTTAGTCCTACCTGAAATTGCTTCCCAGAAGCACATCTGTGCCCAAGCCCCTATTGCAGAAGATCTAAGATAGTGACCGTGGCCTCACTTTCATGGATGAGACAGGGGTTTGGCCTTCATCACCTTTAATCATCAGCAACTCCAGAAAGAGAAGACACAATCACTCTGTAAGAGTAAAAGTGTGAAGGAGAAAGTTTCTGTCCCTCATCCAAGCTCCAGAAGTTGAGGGGCAGGAATAATAGGGTGCAGGTATTGATATTGGAAAATAGCAGATCATGGCCAGCCAGCTCCTCAAATCTGAAGCCCCTCCCCATGAAATTGGCATCTTTAGGACTGGTGGGATATACAGAGAGGATCTGGGTGAGGGGAAAGAGAAAATCCCAAAAATGTAATCAAGTAGGGTGCAGTGCCGCCTCTGAGCTGAGAGGGGTCCAGTAAACCTGAAGGCTAAATGTGGAAGGGAGAGAAGTTGGAGAGGCCAGGATGCCTGGGCCCAGGTTGCCCTGGGCCAGAGAAACAGAGGTTGGTGGTCTCAGGCCCCATGGAAATCCGTGAGCCCTTTTCAGTGTGACCCAGTGTCACCTCCACCTGTCCCCAGTGGTCTCAGTTCTACCTTAGAGCCAATCGCACCCACCACACACAGGAGGGGAGTGACTTGTACATCCCTGCATGAAGACTTTGGTCAGCTTCCCTGAGACCAGGGTTTACAAAAGGGAGAGAACAAGAGTGAAGGAAAATGGGAGATGGCCAGGGAAGAGGGCACAGCCATTGGCCAGTGGGCCCAATACGTACTGGGAGAAGATGAGAGAAGAAGGAGACACCAGTGATCAGGGATGCAGGGGCTTTCTCTCCATGGCTGCAAGGACAGGACAGTCTACACATCCCTTGAGAAGTCTCTCCTGTCTCGTGTTTTTCTTTTTTGTACTCTTAACATAAAACAGTGCAACCTAATATAGTGTTATATTGGAACCTTATTCATTTGATTACACTAATAGATTCTAGGAATGCAGCAGTGTAGTGCACTTAATTAAGTCCTGCCCCACCTTTGGCCATGGGGCACAGGCTGAAGGAAAGAGCAAGTCTTGGAAGGGAACTCTTTTTTTTTTTTTTTTTTTTTTTTTTTTTTTTTTTTTTTGTTTTTTGATCTTTTTGAGATAGGGTCTCAGTACATTGTTGAGACTGACCTGGAACTCACTGTGTAGCCCAGGCTGGTCTCAAACTCACAGCGATCCTCCTGCCTCAGCCTCCCAAAAGCTGGGATTATAGGCATGTGCCACCATGCCCAGCTTTTTTTTTTTTTTTTTTTTTTTGGTTAGAAGGGAACTCTTAAAACTAGCATTTGCATCAGGTCTTTATATTTGTTCAGAATGGCTGCTATCAAGAAATCAACCAATAACAAATGTTGGCGGGGTTGTGGGGAGAAAGGAACCCTTCTCCATTGTTGGTGGGAGTGCAGACTGGTGCAACCACTATGGAAATCAATATGGGGATATCTCAAAGATCTAAGTTTAGAGATTCCACTTGACTCAGTCATCCCTCTGCTGGGTATCTTTCCAAAAAGAATTAAAAGAATCAGATCACAGTGATATATGCAGACCACCTATGTTTATAGTGGCACAGTGTGTAATAGCTAAAACTTGGAAACAGCCCATCAGCCCATCTGCCCATCAGTTGTAAACTGGATAAAGAAGATGTGGTTTTTCTATAAAATGGAGTACTACTCAGCCATAAAGAGTGAGAAATTAGACTCATTCATGGGAAAATGGATACATATTAAGGATATATTCCTAAGTGAAATAAATAAGTCACGCATGTATGAATACAGAACAGTTTCTCTGGTGTGAAAAACTATAACAGTACACAAGATCCTAATGATATAATTGACAATGTGAAATAGGAAGAAAAAGGATAAAGGAGTAGGGGAAATGGGAAGGGTAGGGGAAAGGTAATAATGGAAAAGGAAAAACATGAGAAATGAGAAAATGGAAATAAAGTATTTGTAAATAGGGAAAAGAGGAGGGGATGAAGGCAGGGCAGGGATAAAGGTAAAAAATGAGAACCAAGTCCTGTCATGTAAAGGTACAAGATCCCAATGATGAATGTAACTGTACTGTATACCTAAAATGTACCAACAAAACTCAATGAGAAGAAAAAGGCCAGCATTTGCAGGAGATGAACATCTTCTTTTCTCATTTTTTTCTTTTTCTTTTTTCCTTCTCCCTCTCCCCCTCTTGAGGTCCCCCTTCCTTTTGAAATTTTTTTTTTCTTCTTTCACATTGTCTGTTATACATTTTGGTCCCTGTTTACACTTTCAGTTTCTTACACCAGAGAAAAGATGGGATATTTACATGTGTATCTGCTTTATTTCACTTAAGAGTATAGTTTCAAGGTGCATCCATTTAGCTACAGGTGTCTCAAGTTTATCCTTCTTTGTGGCTTAATAATACTCCATTGTATAGAAAAATCCACATTTTAAAAATCTATTTAGGATTTGATGGGCATTTGGGTTGTTTCCGAGCTTTTGCTATTACAAACTGTGTCACTATAAACATTGATAGGCATGTATCACTGTGGCATGGTGCTTTTAATTCTTCTAGGAAGATACCCAGAATAGTAAGAGCTGGGTCAAATGGGACCTCTAACCCTAGTTTTTTGAGGAGTTTGTTTACTGAATTCCATAGTGGTTGCACCAGTCTGCAATTGTTATGTATATTTATGTTGAACCAATAAAATTAATTTTTAACAAAAAATAAAATTTAAAAACAAGAGATGAGCATCTGTGACAGGTCCTGCCTTCTGTAGGATCTTTGTACACACAGGAGAAAATATTTCCTCTAATTTGACTAACAGTGGATATCTGGATTTATTGTCACCATTTTAATGCACCGATGTAATAGGAAAGTAAATGTATTTTGCTTGGTGATCAAATTTGACAGGAAACCTTAGCTTCTGAAACAACTGGGTTTGTGCCTGAGGTGGAAGCTCCTGAAGACCCAGCCCCACAGCAGCTCCTGTTCGTCAGGTGCCCCAGTGGAGCGCAGACTTGACTGTGAGAACAGCAGAGGGGGTCGGTACAGACAGAGGATAGAGTACTTCCCCCTACAGGTGTGCGGAAGTGGAGATGCCCTCAGACACTGACAACAGGTGGGCGTGGGAAGCCCCTGCATGAATGGTGAGAGGGTCTAAGCTGCTTTTCCTGCCAGCAGCCTCTCCAAGGCTGGGGATTCATTCTCCCAGGCAGGACCTGGCCATGACTGTCTGATCCTCTGTCCCTTATGATTCCTGGCCATTTTCGTTATCCAAAGGCTGAAAATTACAAAAGAGCCTTCTTTTGAAAAGATTAAAAGGGCATCATGCTCGCTGTGGCAGACTGGCTAACAATGGTGCCACCCAGTGCTCCCACCTGCCGGGTCTGTCCAAGGAGTAATAACCCGAGCTGACTGGCAGGTGTTGGGCGCTGACAGCACTAACATTGGTGCACTTTCCAGCCGTCTCTGAACTCTCCTGCACCACTTCACTTAAATGGAATCCATTTGTCTCAAAACTGAATCATCGCCAAGATCAACACAGAATCCCTTCTTTTCTGTTTCTGGAGAAGCTTTGGTGAAATGGGAGTGAAGGTGGAGTGGTTTTCTGTGGTTGTTTTTTTTGCAAATGGTTAGCACCCCGGGTGGTGTTGCTTCCTCTTGCACGAGACCCCGGTTACCTTCTGGTGAGTCTGACTGGGGCATGTCTCCTCTGTCCACAGAGACAGCCACCGGGCTTACGACACACCTTGGGAAGGGGTCTTCCCCTCTCCAGTGTCTCTCAGCCTGGGGGGGGTGCTTGAGGGACTGTGTGGCCCCTGTGGTCACAGCCACATTAAAGCTTGGAGGGGACCTGGAATCTGAGCAGGAGGACCTCGGGCACCTAGCCTAAGGGGCGGCTGACTGAGGACTCAGAGGCCAGTGTGGGAGGAGGCGGGAGCTGAGGATGGAAGAATGATGCTGAGAAACAGGAGCCACCGGGAGATACCTGTTTCAACCTTACACCCAATGACTACTGCAACCATCAGGTCATCTTGCTGCTCAACCTAGAAAGACTCCCTGATTTTTCAAAGAAGGTTATTTTTTAGACAGGACATTGGAAACATCATTAAAAGGAAATATTTTGTAAATTGTAGTTGTACAGACAGTTTACTTTGCTTTCTATGTAGATTATTAATTCATTTTGGAATATTATGTGTGTGTGTGTGTGTGCGTGTGCGATTTTTGTTTTTTGAGACAGGGACTCACTATGTAGTTGATACTGACCTGAAACTCACTATGTAGCCCAGGCTGGTCTTGAACTCACAGTGATCCTCCTGCCTCGGCCTCCCAAGTGCTGGGATAACAGGCATGCTCCACCATGCCCAGTTTATGATTATTTTTAACATTTGTTCTATTATACCGCTAAACCTCCAAAGATTCTGAACACACTGCTGGAGTTAGTTTTGTGACACCAGTTCCAAGCCATTTTCCACCCTTCGTTCTGAGGGAAACGTGCCCATCTGACTGGCTGAGCGGCCATAGCTTCTCTTCATTACACCTCCACACACTCATGTTGGCAAGAGTTCCTGTCTAAGGAAAAAAGAACCATCCGCTGTGGCACTTTCCCAGAGAGCTCAGCCCCCAGCTCCTGCCAGTACCAATGTAATATAAAGTTTTGTCCACCTGAAAAATTTCCCTGAGTGGAGCCATGTCGTCCCATCCCTCTCCTAAAAATAGAGCTTGTGGAGATGGCAGAAAGAGCTTTTGTTTTGTTTTTTTGAAGACAGTAATTGTCAAATAAGGAAATGTATCTGTTATGGTGTATCAAATATGCATGTTTATTAAAATGGTACTTCTACCAGAGATGTATTAAGAACATAAATGATGTCTTGTTTTTCTAAATTTTTAATTAGCTTTTCATCCCCACCCTTCCCAGGAATCATCCCCTGCCCAGATCCCCGAGAGGCCTTCTTAAAATGCACCCTACCCTTCTTTTCCCATTGCTCTCAGGATAATGTCAACACTCCTAATCATGCTGCAGACCTTCCCATGGATGCCTCTGTCTGCTGCCTCTTCCCAACTCCTCCATGGGCGTCTTTACCTCAGGCACATTCAGCCCTTGTAGTTTCTGCCGTCCTCATACATAGTCCAGGAACCTCATCCTTTGTCCCCATAGACATCCACTCCTGGAACAGCTCCCTAAGCCCCTTCCTCAGCCATGGTGAATAACCATACTCCAGAGTCTCCATTCTTGCAGGCTTCCAGGGATGCACCTGTGTTGTCTCCTCTCTCATCTAAAGGTGCGTCCTGTGGCACTGAAATATTCTGGAAGTCCGCTGGTTTGCTCATCTGCCTTACCCTGAACCAGGGGGTTACTGATGGCAAAGTCCTTGATTTATTTTCTCTAAATCCTCTCATCCAGCATGGGAGCAAAGCATAGTCAATTTTAAGCCAGTGTTTTAAAACAAATAAATTATTTAAATGACTTAAATATCCCCTTCCCAGACTAAGAGTCTGAAAGCAACAACATCTCCGTAGTGACAAACCAGTACCTAGACCCTAGTTTCACTTTCCATTCTCTAATAATAGGACCTGGGCTTCTTGAAGGATTGTCTGATTTGAATGCTACAGAAGGGAACCACATGAGGAGAATCTGGAGCATTGGGTAGTGCTAGTAAGTGAAGGAGTTTTCACGAGGCAGGATGATGTGCACATGCCAGACATGCTTTAGCCAACCGAAGAGCCCCCAGTGGCCAAAGCTGGGACCGTTTGAGCAGCAAAATAGCCTAAGTGGTATTGGATTATAACCAGAAGTGTGAGCTACAGCTCCATGGGTTGATACAGATGTAAAGAAATGACCCAACGAATCTTATTCATGCGAAGGATGGACAAATATCCCTTCACAAGAATTCCACATCTGATAGTGGAGACACCTGACACACCTGGTCAGTCAGCTGGCCAGGTCCACTAATCACGCTGGGTACCCTAGGATAAGAGGTGTTAAAAAGGCCACAGTCATTCAGTGGCCTCTCTCTGTGCAAATCCATAACCACTGTCTAAACCTGTGTAAAAGCTCAGAGAACTTGAAGTTGATGGACACCCTACAGTAAACCTGACCAGCACTCCTCCAAATGGTCAAGGCCATCAAAAACAAGGACAGCGTGAGAAACCATGGCAGTCTAGAACAGCACGAGGGGATGTGGCATCGATGGCATGTGGGATTCCGGGACAGAAAAAAAAATGAGTAAAACTAACAAGATTCAACTCTGCGGGCTTCTGTTAATAATGATGGGTCAATAGTAGTGGTGGCAAATCTGGCCTACTACTATAAAGCACTGCCAGTATGGGAAACCGGGTGTTGGGGATATGGCAGCTTCCTGCAATAAACATACTGGCAAAATTTTTGGAACTCTGGAACTACTGTAAAATAAAACACTTTACTTTTAAAATAACCTACCTAAAAATGTTACACGTTGGTATAAGAATCAGTTAAAATTATGTTAAACCCACAGCTTTTTCAAGATGTTGCCCTCTGTCATGACCCGTGGGGTTCTGAGAATTCTGACAAAAGTCCTCTCCCCTTTTGAGATGAGAAGCTGTGGAGTTCTTCCTAGAGAGACGGTGGGGCCTTCAGACAGGGCACCTAGCCCTGGAAGACACCCAAGGAAGAAGTACTGTCATGAGTCTAGAAATTAACTTTTCTACTGTTCTCAGTATTGATTCTCATGGAGCGTTTGACATATCTCACACTTTTGTACAACACTGCATCACAGAATCCATTGTACCTTAATGCTGTTTTTTTACCATTGATCATTTCAGCATGACTCCAGGCTCAGGATCCAATGCTAAAAGCAACTCTATTGAATTTCTCTCTTCAGGTGTCAGCATTTTCTACTTGGGAGAAAGAATTACACAAAATTGTGTTTGACCCACGCTATCTCCTGCTAAACTCTGAGGAAAGAAAACAGGTAACATCGTGTGGTAAGGCAAGATGACAACCACAGAGACAGAGTTAAAATGACTGCTTTATCCTGAGACCAGGAAGCCTTGTCATTACTGACAGACAGGTGCCAGCTGTTTTAATTTTACTGGTGGGGAGAGCTTATGGAGTGTGTGTTTTAGTTGTAAGCTTGAGAATAGCACTTTAGAAGTACAGAGGGTTGTGCTGGGAATAATTCTTATCTGACCATCCAGTCACAACCCATAAAAACACTTACAGTCAAAGATGAGAAAGCAAGTTTGAGGAACATTAATCCTATTTCATATTTCACATGACTTCAATTAGTATGTTCAAAATACCATATACTTAAGCATTTACACAATGATAGTGAAACAGCAGAGGTCCAGAGAACAGTTCTAATATAAGTAAAAGATGAAAGGTCTAGAAAGCTTTCCCCAAGCCAGCAAGGGGTGAGCGTATGGAGGAAGAGAAGGAAGCCGGCCATGCAGTACTACAGCATCCAGAGAGCATCTGGTTAAATGCCTGCAGCCTCGTTGATGGGGAAACATGGCAGTTACATGAGGTGTGGTACTGGAGCTGAACTGAGGAAGGAAACAATATTTGGGCTACTTTCAAAAGGCGCAGTCCTCTTTACAAATAACTTGTGTGAACTAGCAGCAAGCACAGAATCTGCCCAGAACCTACTATCACAGTGTTTTTCTGGGGAAACTAAGGATCCTGTTGGGAATATTACAACTGTTCTGCTACTGGGGGTCTCCAAAAAAGATAAAGTGAGCCTAAACAGAGATTAGGGCCCAGGGAGTGCTAATGAAGCCTGCTTCTATGGTAACATGAAGTGTTTCATTTTATTAGACCAAAGCATACAGTAGAGGTAATGGCCAATGCTATCACTATTAAAAAGCCATGCCCTATTTTGGATAAAACTGACATAATTTATTAGGGGGGGGAACTGCTACATTATATTATAGTGGCAAAAAATGCAACAGAGAGAAAGAGAGAAAAATCTGATTATATGGATAAACAGTTCCAGGCAGAGAGAGATGCAGATATTTCTTTTGAGCTCTGAACCCACAACCAGTCAGCCTTTCCATCCAAATTTAAAAGTAATAGAGCAGAACTCTCATTAATGACAGAGCCACATGCTTTTACTTGGATAACAACCCTGCCTTCACCCTTTTTATTAGTTTAAATTTTGAGACAACTAGAGAATATACCTTACTATTTGGCTTGAAGGTAAAATAAGCCAATCATATTATTAAATATATTTTCTAAATTTAAGTCAAATTTGTGGATATTTCATTCTGCTGCTGAGTTCTCAGGAGGTAAGTAGCAGTTTGTATTTATAATCCTGCAAAGATCTGCCATTAAAAAATAGGTTCGCAAACAGTAAGACACAGGCATAAGAGAGTCAGAGAAGGTGCTTTCCTCTGCCCTGCTCTTCACTTTCCCCTCCCTGCCTTCCTCACAGCAGGAAAGCTGGAGACAGCTGAATCCACCCACTGAGGTCCCACTCCAAGATCTCCAAGACTTGATACAGACTTACTATTCACTGGACTTGTATAATCACTTGGGGATTTTTAAATCCATATTTCTATTTATGTTTGCATAAACATTTAAATTATCACGTTTGCTTTTAATATTCTTAAGGCTTAGATAACATTAGGAATGAAACAACTTCGTGCCCCCTTCCAGCCTTGTAGGCTGTAATTGACAGTTTTTCTGATGTTAGAATAATGACTGATATTATTCCAACAAAAGAATGAGCATTCTGTAGACCACAGCAAAAAGAGATTTCATCTTTTTATTTGGCTCCTAGCTTCCATGAGAGAATAGCCTCGTGTCTCAGGTAGATTTGTTTACCAGAAAATATTCACATGCTATTCACTGAGGAACAGAGTTTTCCCAGTTGGGTCTGCATCTGAAACATGCTTCTGGTCAATGAGGAAATGTACAGTTTCCACAGTCAGGTCTTATCGGGTGTGTTTCACACTGGTGGTCAAGGTGACTTAGAACTCCCTAATGCCTCAAGCAAGTAAAATAGTTTTCTCAGACACTAGCATGTGAGAATCAAAGATTTTGAATTTACTTTCTGTTCACAAGTTAAAATTATTTTTTGGAGCCTCAGAGGCCAGTTGCATCACCATAGGAAGTGACTAGGACAAATTAAGTATCCTGATGTACTTAGTAGCTGTATGACAGTGATGTCAAAGTTTGACAGACTGTGCATTCTTGCAGATGCTCCTCAGAATCTCAAATGAGAAGCGTGGTGGCTTTTAGACCAAGGGTTTCCCAGTTGACATGGGCCTCCATGAAGCCCCACAGAATGCTGCCAAATCATTCCTAGGACTCCTGAAGTAGAGCTGGTGGGATATTTGACCTAGAGATGGTACCTGTGTGTGCAGCAATGGGAATACAAGCTTAATTATTTAGACACCTCCATATCACTGACAATGTTGCAGTGTACGGGTTATATCTCTCCAGTAACTGGGGGGGGGCTTAACCTCGGTTCCTTGCTAGTTTTTCATGCAGTGTTTGGAATATAGAAATTTTATTTCTGGTAGGCAGTTCCATAATACTTTGTGTGTGTGTGTGTTTTAAGATATTTGAACAATTTGTCAAGACAAGAATAAAAGAAGAATACAAAGAAAAGAAAAGTAAATTGCTGTTAGCCAAAGAAGAATTTAAAAAACTTCTAGAAGAATCTAAAGTGTCACCCAGGTAAGGAGGGAGAAATACAGTAGGTATTTTCTGGGGCTGGAAACTTACCAGTCATTGTGAGAGGATTTTCAGAACCTATTTTGTTAAATCATGTAACCTGCTATTCTATAGAGATTGAAAGGGTTCTTGAAAGGCCAGTGGAGGCAGAAGCCTGACAGTCCGTGAACCTCAGAACTTCTTCTCGTCCCAGGTTTGGTTGCTGTCTCATCCACTGAATTGTGTATCAGTCAGCTTTTCTTCCCTGGGATCAAATACCTGACGTATACAGTTTAAGAGGGGGAAAGTTTATTTTGGGTCAGAGTTTCAGATGTTTAAACCCATGGTCTGCTCGCTCTGAAGCAGACACATCATGGCAGAAGGCTGTGGTGAAGAAAAGCTGCTCAACACTTGGAAGTCAGGAAGCAGAGAGCAGGATGACAGATAGAGTGAGAGGAAGGGGCTGGGAAAAACATAAAACCTTCAAAATCATGCTTCTAGTGACCTGCTTCCTCCCATTGATCCCGCCTTCTAACAGCCCATTCAACTATGAACTCATCAGTGAAAGGGCTAATCCATCTATGAGGTCAGTGCCCTAGTACTAAGTCTTTAGCACATACAACATTTAAACCCTAACATTTTCCTCCCTGCATGCTTTCAAAATGTCAGCATCCCTGACTCCATGACCTCAGTAACAAATCACCAGAGAGCCTTCATTAGATGAGGACCAGCTTGTGATCTAGTGCCCAAATGCAAAGCCAGCACCTGTCGTCACCACCACTACCCACACAGACCCCACTGATTTCCTTGATTCCAGAGGGCATGGCAGTTGGCCAGATTGAGTATAAAGTGCAGACCTCCTGAGGCAAATGACTTCAGTTAAGCTGGTTGCCCAAACTACCTAAAATAGCAGATACAGCATTAATTCCATGAAACTAAGAAAAACAAATATGAAAATGCATGTTAGGAATTAGAACAATACCTAAGCTTGCTTCTTTAAAATTAGCCTTACTTGACTCATTAAAAAAAAAAAAAAAAAAAAAAAAAAAAAAAAAAGCAAAGGGGCCAAGGATTTAGCTCATTGGTTTCGCCCCCTGTTTTGCAAGTTCAAGGTCCCGAGGTTGTTTTTTTGTACCAAAAAAAAAAAAAAAAGCAAATGGGCCAAGGATTTAGCTCATTGGTTTCGCCACCTGTCTTGCAAGTTCAAGGTCCCGAGGTTGATTTCTTGTACCAAAAAAAAAAAAAAAAAGAGAGAGAGCAAATATCCACTACTTTTAGTTGTATAGTAAGTCTCTGACTTCCAAACATTCAAGCTGTGAACATTCACAAGTGTACTATATAAGATTCACTTTGTGGTCTTATGAATGAATCTGATTTAATGAACATTTCTCCTGGAATGGAACTCAGGGACTTCACTGTAGACTGTGAAGGGGCTCTGAGGCACTACACCAACCTCCAACCTGATCTGGGTTGCCCTCTCAGGCCCTTCCTGAGTACCCTGCAGAAAGGTTGGCTTTGCAAGCAGTCCTGAGTCCCTAGAGGGCCAAGACCTGTACAGCTCTAGAGTTGCAGGAGCCAGCTGTGGGGTTGATACCTGAGATCCTTCAGAAGATACTTCTTACACTAGCCAGCTGGCTGGTGCCCCTGTTTTACCAGAGGGAGAACTGAGTTGCACCGTCAAGGACTCACATGATGTCCCAACAGCTTTCCAGAGCCAATAGGAAGCCAACACTGTCCCACAACATGACTAAGAAGCATGGAGCTTTATTTCTCTATTCTTCAGAGATACTCTGCAGAGAGATGTCCAGGAAAGACCTTGTAGGAGCTACCCCTGCACAGCTCCCAAATGAAAAGATAGGCAGAGGGAATAACAAGCCCCCATAACTCTCACCACCGTACTTCTCACATGCAGTCCAGGGAAGGAAACACAGGCAAGTGGGTGCTAGCTATGTGGTCAGCTATGTGGCACCACAATTGTTAAATAATGAAAGCAAGGAAAGGAAGAAGGGAGGAAGGGGAGAAAGGAGGAAAAAACTAGAGGAAAACGGTTGTTTTTTTTTTCCCAAGAAACCTGTAAACAAGTGCCCCACAGGCAAAACAGGAAGATGGCAGCTGGATGGGGCTGGAATTGGTTCATTGTCTGTAGACAACAATGAGGTTGAGTCTAATACTGATTCTTCTTCTAATAGCTGTGTCAGTACAATCTTGTTAATGTATACAGAAGTTCATTTGTTATAATACTTTAAGATGATAATTAAATGTCTGTAGAAAAATAAAAAATGCTCTGTAAATGAAATGGAGCAAAAAACAAGAATCCTGTGGAAAAAGAATAAACACATGGTCCATGTGTCCCAGGGCACCTGGTCCAGACTGGCCCCTGCTCCTGGATGGCAGGCGGGACCCGTCTGTGGCTTAGAGGACAGATTCGTAGGATCATACAAGCCCCTGTAGACCTTGGCTACTCTGTTGCTGCCATTTTCTCTGGCTTCAGGTTCAAGGCTTGTAGGATGAGGTCACAGCTTGCACAAGTGATACTTGTCACTGCAGAGTCTTGGCCATTTCTTTGCTCCTTGCACTGGCCCTTTGCTTCTTGCATGCCTGTGAGCCTGGCCTTCCCCAGATTCTCTTATGCAGGGCTCCAAGTGTGGTAATCATGTCTTCATTTCATCATAATTTGCGTGCTCCCCACCTGCTGACCATGGCTCAGTGGAGAACCAGGTTCCTCAGTTAGGAAAAAAAGAGGAACAGAGGCTCAGATAAGGTGCCTCTGTTCAGTGTGGGAAGGTCAAGTCAAATTGTACACTGAGTCTGAATAACATCAAAGCATTGACCAAGCCCATGAAAGATCCATTGCAGTTCTCCAGTCTTCTAGAAACACCAAGTTTCCCAAAGAAGCCACAGTGACCCTGGCTTCTAATGAGGAGTGGGTACCAGCTGGGTAATGAAAAAATAGGTGTGTCGAGCAGAGGGAATGGCATATTCAAATCCCAATAATAAATGTAACTGTACTGTATACCTAAAATGTACCAATAAACTCAATGAGGAAAAAAACAAAAAACAAAAGTCCAGGGTAAGACAGGCTCGTATTGGGAGCAGAGGATGGAAGATGACTCCAGTGGCCCCAGAAACAATGAGGGGTGAAGCAGAAAGGGCAGCCTGGACTCACTTTTAGGGATCGTAGCTCAGAAACTGTCTTATTTTCCAGGACCACGTTTAAAGAGTTTGCTGAGAAGTATGGCCGGGATCAGAGGTTTCGACTTGTTCAAAAAAGAAAAGACCAAGAACATTTTTTCAACCAATTCATACTTATTCTTAAGAAGCGGGACAAGGAAAACAGACTAAGGCTACGGAAAATGAGATGAGTCTGTGAAAAGTACAGTACGATACGTGGGGCAGCTGAGAGTATGGCTGGGGCAGATCATGAAGAGGCCGGGTGAGGCCTCTCTGGCAGAACTGAGGCAGGCTGGGTCTTTTGTTCTCAGAAGATTACTGTTTCATATTGAAGCTCTCTCTTTTGTACAACGTTCAGAGTTTGATGCATTTCTAATTGCCATGATATGTCGATCCCTTAATTGTTTTAATTATGCAAATTACTTGTAATATAAACAAATTATAAATCTGCGGCAGGTTTGTAACTAAGCAGAACCAGGCACCGTCTATAATGATCTCAAAGCATTTTCAGCTCTCAAAAGGATTATCTCAAACTTCTCTGAAACCTTTGTGAGTTACTTCATTTCTGCAGGATTTCCGTGGTGTTGAGGAACTCTTAACTCCAGTGTCCCTAGGTCTCGGTCTTGTTTTCTGAGTAGTAGCAATAGGGTTTTATCATTCATCATAGTGACAAGCAAATATTTGCCACATGGACCATGGATCACCCACAGGTAGCTAAGGGTGATCTCATTCACCTGCAAGGGGCATCCAGGCCAGGAAAAGCAAGCCACGTCGGTTGGCAGAGGTCCTGCATAGAGAATTATTTTGTACAAAATCATCATATTAATATTTGAGTTATTTTTATTGTATGCCAAGAGTTTGCATGAGATTTTTCTCATCATCTTTGTATAAAAATTTTAAATTTTTTTAATTAATAAATATTTTAAAACAGTATGTTTTTATGGTTGTGTCTTCTATCACATCCTAAGCAGAAAAATTGTTGCAATTAGAGAGATCCAGTTTCTGGATTAAGAGGAAAAAGTGCTATTGTAAAGTTGTGTAAGTGTCACTCATTCCAAATCTCGCTCTCCGACTTACTAGAACAATGTTTGATAAGACCTTAGCTAATTAATGGCACTCTTTTTAAGACACTGAACCTTCATTTATCTATTTATTTATTTCAAGATTTATGGCATCTCTCTTCAGAGATGATGTCTTTGTTCCATAGCAAACAGCAACGGCTTCCTCATCTGCCTTCACCTCGGTAATCTTGATAAGAACACCTTTTGCCACATGTATTAGAAGGTAATTGAGCGTCTTAGTCACTTTCCTGTTACAAAATACCAGACACTGACAGCTTAAAGAACAAGAGATTTATATTGGATCATAGTTTCCATGCATGGTTGGCAGGCTCCAAGGCAGAAACAGGACCTCAGAAGGGCATAGCAGAGGAAAAGGTGCTCAACCTATGGCAGCCAGGAAGCAGAGAGTGAACCGTGAAGTCAAGAAGAAGTGTGTACCCTGTCAGGTCATGGCCCTAGTAACTGACCTCCATCCAGGCCCCACCTCTTAATAGCACATTCAGCTGCTGAACTGATCAGTGGATGAATCTACAGTGAGTACAGCACCCCCATGATCCATTCGCCTTCCACACACATGGTATTTGGAAGGACATTTTAGACCTAAACCATGATGATGGATGAGGTGGATACACACCCTGGTGCATCCCCTCTGACAGGCAGCTCCTGCAGTTCCAAAGGTATTGCTTAGGTTCAAGGCATTGAGGGAGTTGCCCTCATACCTGGCCACAAAACAGAGGTGTGGGGAGCTTCCAAAACAGTGGACAAGGGCCAGACTTCAGAGCCAGTGCCAATTCAGGATCAGCCAGGAACCAATTAGAAATGTAAAACCACCTTATACTCTATACTGTTGTGACATTATAATGGAAAGAATTATTAATGTCACAGGCAACTGGAGTCATGGAGTGAGGTCAGATAACAGCAGATAATGTAGGAGGACAGACAAATGGAGCAGCCATCCTCCATGGGGTTCAGAGAACACTACAAGGAGAAGGTCTCCCTGCATAGTGCTGGGATGGCATCTTGTTGTAAAAGGCATAACCACAGCTCAGTGAGAGGCACGGGAAGCATTGTGGTACTGTACTCATGGAAACTCGCTGGAGTCCACCCCCTAGGGGCTGAGTCACTCAGGTATTACAGTGTCTCACTGGGTACACTCTGTCCCACACCAGCTGGGTGAGGTACTATGTGATACTGCTGAGCCCTGTGGGTAGGGGCTGCAGAGACAGCAGCAGCCTCAGAGGATGGGATCTTCTTGGCCTCTAGGTTTGTAGGAAGGCCAAGTCCTTTCCTGTTATTGTGGAGCATCCATTGAAAGGGACTAGCTGGCAGGTTTACAGCTCTAGTAGAGGCTGATCATCTAAGCATAGAACATCAAGTCAGTGCCATGTGAATTGCCTGTCTTCATTTCTAGTCTCACCCACCCAACGATGATGGAATTTACTCAGTATGTGCATATTTCATGTGAAGCACAGTGTGGACCAAATGGGCTGAACTGTGTGGAAGGTATCAATAAATCCACATCTGATACTTGCATCCTTGTACTGCTATCTTGTCCTCCATCCATACCTCTGCCTCTGGGTTTTCTCCTTGTCATCTATAAGAGAAGAAGAAAAATGTCCACTGGGATTGAATCTTCTATCACAGCCACACTCAGGAGTGGCCTGAAGGCAGTGGTGAAGTTCTCTCAGTGACCAGAACCTAAGACTGTAGAAGATGACAGTTCTGTAAACTGTCATTTGTGCTGTGACAGGAAGCACTGGCACTTAGGCTGTGGTCAACAAGGCTGATGGGGATTTGGAAAGCATGAGATAGGAAGATCAGGCTGAAGAGTCTTAGGGGAGGCTTTGTGTATTAGTCTATTTTCCATTGCTATAACACAAGACTGAACAGTGGGTAATTTTTACAGTAGAGTTGTTTTATGTAGCTCAGTTCTGGAGGCCCAAGAGCATGACACTGTCTTCGGCCCGGCTCTGGTTGGGACCTCATGGGAGATGGCATCACAGTAGTGGGAGTGTGTGGGTGAAGAAAAGATCATATATAAAACAAGAAGCCAGAGGAGGGAAGAGGTCCGCCTTGCTCTTTTATAACACTCTTGTAGCAAGAACTACTTGAGCCCAGGAGAACTATGTTAATCCCTTCCGTGGGCAAATTCCCCAGTGATCTAATGATAAGGTTTGAATCTAAAATGTCCCTCAAAGACCCATGTATTAAAGGCTCAGTGTTCAGCTCAGGCTATTGAAGGTATAGAAACTTTAGAAGTCAGTGGAAATAAGCCAGATCACTGGAGACATGCCCTCTAATGAAATACTGGGATTCTGGCCCTTTCTCGTCTCTCTTTTGCTTTCTGCTTAGGAGATAAACAGGTCTCTTCTGCCATGCACACACACTGTGGTGTGCTGCCTCACTACAGGCCCCTTCCCAAATCAGGCCTTTGCTCTTGTTTAATTGTTTTGTCTCAGGTATTTTATTACAGCAATAGAAAGCCAACTACCACACCAAATGACTTCTTATTAGGTTCCACCTCTTGAAGGTTCCACCCTCTACGTTGCCACACTAAGCACCCATCTCCCAATATATGAATCCTTGCACCTTCAAATCTCAGCTGTCAAGATGGGCATAGAGTATGGTGAAATTTATGTCCATATACTTGAGGGAGTCACTTCACAAAATGCTTTCAAATGCTACATGACCACTATGCACCGTCCTGTGACCATACACTAGTGTTTTTCTCTCGCTACCTTGAACTGCTCAGTGGCAAATGCAAAAGTGACTGTAATGTCAGGGCTGCAGGGATGTGTTTAGCACTGCTTATCCAGGCTGAGCATTTTTTTTCCAGGTGAATTGTGTGGGATTCTCTCTTCAGTGATGAGACGGTGATTTCTCTGCACAAAACACCTCCCTCGGGTCCCTATTCTTGTTCCTTCCACTGTCACGATCCATATCTCCACATCTCCATGGGTGGAGATGGAATGAGATCTCCATCATCATGGCTTCCCACCTAGTATCTTTCTTGACCAGCAAGTCATTTACAGAGAACGTATTTGCAACTGTAAACCTGTGATCATCCACTTCATTGGAGTCTCTCATGTGCTGTATCACCTAGATGCAGCTGGCCAGATTCTGGAAGGGCCTGCAGGAGGCCTGGGGAGTGAGGCTGGTTTCTGTCCTATATGACACAGTACACATGTTTTATACCTGCCACCTACATCTGGAGCTGTCCCTATGGAGTCATGGTGCAAGGTTCAAATCACTGAAAGGGGAAAGGAAATTTCCCTCTTGTTCATTATTAGCTCACTGATCCACTTATACAATTTTAAGGTCTGCTTCCCTAACCCCTAGGCACCAAGGGCAGAATCTACCACTATCTTGGTTCTCTGTTGGAGTCTGGTCTTGCTTCCTGGTTCCCTTGTGCTCCTCTGCTACTAACATATGTAGAAAGGTGTTTGCTCTTCTAGGGTGAGTCATCCTAATCACTGAGCCATCCTATCTCAACTGGTGGGTAATGGGGATAAGGAGTGTGCGCCTGGAACCTCTAGGATTTGTGGGCCAACTTTATACTGCTCTTAACTTAGCACTGGCCAGCAGAAGCTCATTGACTGTAAATCCAGAGGGGTAGAAAGGGAAAGAAAGTCTGGGTCACTGTTGTGTTAAAAGTAGCTCAGCAGTTCTGAGTTTGGGGTGAGCTGAGACAATGGCTGGAGCTTTGCTTGCCTTTTGAAGTCTCACAGCTGCCTCTAGAAGCAGACCCTGAATAGCTACATTTTTAGGGTTTTACATTAGTAACCTGCCTCCCTCCTTCTTTCTATTATCTCACATGGCCAGTGATTACTACTTTGGGTGTCTGGTAGGTGACTGAGTGGACCTCATCTCATAGTAACTCAGCCCCTGCCTGGATGTTGTTACACACTGGCCACAAATTTCATCTTTTCTACTGACAGCAGGCATTCCAGGAAGGTGGGCCATGATCTCCAGTATGATCTGTTCCTTTACTTCCTCTGCAGCATTTTCTCTCCTGCCAGTGTCCTTAGAGTCTCCACACACTGAACTAGGGAGCCCCTTTGACTCTGGCTTTCCCTTGGACTGCCAGTGGGAAAGAGTAACAGGAAATGAAGGGGAGGAGAGAGTTTGGAGGTTTACTCTGCATCCTCCCTACTCAGCCTGGTGGCCCCCATCCCAGGCTCTGCGGGCAGCTCTCCCAACAATGCATTCTGCCAGAGCTTCCCTGTCACCTTTGTCCCTAAACTGGAAGTCTTTCCAGCAGGGACTTTTCCATTTAGGCAGTTTGGCACCTCTGGTTTTCCTTCAGCTCTGCTGCGATTCCATCATAATCACATCTCTCCTGAGCTCTCTTGATGAAACTTGTTGAGTGGCCATCTGTTTGCCATCAACACCTGGCCCCTCTAATCACCATCCTCAGCATTACAATAATTGTACTAAATAGTTGTTATCACAACTACACACAGCCACACCCAGAATGACATCAGCAGGAGGATGTCCAGGATGATGTAATTGAAGCCTTTGTCCTGGATGAGATGCAGCAGGCACCAGTCTCTTAGCACTCAGCAATGCCCCAAGGCCTGTGGCCCTGCAGGAAAGCTGCCAGGATCCTTTGCTTCTTGTCTAAATATTGGGATGCTTATAGTTTTATTCATATAATAATGCCTATGATTTTAAGAATAGTATTTGAAGTTTTAGGCAAATAATTGATATTTAATCTCTAAATTATATCTCTGTATATTCATGCCTACCTGTGGATCAGTTGACATGTTCAGATGGAAGGTGAGCTTGGGTATAATCTGGGAAGCCATTAGGGAGAAAAATAAGTCCTAAATATTCTTATGTTTATGAGCAGATGGATAATATTCCAATTATTTTCCTGCTTTAAATTCTGTAGGTGTAATTAATGTTTTAAGTCTTATATACATATTTAAAACATTGTAGAAAAACGGTGGATTATGTGAGAATTTTATTTCACTTCTTTTTATCATTAATTAAGCTTATTGGTACAATTTAGATATATATAATGATCACATTCATTGTATGAAATTTGTACCTATACATGATGAATCTTGATTCATATTTTTCCCATCTCCTCTCCCTTCTGTCTTCCCCTTCTTATTTTTTTTAATTGAGTTTATTGGTACAATCTAGGTATACAATACAATTACATTCATCATTGGGATTCTGTACCTTTACATAATAGGTCTTGATTCTCGTTTTTTCCCCTTGTCCCTGCCCTCCCTTCACCCCCTCCTCCCCTTCCCATTTACAAACACTGTATTTCCATTTTTTCAGTTTCTCATTTTTTTCCTCTCCCTTATTACCTTTCCCCCACCCTTCCCACTTTCCCTACTTCTTTAGTCCTTTACTTCCTATTTCACATTATTAATTATCGCATTAGGATCCTTCCTGTGTACTCTTATAGTTTTTCACACCAAAGAAACTATTCGGTATTTCAGTTAAAGAAATCTCTGTATGAACATGAAAAATAGGGAATCCTAAAAATAAAACTAAAAAGGAAAGTAAAAGAGAAAAGGCAATGATGTAAATTAAAATAATCCTTAATTCTGGAGATGAAAATGGTACCCGAACATATTTAAATTGCTTCTTGCTCTTATAGTCTTATCTTATTCTTTTTTTCATTATTTAGAGAATATGTTATTAGTTTCTGTAATCAAACCCACGTAGATATGACCTTACATATTTAGTATGATGTGTTACCCCTGTACACATGGAAAAAAATAAAAATAAAAATAAATTTACATTTCTAGACCAATATGGCTGTCCATTTCTGTACAATGCCAATTCAACACAGTAAATTGGGATGACTTTTTCCAAAGTTGGAAGCACCGTTAAAGTTTCCCAAAATTCAATATGTTCTGCAGTAATCTGAACAAAATTATAGACATTCAGCACATTCCATTAAAAACAAAACAAAACAAAACAAAAAAACAAAGAAAAGAATAATATCCAGAAAACAGCAAAGTTGTGTTGCTGTTGTGGTACCTGGGACCATTTTTATTTTATTAGCATCTTAATTATCATCTGTAAAGAGAACATTCTACAGTAATATCATTAAATGTAGCTCTGATAAAGCACAGTCCCTACTATGTATCATAAAGCAGGTACAAGATATTTTACATTCATAGAGGTATGATACAGTACCGTCCTACATCGATAATACTAGAATCAGTTTTGGTTTGAAATTTACTTTGTCTGCCAATAAGATTGCTACCCCTGTTTTTTTCTGGGCTCCTGTCACATGGAGAATTGTTTTCTATCTTTTCACTTTCAGTCTATGGGCTTCTTTTTGCCTTAGGTGTGTTTCTTGTATACAACATATTGTTGGATTTTGCTTCTTATTCCATTTTGCCAGTCTATTCTCTTGATTGGTGAGTTGAGGCCATTGACATTGCTGGTTATAACTTATATATACTGACTTATTATTGACATGTTATTGGCCTTTTGTTGACTCTTTTTACTTTTTCACCTTCTCCTTTTAATTTCTTGCCTTGCCTATTTATTTGCTCTGTTGCGCCTCATTTTGTTGTTTCCTTCTTTGTCTTTTTCTAGGATCTTGTTTAGAATTCCTTTTAGTGCTGGTTTGGTATTCATGTAGTTTCTCGGGTGTTTGTTGTGGAAGTGTCTTATTTCCCCATCCATTTTGAAAGAGAGTTTTGCTGGATACATCAGCCTAGGTTGGAGGTTGTTCTGTTTTAGTACTTGAAATATCTCATTCCAGGCTCTCCTTGCCCCAAGAGTTTGTGTTGAAAAGTCTGCTGTGATTCTGATGGGCTTTCCTTTGTATGTGATTTGTTTCTTTTCTCTTACTGCTTGTAGTATTTTGTTCTTCTGTTGGGTTTCTGGGATCTTGATTATTATATGTCTAGGTGTAGATTTTTTTTGATTGCAGCTACTTGGGGGTCCTATATGCCTCAGTTATCTAAATGTCAAATTCTTCCCCTCTGTTTGGGAAGTTTTCTGTCATTAATTCTGTGAACAGCTTTTTTAAGCCATTTGTATTTTCTCCTGCTACTTCATGTATTCCTATCAGTCTTATGTTATTCTTCTTTGCATCATCTAGAAGTTGTTGGATCGATTTCTCATAATCTCTTACTGTTTTTAAGAGACCTCTCTTTTCATGGTCACTGACTGCAATCTTATCTTCTATATCTGAGAGTCTATCTTCGCATTCTTTTATTCTGTTGCGTACACTTTCAATAGCGTGTTTAATCTCCTGGATATCTGTTTTAATCTGTTTTATGGATTCCATTTCTTTCCTACATTGGGTGTTTATTTTTTCCATTTCTTTCTTATGCTGGGCCTTCATGGCTTCTATCATGGTCCTGAGCTCATCTATTTTTTTGTCAGTTTCTGCTCTAGAGTCTCGAATCACGACTTCCAATTTGCTCACTATCTCTGTGGTTATCTGGGAAATTATTTCTCTTTTGAAATTTTCTAGAGCCTGATTGATCTGTTTTGTTACTTCTTGTGCTTTGAGTTCAGGGTGTCCTGGTGGTTCACTATCGGCCTTTTCATCCTCATTTGCTCTACTGTTTGTCTTTGGTAAACTGGAAGTCTGTCCTTGTGTCTTGCTTAAGTGTTTTCTCATTTTTATTTTTGTTGTGGGACTGTCCTTGGTTTAATCTCTGGATTATCACCCAAATCTTCCTGATATTGTTGTGCCCTAGCTTCTGTGTCTCTAATAACCTACAGACATTCTCATCTTCATAACATCAGAGAAAACAGCTCATCAAATCAAACACAATGCTTTATCCCAACTGATACAATCAGCAACACATTAAGATCAAGCACAGCTTTGACACTAACCACTGGTGGTAGTCACTAGTCTATCACCCTTAAATCATTTGAATTAAATTGAAATAAAAAAGCAGTCCAGAACATGTCTGCAGTGAACAAAATTTCAATATAATGTATTTACCATTTAATGGCTCAGACAGAGATAGAATGCAAGACCCCTGATCTCAGTTAGCTGATGGCTGAACCCCATGACACTGACTGACCTCGGGCTGTAAGGCCCAGATTGAGTTCCCCAACCTTCTGAATGGTTGAACTCCGCAACATTCTATTACAGGTTTCCCACGCCCTTTCTTTAAAGATGTTCAAAGTCAGGAACTCAGAAAAATGCCCTTGATGACCAGCTCTGCCTCTGCAGAGTGGGTCCAAAGACTGGCACAGTCAGGAGGTCTGAGAGTGGGGGGGGCTTATGGGGGTTCAGGGGCACCCTAACGGCTACCTTCCTAGCACTGGAGTGATGGCTGCTGGGTCGGGAGCAGGGGTGGCTCTCCTTCTCATGGTGGATCGGAGCCCAGGCTACCTCCCGGTGCTTGAACGATGCCGGCTCTTCCCCTTCTTATTTACAAGAGCTTTGTTTCCATTTTGTCTTTTTTTTTTCTCATTTTTTCTTGCCCCTTTCTTCCTTTCTCTCTCTTGCCTTCCTTGTGCCCCTTCATATTTGAATATTTTCTTCCTAGTTCACAATACCTATTATACATTTTGGTTCTTATTTACACTTTCAGTTTCCCATACTACAGAAACAATGTGATAATTTACATGTCTGTCACTTAAGACTATGGTGTTTCCATTTAGCTATGAATGTCTCAAGTTTATCCTTTTTATGGCTGAGTAGAACTCCACTGCATAAAAATCTTTTTTAATCTTTTCAGTGATTGATGGGCTTTTGGGCTTTTTCCAAGATTAGCTATTAAAAACTGTGCTGTTATGAACATGGCTGTGCCTGTGTCACTGTGATATAACAATTTTAATTCAGGAAGATACCAAGAAGGGAGAAAGTTGTGACAAACAGAATGTCTAATTCTAGTTTTTTGAAGAATCTCCACACTGTTTCCACACTGATTTCCACCAGTCTACATTCCCACCAACAGTGGAGAAGGATTCTTTATTTTCCCCACAGTCCCAACAGCCAGTATTTGTTATTAGTTAATTTCTTGATGATAGCCATTCTTCCTGGAGTGAGATGGAATCTCAGCATTACTTCAATTTGCATCTCTATGTAAGAGTTTTAAAATAAATATTTCCTTTAATTTTCACATCTGTCACATTCATTTTAAAGGCCACTAAGATAATATGAATGAGCTCTACAGTAACTGCTAACCTGTTAAATAACACCCATTCATGATAAAAAAAAACACAGAAAATTGGAAGAGATGTCTTTATCTCAACCTGATAAAGACTATATATGAAAACCCAACAGCCAACATCATACTAAATGGTCAAAACTGAAAACCTTCATGCTAAAATCAGGAACAGGACAAGGATGTCCGCTATCTCCACTCCAGTTCATTATAGTTCAGCAAACATTAGCCACAGTAATTAGACAAGAGAAACAAATAAAAGGAATAAAAAAATAGGAAAGGAAAAAGTTAAACTGTTATTATTTGCTGACTACATACTTTAGATAGAAGATCCAAAAACCTTCTAAAAGGCTACTGGACTTAGTTGACAGATTTCATAGAGTAGCAGGTTACAAAGTCAGCACTCAAAAATCAATTTCCTTCTTATACACAAATAACAGACTCACCCAGAGAGAGAAATTAGGGAAATGATTCCTTTCACAATAGCTTCAAAAAAGTTAAATGTCTAGAAATCAGACTAACAAAGGAAGCAAAAGACCTCTACATTGAAAACTACAGCACTCTGAAAAAAGAGATCGAAGAGGATATAAGAAAATGCAAAGACATCCCTTTTTCCTGGGTAGGAAGGAGCAATATAGTGAAAATGGCCATACTTCCAAAACTGCTCTATAGATTCAAAGCAATCCTGATTGAAATCCCAACAGTATATTTCATGAACTAGAGAAATAATCCAAAAAATCATTTGGAACTAGAAGAGACCTAGAATAGCAAAAACAATTCTAGGCAACAGATACATGACAGAGTATCACAGAACCCAACTTGAAACTATACTACAAAGCCACTGTGATAAAAACAGCATGGTACCGGCAAAGAAACAGACCTGAGGATCAGTCTGTTATCAGAATAGATTAGAAAATGCAGAAACAACTCCAGACATACTTGGGTACCTAATCTTTGACAAAGGAGCCAACCATCCTCACTGAAGGAAAGATAGCCTCTTTAATAAACGGTGTTGGAAAAACTGGATTTTAACCTGCCAAAGATTAAAACTACATCTGTATCTTTCACCATGCACTAAACAAAAATTGAAGTGGATAAGAGATGTAAATATTAAAACAGAAACACTAAATTTTCTGGAAGATAGGTAGAACTCTTGAAGACATTGGCATTTATAAACAATACCTCACTAGCACAGGAACTAACACAAAGAATCAACAACTGGGATCTCATCTTATTAAAAAGCTCCGCACTCCATGAGAAACCACCAATAGTGTGAAGAGATAATCTACAATTTTGGAAAAAAATTTTATCAGCTGTTCCTCAGGCCAAGAACTACTATCCAAAATATATACACTAAAAAAAAAAAAAACAGGCCCCCCAAATATAAATATCCAATTCAAAAATGGTCATCTGAAAAGAACAGATATTTCCAAGACAAAAAAGTAAAAGCAGCAAGTAAATATATGAAAAAATGTTCCACATCACTGGTCATTTAAGAGATGCAGATGAAAACAACACTGAGATTCCACCTCACCCCAGAACGAATGGCTGCTATCAAGAAATCAACCAATAAATTCTGGTAGGGTTGTGGGGAGAAAAGACCCCTTCTCCATTGTCGACAGGAGTCCAGACTGGTGGAAATCAATATGGAGATACCTCAAAAACTAGGATTAGAGGTCCCATTTGACGCAGCTATCTGTCTGCTGGGTATCTTCCCAAAAGAATTAAAATAATTGTACCACACTGATATATGTGCACCAATGTTTATAATGGGCACAGTTTGTAATAGCTAAAGTTTGGAAACATCCAATTTTCCCAACAACTAGAGATTGGATAAAGAAGATATTTCATACATA
>NW_022900920.1:7915457-7933077 GCF_012274545.1 Fukomys damarensis
ATATATATATACACACACACACACACACACGCACACACACATATATATGTAATACTCAGCCATAAAGAACAAGAAACTATAGACATTTGTAGCTAAATGGATGCACAGTGAGGCCATACTCAAGTGAAATAAATAGGACACACATACACATATATGTAAATACCAAGCAGTTTTCCTGATATGAGAAACTAAAAGTGTAAATAAAGACCAAAATGTACAATTGATAATATGAAATAGGAAGAAAGGGTCTAAATGGGGTAGGGGAAGTGGGAGGGGCAGGGGAAAGGAAAGAAGGGAAAAGAAAAATATAAGAAAAGGAAAACATGGAAACAAAGTCTTTGTAAATAGGGAAGGGTGGAAGGTTTAAAGGGAGGGCTGGGGAATGGGTAAAAAGTAAGAACCAAGACACATCATGTAAAAGTACAAGTTCCCAATCATGAATGTAACTGTGTTTTATACCTAAAATTTACCAATAAACTTAATGAAAAAATATATAAAACCTATCATCTAATAATAATAATGACAATCATAATCATCATCATCATCATCTAATAATAATAACAAATACTATGCCAAAGATAGTCATTCTGCAAAACAAAATCCATGCATTGGAAGGAGAGACAGGACATTCTGTTGTTTCCTACTGCATCACACCTTCCCTTTATGCTGCAGCAGCCAGGACATCAGAAGCAGCCATTTCCTGTGTCCTGCCTATCACCCATACCTCTGAGACCTTGCCACCCCTTCTCCTGGGCTCTCCTCTCTCACATTCCCACTGGGGCCTCCACTGACTGGATGTGTGTTCCCAGTGCCCCTTCAAATGTTTCCCTGGTGATGCCCTACCTGTCCCTTCTTCAACACACTAGGGCTTCTCACTCAGCTCCACCATCTTTCCTAGATCTCAGCTCCTGGCTCAGGTTGCATATCCCAGCCAAAGGGATAGTCCTCAGAGGATGAGGGGTCTGGGCCCTGATCTTCCTGGCCTTAAGCAACAGTGACCAGGATAGGAACTTAGGAGACATTGACATGAGTGGCTAAGGTAGTCAATCCTGAGTAGATTCACGCCCCACATGTCTCCTCACAGGCAGTGATGACACATTTCTTAACCTTGGTTTACCATGTGTTTATTCCTTGAACACTGTTCATTGTCCTGCTATTTATTTTCTTGTTCACTGAATAAATTGCTCCAAACAATCCATAGGCAGTAAGAAAAAGTTGCTCATTAGCATTTCTTTCAAATGCATTTTTGCAGTGCTTATCCAGGTCAAAGATTCTTGATTATACATAAAATCCTTAAGGACAATGAAGTGCACCTTTATTGGAAAGCAGTGGTGTGGAGGATGTTGGAACAGTGACCTTTTCAAAACCCCTGTGAGGATTCAGGTGATTCTGTCTCAGTCTTTGAGAAGCACCAGCCTGCTGGTAACCAGTGAAGCAGACAGTGGCTCCACCCTGATCACAGGTGGGTGACCAAAATCAGAGCTGTCATTAATGTGAGCCGCTGTGTCTCAGGGTGACTTGTGTGCAGTCACTGTGGCTGGAACCCACTCCTGCCTCCAAATGACTGTGACCCTTGATCTGCAAAAAATCCACAAATTAATCTGAGCATGTAACTCATCAAGTGCTCCTTCTAGAACAGGCATAGCAGGCATCAAGCCAAACACCATTGCTCCACACTATATGCAGTCCCTTAACAATCTTTGAAGGCGAGTTTTGTCTTTATGCCCATTTCACAAAGGAAACTGAAGATTAGGAAGCAAACATTTTCCCTAAGTCACCAGAGTGACACAGCCAAGCACTTTCACAAAGTCTGACTGCCTTCAGAGTCTGCCAACCTCTATGTGCCTTAGCCCATGCCTCGCCAGGCTACTCACCACCTTTCTTGCTCTGTTTTGCATTCCTTCCCTTATTCCTGCAATGTCCACTGTGCAGCTCCCAAGCCAGGGCTCTGGAAGGAAACTTCATGACAGTTGAGAGGACCATTTCATGGCCGAGCATCTGGTCCACCACTTCAAAAGTGCTGCTGACAGACACAGAAGGCCCTGTCCAAAAGGACTATGAGCTTATCGAAGCCTCTTTTATCAGAGTATTAATCCCCTTTGTGAGAAGCCCACACTCAAAACATAAGTCCTGTCCCATCACCTTGGGGGTAGGTGTCAACATGAATTCTGGGAAAATGCAGAAATTCAGACCACAGTAAGTGGCATTATAAATTTAAGCTGAGTGTTACAAAGAGCACAACAGCTGAGATGGGTACAAGGGTGTGTGCTCCATGAGAGCAGCCAAAGGGGTTTCACCAGGGTCAGTCTTGGGGACTAAGAGAGAGGAGGCACAAATGCCAGGATAAGGACTTGTGCCATCAGGGCCAAAACCAAGGGGAAGGTCCTGGAATTACGAGGACACCAACTATAGAAACACAGCTACTGACAGGATGAGCCTCTGAGCCTTGTCCTGAGATCTTTCCTCCCCGGAAGGATCTCACAGGAACACTCACATTGGACCACCCTGAAGCAACTGCAGTGTACCCTCCTTTATGTTCACCAGCTGAGCCATGAACTGAGAGTCTCAGACAAAATGGAAAACGAGATTTTCTGACCACTCAGAACCCAGTGTCCCAAATCAGTGGATCTGTGCAGAGTCTCTAGGGCCAGACAAGGTCTCCTGGAAGTGAATCTGTCAATATGGCTCTATGCCCAGGGTCTTATCTCAGTTCTGAGGAGGCCTGATGATTTCTGATATTGAGTTCTGGAGCTAGCAGCCCTGAGCTGGGGAATCTGCTTGTCTGAGGTGCTGTCTCCCCATCTGGGTAGAGGACATGCCTACCTGCCTTGTATGGTGATGTGAATATTGAACAGAAGAAGTTACTGCTATTTTTGTTTTCTTTAGCACCAGTCCTCCTCTCAAAGCACAATGAGCAATGGATGAAGGCTTTGCCCAATGCACTGCAGAGGTAGATCTCTAGGAGACCCCTGGTTGTCTGTGCCAAGTACCCACTCAAGGGAGTTGAAATGATAGGGCTTGGCACAGAGGGATAGGTGTGCTAGGAGCTCTGATGCGCCTGCTTCTGGCCCTAGAGGAACATGTCCTTGTAGGTTATGACACTTAGAACTGATGAAGTAGTTTCCTCTTTTACTTCCTTTTTTGCTTCTCTGGTTCTGGGGCTCAAACCCAAGGCCTTATTCATGCTAGGTGAATGTTCTACTGCCGAACTCTCAAGCCTTAATATCTTCCTTTATGGTGAAGAGTTCAGCTGTCCCAGGGGCCAAGAGGCTTGCCTTGATTGGGGCTGTTCTCTCTTCCTAAAGGCAGCCCTCTTGGGAAGACAAATATCCAGAGAGCCTCTTTGGCAAGCACAGAAAAGGGCAGGGAGAACACCTCCCCTAATTGTCTACTGGCTGTGTAGGGAAGTTAAGTTTATTCATCTCTGTCACAGGGATGGCTTTTCCCAAGAGCACGTGGTTCTCAGGGCCTTTTAGCCAGTCGTCCTCCAGGCACAGTAGTTAGACTAGTTCAGCTGATATCTGGCCCATTTTCTCCCCTGTTCTTCTGAACCTTACCTTTTCCACCCTCACTGGAGCCTCTTTTTTAGAAGCATGAACACCTGTTATATCAAAGCCAAGTTGCATAGGTTGATAACCATTCTCAGCAATGACTTTAAACTCTCATTCCTGATCCACTACCTATAAGTTATTTTTGTGTTTAACTTAGGGGAGCAGTTGTGGGAGGCATCTTCACAACTGGTCCCTGCTCGGTCTTCTATCCCACAGGACCAGCTCCCAGGGTTTGAATGTCAACTTCATCTTAAACCACAAAAATAAATGGGCAACTTTGACTGGAAGGATCCCTTTGAAGTGTGGAACACCAGCCAGACATGCCCACTGCTCTGACAAATATCTGATGGCACAGGACAGGAAGTGCAAGGCCAATTAGCTGGGTTCTCCTTCCTCCACTGACTGAGTACACTGGCCCTGGACGTCTCCAGTAGTTTGTGTTGGGCACTGAGTGAATTTGCAATGCTGGCTGAGACCATCCTGAAATGACCAATTACTTCCAGCCTTGTCACCTCGCCCAGTGCTTTCACCCTGCTGTGACCTCTGCTTGCAAACCACAAATGAAAACAGCTGCTGTCCTATTCTGGAGGCATTGCTCTTCCATGCACAGAAGTTTGCAATCAAGTGACTGTGCCAACTCATTCTCTTCAAAGCCTGGTGTAGGCATTTTGCTCAGGGCACTGATGGAGTAATCCACGTACGGAGACTGTGCTGAATGGAGCTCTCCCCGTAGATGAGTAACGACTCCATCTCCCTTCTGCCCGTCACCAGGCATCTGCCCAGACAACCACAATGAGGTGCCAGTGGCCCTTCAACCTTGGCTCTCCCAGTCTCTACTCTGTGAAACAAAAGTGAATGCTTTAAGGATGAGCTGAAACAATTGGGAGTTTTCCTTGGTGTCCACAAATTTGGGGGAAAAGTTGAGAAGGACTGGAGGTGAGGCAGGGGTTCTCATGTTAGCAGGTTAGTGATGTCGTTTTCTGTTCTGCCCTAGATCTTAGAAGTTTAAATGTATTATAAGTCTGATATGCTCTAAAAATATCTCCTGAATGCCAAAAGGTTTCATTTGTAGAGATCAATCCTTAGGGCCCTGTCCTCTCCCTGCCAGCTCCAGCACAGGGCAGGGGTCCTACCACCACCTGTGAATGATCCTTGTGACAGTCTATTCTCGTTCCTGATGCTGCAAACACCCTCCTTGCAGCTTGGTGCTCTCCTTATCAGGAATGTCATGCTGGCAAGTGAAGCCTCATGCCAGCAACACTGTACCCACTTGGCTATTACCAGCCTTGTACATGCTATCCTCCCCACTCAACAGTCCTTCTCCATCTGCCCCTCCCTTCCTGCTTAACAGGCTGGTCCGCCTTCAGAAGACTCTGTCTTGAGGTCCTGCCCAGTCCTCCTGCAGTCCCACACCCTTGGTTGGATAGGCCCACCTTGCCCACCTGGTGGGGAGGTTCAGGACTGCAGACTCCAGCAGGCCACCTGGCAGAGGCCTACCTCCCCATCTGTGGTGGCCCATCTGTGTGTTCCTCTGTTGGAGCACAGCACTTTTCCACTTGCAGTTTTTATACCTTTGGCAGAACCAGAATAGGGAGGAAGGTACAATAAAAGAGTAGTCTACAGCCAGATTCCTTACTTTTAGGAACAGCCAGGTGATCCATGTGTTCCACAGCGGCTAATAACTCCGTGTGCCCACTTCATCTGCTATCACTGGAGGCTTAGCCGTTCAGGTCTCCAATTCCTGGACTTTCAGGGTTTTACACAATAGCTTTTCCATACCTTCACTCTGACTCCTCTTGTGGGAGGCTGCTGGGCAGTGCCCAGTGTGGGGGTCCCACATTGGGCCAGGTGAAGGACATTGACCCTAAGTGCTCCATGAGCCGATCAGGCTGTACTTTCAGAGATCATAGAGGAAGGAAGACCTTAATTCTGACCTCTACCTGATCTTTATTGACTCCCACACCTATGCCCATAGGGAAAGCCCTTCTTTTCCAGTCCTATCTCTAGAGGGTCCTCTAGTCTTCATCTGCTGGGAACTCTAGAAAAAAAAAATCTGGCTTTGTGCTCAGTTCAGCCTGGGGCAGAGTGGCTACAGTCTCAGAACAATGCGCACAAGAACACATCCACCTTGCTGGGGCTCCCGCTACCTCACAGCAATATTTTCACCCATAGTTTATGTCTACTAACTAAGCATTTGCTATCTCTGTCCTCTGTCCATGGCAAGTGAAGATTGCCTGTGTAACATATACTTAGAAAGGACTTTTATTTTCTGGTTTGGATGTTTGGTTTCTTCTGCTTTTTATGACCTGCCTCATTTCCTGAAACGTTGTTGTGTAAGGGTGAAGCATTGGACATTAGTTCAGGGCCAACTTTCATTGTTCTTGCCATCTCCTGCCATAACCTGACTCTTTTGGCACTGAGATTGACCAGTCCATTTACAGTATTGCTACCCAAATAACCTGGGACTGTGTAAGATGGAGGAGGAGTCAGGGGTCAAGCCGGACAGCTGGAGGGAGAAGATACTCTAAACATAACTTTTCATTTCTCGAGGCTTTTGTTGGAAAGAAACCTCTGTGAGCTCTCAGGGTACAACAGGTCACAGGACAGATCTTCCCATGGGATTGTGTGCTCTCTTGTGGGTGGGAGCTGGAACCAAGCTCTCCACATCCCCAATGCCTGCTGGTTGTTTCTAGAGCTAAGACAGTGCCAAGCAAACAACATTGAGCCAGCGGGGTAGAGCTTGCCTCTACTCATGTTGACACTGGTGTGTCTGCTGTGTGTGTACGGTATGTGCATGAGCACATATATATGAGCATTTGTGTGCATGCATGTGTGTACACTACGTAAGATTTGTGTGTGACAGGGCAATGCTACAAAATAGTCTTCCTGTCCAAACCTTCCTTATTCAGAAGAGTCCTTATTCATTGCATGGGCCCATTTTACAAACAGAATGCTAGAGAGCAGGTGACCCTCCGTGGAACACTACCTGGGACATCTCTATTCCTAAATCCCCTTCAGTCCACGGTTCCCATGGGACAAGGTCGTGTCACTGCATGCACTCACTGGGAGAGGTAATCTCTACTAGAGCGGATGGAAGACAGGGAAATGAAAATAAATGGGATATCATTCCCAAGAGAGGACAAATTACTTCTCCATAGCTCCAGAAAAAATACTACATTGGCTTCAGTGAGGATTTACTTGATTCATCTCCACGTCCATCCAAGACAAATCTCTCCATTTTCATCCTCTAATTCTGCCCATGAAGTGGCAAATGTGGGCGTCCCATATGCTCTTTACAATAAATCACCTTCTGGCAAAGTGTGCTGAGGAATGAATCATTTTTACTACTGTTCCAGCTTCCTCCACTTCTCCGTCTCTTGAATTTAGTAACAAAGTCAGAGATCTGTGCCCTCATTTTTGGTAGCTCAGACCACCAGAATTGAAATGCTGTCCTGATTCAAATGTGTTTACCAATTTACTGTCTTCCCTTACTTTATCCTTTGCCAGATCCACTGCCCTCCCAGAGATAAAAAGAGGAATCCTGATCTATTGTTGGTCTCAAAGGAGAAACTGCATATTGCACGCAGGCATCCTGTCCTTGTGCTTTGAGCAGTGGCTCTTCTGTGTGGCATCTGACTGTTTCCTGTTTGGGTGGGGCTCCTTTCAGGGCAGTGACTGCAGGATGAGCTCTCTGGATCATGTACTGACAGCTGTCCAGTGTGGCTCTGCTCAGTTTGGAGAGAGCTCCACCATAGCTCATGTTCACTGCTACTAAATTTTGGCTAAATCACAGGTTCAGGACTATAAAGGAAAGACATAAAAGAGGCCCACAAAACACTCAGAATTTTTAGGTTTTACTTAGGATATAAAAGAAATATTTATTATGGTCCTGCATATAATAAATATTTCTTGCCATTTGCATCAACGCTTGCAACCTACCCCATATTTTAGAAATGAAAATGGGCCATAAAGGTCCCAACCATTCTGTTATGAATGTATGGACATAGCCTAGTGCCTTGGAAGCAGATGAAGTTTTCTCTGCCCTTGCTTGGCAGCCTCAGGCTTCAGTAGTCTGGCAGTAAATTGTTCCTGTGCAGATTTATTTGGTCGGCACTTCCTTGGCCAGCGAGAGCTTTGGAAGCTGGGGCATCTTCCCAGGAAGTCAGGAAAGCAAACCCCAGGCTAACAACAGAGGTGTGACTGCCTGTTGGGGCACTTGGCTGGTCAAGTCCCCCCTGCCAACTTCTCTCTGGATTTGGATGGTTTAACAGTTGAGTCACTTGTGATTCCGTACCACAGACACAGAGTACTGACCAAGTGCTACACAGTAGGTGTTGCAGGGTTCTGTGAGCAGAAGTGGGAATGGATCATCCTCCCCAACACATCAAATTCTATGATGGAATAAGGCCCACAAGACAGCTTTTATTAAATAGAAACTGAGCTGTGTCTACCCACAGGCAAGCCCTCCAGCACCCACACTAGGTGCAGCCTCTATTCTTTGAGGCTTAGGAGAAGGGATTTGCCCAGGGCCACCTTTCTGGTATGAATTAGACTTTGGCTCTCCTCCAGGGTTCACAAATGGGTCAGAGCTGTTTAGAGCCTGCAGGTGAAAGAGCACAGGGCTTAGTGGGCTTACTCGGGCAAAGCACATGAACTCGTGAACTCTCGGAACCCAGGATTCTTTTCCCACTAAATAGCAGTTCCCATATTATAGGGGCGGCAGGGTAAGTGGGGCCACTTGTGTAAGTAGCTGGAGCAGAGTGGGCTTTCATCAGTGCTAAAGGCATGAGTAGGGAGAGCTGATTTCCTCCAAAAAACCCTTGTCATCTGGGGTGGGGGGTGGGGTCTCAGCTTCAGCTGTCCTGGCTGTGGAGGTGGTGGTGGGTGGAGTTAGTTGGATTAGGGTGTTGGCAGGTAGGGGGTGAGTACCACCAGTGTGAGTTGGGATGAGACCAGCTGTGCACTGTGATTTCTGCATTTAATCGCCTCTGCAGAGGTATTATTATAATCCTGTCTTCTTATTTTTCAGCCTGAGATAGGATAGAGAATATATAACCTGATTATGTACCATATAATGTATTAAGCCAGGAAGGCCTTAAAATTAAAACATTTAAAAAGAACTATCTAGGGAGGTAGTTAAAATCCATTTAAATCCTTATCAAATAATGAAAATATCTTCAGAAAAAGCATCGGCCTCTTAGCTATGTGTTCACCTCTAGGATCATTTGTATTTTTAGCATGAGTCTAAAGACAAATTCACATTAAAAACACTGAGGATTAAAAAGCCCCCTTTGTTTACATGCTGAGTAAGCAAGCCAGGCTCCAGCTCTTCAAAAGGTCTTTAACCGTGTAGGGATGGGTGGCAATGGGGCAACGTAGGGACCCTCAGCCTCAGGCTGGGGGTGCAGAATGCTCTGCTGGACTTCAACCCCACCCTGCCCAGGCACACACAGGTGCTTCCTTTTCCATCCATGGCTGGTCCTGCCTGGCTGGTGGATAGCATCGGTTGGTATGTTATGGACCAATGTCTTCTCCCTGAGGCTGAGATTTTGGATTCAATCATGCATTAGCTGCTTTTTGCTCTGAGTTCTAGGATTTTGAAGCATGGAAAAAATTAGGTGATATGGGTAGGTACTATGCCAACTGTAATTTTTATTCCCAGAAACTCAAGAGGAGGTGTGCAACACAGCCATCTCAGTGCTCCTTGTGTACCCTCTGGCCACAGCGCTTGCCCCACCATCGTGCCCTAGCTCAACTCCCAGTGTCTCCATACTCAGCTGCTCCTTCCTGTGCATCCCCAACCCATGGATTTTGTTTTGCTTCCCTTTATCTCAACACCAGTAGTCGTATAGCCTGGACTTGTGGGCAACAGCAGAGGCTGGAACATGCTGGGAGTAGATGGGCTCAAGGGGAGGCTGAGGAAGCTGGTGTGGCCAACTACACATAGTGGCCATAGCCTCACCAGAGACAGGGACCTGAGGATTCTCTGAGCACTTGTGATCTCAGAGTAGGGACGCTCAGTATGTATGAGCCATGTGAGGTAAGAACCAGGGAGCCTAACGTGTGTGCATGACGGATGATGGATAAGGTATCCACACCTGAATTCCAGCATTGGCTCATGGGCAGTAGCTTGGCAGGACCTGAGCTCCTTGACAAAAGGTAATGCATTTTTATTCAACAAGCAGCACAGGACACCTACTTCTGCCTACTTTGGAAAACGCAAGTGTTTGATAATTTGGGGCCCAGAAATTATTCAATGCATAATATCTTCTTGAAATATTAATTTTATTTTGCCTTGAAGGTTTTTTAATGTGCAAATAAACAGGGAACATCTTGTAGCTGTGTATAAATGGAATCATGAGTGTTTAGACTAGTGTGAACAATATTGCAAATGTATTTCAGGAATGTGGCTTGGGGAAGGGAAATGTTCTGACGAACCTCGTATTGGGGATGAGGACAAGATACAGTCAGGAGTGGGAAGGATTTGCAGGTGGTTGGACCAGAGCTGGGGTGGGGAAGGCCTGGTCCAGGATTGAGAAGGGCAGTCTCTCCCTCAGTGCCCAGGGCACCACAAGTCCAGGTCAGTCTCCACCTCTATCACCTTCCTCTTAGGGCTCCATCTTATCAACTAGATCTTCTCTGATTCCTTTCATATCATTGATTAGAGGAACCACGTGGCTCTCTGAATACATAATCACCATTACCCATTTTCTACTTGAAAATGTATTTAATCTATAGAAAATTTGAAAGTTGTAAAATTAACCTTATATATTTCCAAATTTGACCTCTTAAAATCATTGTCATTGGCTGGGGATTTAGCTCAGTGTCTCCGCCACCTGCCTCGCAAGTGCAAGGTCCTGAGTTCGATACCCGGCACCAAAATATATAAATATAAATAAATCAAATCAAATCAAATCACTGTCACGTTTGTGATCTTTCTAGGTACAAGTGTGTATAAATACATACATTCATTTTTTAGTAATCCATTTGAATGTAAACTACAGAATCACAATACTTTACCTTGTAATACTCATTGAGAATCTGCGAATAGTGACGCTTACCTGCTTAGTCAAAATATCTTCATCACCCGAGCACACTTTAACACTAACTCAATAATAACATCTAATAGTCATATTCACTTTCCATCTGTTTAAATAAATTTCTTTTTTTCTATTTCTACCCCAGAATTCATCAAATTTTACTCACTCCTTTTGTGGTCACATCTCTTTGGATATTTTAAATCCTGAACTCCCCCTGACCCCCCTTTTGTTTTTCACATGACCTTGGTTTATCTGAAGCCCAGCGCCAGCACCGGGCGTTGTCACGTCAGATTGGTGCCCAGAGAGTAGAGTCCCCTCTCTGCCCAGAGCGTATGGCTGGGGTTGTGTCCATCGCTGACCACTAGGAGGCGCATGACACAGAGGTTCTCATATGGGTGATGCGCAGTCTGACCACTTCCTCATGCATGCCTCCTCTTCTCTCCCCAGAAACGTACTTATTTTCCATCACTTGGCAGAACATATGAAGCTTGTAGATAAAGCTCCAGGACCCATATCCGACCACTTGCCCTGCACTGTTGGTTGCAGTGCACCCCACTGGGCCTTCACGTACAGAGCTGCTGCCTCACAGGTCCATAGGTCCACAGGTCACCTCCTTATGAGTGCAAGTGTGTGGGCATAGAAGCAGAAGTTTTTCTTTCTAGCCCGTTTTCTCTCTCATGGTCTTTGTCAAAAGTATATTTTATCAATATCATATAACCCATTGTTACCATTATTCTTTTTGATAACCAAAATGTCTCAAATTTGAGCAGCAGAGTCCCTTGAGGCAGGCACTTGTGTCCTTTTTTCTTCATTCATCTTCTGATACCTCCTTTTCTGGCACCAACACATCCCAGGCTTACAGGGTACTTGCCTAGGACCAGGTTGGGAATGGACCATTCTTCCAGGGAACCTGGTTCCTCTCAACAGACAGACAGGAGACTGTATGCACATTTATGCATACACGCACATGTACATACACATGGTTATGTTCATGCACACAGGCTGCATACGTGCGTACGTGCTTACACCATGCATACTTAATGTTATTTAAAGAAATATGGGATTTTTGTCTATACGATTTAGAAAACCGTGTGCAACTTTAACATACTGGGTTCAGACTGATATAATTAACTCCAAGCCAAGGAATTCCATGAGTTTCTTATACATGTTCTGCCATTCTGTACTTGTATCTCTCTTCTCCCACAGTGACAGCCCTTAATGCCAATATAATCAACTACGATACTTGTTCATTTGTTCTATCCAGAAATATATACAGTTATTTCAGAATTACTACATAATTACCACTGTCAACAGCAACAAAAACCTAATTAAAACTCAAGACTTTTTTATTGTTATTCTCAAAATATATCCCATTAAGTAGAGACAAAGTATTCTAAAATGCATATGAATTGTTTTTCTGAGTGAATTTTGCTAGAAATTTAATGCATATTTTAGTCCTTGTATTGCTGTTTGTTTCAATTTCATGACTTGTATTTTTTTCTCATCTCTTAATTTTGCTTGCTGAATATGTAAAATATTTGCATGTTTTGATTTGAAACCCTAACAGATTGACTTGAGAAATCTTATTTCCAATCTTATTTTCTATCCTGTTCCCATTCCACCATATGGTTTCTGCTTCCTGGGTTTCTTTTTGAGTATTAGAAACAGTGTACAGTATATGCTCGTTCACACTTTGCTTCTTCCTCCTAAAAGTAATCCGTGGTCCCACCCCCAGCCCCCCTCCATGGACACCTGGACACCATCAGCAGGCATTCTGTGGCTCATGTGACCAGCCTGCTACGGATGACCTTGGGGCTGTTTTCAGCACTTTGCTCACGTAGGTGAATAATGCAATCAACAAATACATGCAAATGCTGCCTTATACACTGGGACATCACCTCTAGGGGAATTTCCTAAGAGTGAACATAGGGGTCAAAAGTGTGTGCTCATCTCACTTATCCAGGTGTTGTGTGACTCCTCTGTCAGGCGATAGTATTCTGTTCTCCATTAGGTACTGGAAGGGGCTCCTGCTCTGCATGCCTTGCCAGTGTGGACAAGCTCTGAGTTTGTGATAATCTGCGTTGAGAAGTGGCATTGAGACACAGTCTTAATATGCCATTTTTTCATCAAAAATAAAGCTATAAATATTTACACGCAGTTTGCCATTTGTCTTTTGAATTTGCTTATAGTGAGTTTTACCATACAATTAAAAGGTAAGACCAGTTTATTTGCTGATTATTTTATTGTTTCTAAATTTTGAGTTCCAATTAGACCAGCTCTTCTCATATCCAAGTCTGAAATAAATTCACCCATCTGTTTTTCCTATATTTGTACATGTTTATTTTTTACATTTAGATTTCTGATCCATTTTAGAAACATTCTGAAGAATAGTGTGAATTGTGGATACAATTTTCCAGGAGACTTCAGTTTTTCAGACACCGTTTTGCTAATGTTTATATTTTCTCTGGTATTTGAGATGTCTTCTTAATACATTTTCAATTTACACACAACCTTCTGTTTGTGACCTTCTATTTCCTTGGTCTGCTGAGTTATATTTTAGTGATACACTATTTTAATCACAGAAATTTTATCACATTTTAATATCTAGTAAATCTCCCTTTGTTGCTCCTCTTTTAATGTTTTATTTTATTTTATTTTCTCATTGAGTTTATCGGTACTTTTTAGGTATATTGTGCAGTTACATTCATCATTAGGAGAGACCTTGCTTCTCATTTTATCCCCTTACCCCTGCCCTCCCTTCACCCCCTCCTCCTTTCCCTATTCACAAAAACATTTTTTCCATTTTTTCATTTTCTCATATTTTTTTCTTTTCCCTTCTTTCCTTTCCCCTACCCTTCCCACTTCCCCTACACCCTACACAGTTACATTCATCATTAGGAGAGACCTTGCTTCTCATTTTATCCCCTTACCCCTGCCCTCCCTTCACCCCCTCCTCCTTTCCCTATTCACAAAAACATTTTTTCCATTTTTTCATTTTCTCATATTTTTTTCTTTTCCCTTCTTTCCTTTCCCCTACCCTTCCCACTTCCCCTACACCTTTAGCCCTTTTCTTCCTATTTCACACTGTTAACTATACCATTAGGATCTTATTTACACTTTTAGTTTTTCACATCAGAGAAACTATTTGATATTTACACGTGTGACTTATTTATTTCACTTAAGAGTATGACCTCTATATGCATCCATTTTCTTATGAACGAATCTATTTTCTCATTCTTTATGGCTGAGTAATATTCCATTTTATAGAAAAACCACATCTTTATCCAGTTTATAACTGATGGGCAAATGGGCTGTTTCCAAGTTTTAGCTATTACAAACTGTGCCGCTATAAACATGGGTGAGCATATATCACTATGGTATGATTCTTTTAATTCTTTTGGGAAGATATCCAGCAGGGGGATGGCTGGGTCAAATGGAACCTCTAATCCTAGTTCTTTGAGGTATCTCCATATTGATTTCCACAGTGGTTGCACCAATCTGCACTCCCACCAACAATGGAGAAGGGTTCCTTTCTCCCCACACCCCTGCCAACATTTGTTGTGTGATTTTTTAATAGCCGCCATTCTTTGTGGGGTGAGGTGGAATCTCAGTGCTGTTTTCATCTGCATCTCTCAAATGACCAGTGATGTGGAACATTTTTTCGTATGTTTATTTGCTGCTTTTTCTTCTTTGTCTGTTCATTTCCAAAATGTTTTAAAGATATTTGTTTCCATGTGAAATTTAAACCATACCTGGTGAGTTTCAGAAAAGGGAACCTATTTGATATTTTTATTTATAGCACATGAAATTGATACAGTAATGTCAGGGAATCGCTATTTTTATAATTTCAAATAATTCTGCTGAAGAACAGGGGTGCCCCTATATTCAGGAAAACTCAGTGCTTTAAGGACATAAGTTTTCCTCACTCAAGTTCACAGTTTTGTTTAGCTTGTTTTCTTGTCTTTTCGTTGTCTTGCCTTTGGATGGTGTTTCCTTATTCACTGCATCTTCTATTTGCTCATCACACATATATGGAACATTCATTGTTATGTTAATGTTCTGTCTTGACAGGTTGAACTTTTTACTTTGCTTTGCTTTTGCATATTTAGGTGTGAGTTTTAGTTCAAGCCTTAACTCCCCTGTGGCTGAAAAAGTTGTACCTCCTTCCTTTCTTTTATTTTCTTGTGTCTGATTGCACGGCCTATGTGACAACCAATAGGCACAGATATGGAGGTGGCCTCATTCAGCATTGTTTTCCTATCAGGCATAACACAGGTTCTGGATCTGAGAAGTAGTTTTTCAAGTCAAGGACAACTATCAATCCTTTGTAATGGAGCATTTTACTGGTTGTTTTAATTGGGAAGGTGTGTTGAATTTGTAAATTCACAAATAAAACCACTCCAGGCCAGTCCAGAAGCTTACAGTGGAGCCTCCCTGAGGTTGCCTGCTTGGAGATCTCAGGGCAATGAAGAAAGTGGAACACCAAGTCTGTCTTATAAGCTGTGAGTCCCTGCAGTGTGGGCTCAGGACCAGGGCATCTGCGATCCTCTCTACTCTAGTTACCTGGCACTATGGAGTGCTATGTTTGGGAGGCCTAGGCTGCAGCTTCTATGTCTCTGTGAGTCCCATGTGACTAGGCTCTTGTCCACGGCAGCTAGACAAGCTTAAGCATAAGTGGGTTTCCAGGAAACTACATACTTTCCAGAACTTCCAGAGGGAAGAAGGTGCCATGTGCACTGTACTCCTAAGCCCTATAAGGCAAGAAAAGTGGGATTGAACTACATCCACCCATTGTCGGTGAGTGGAGTACCAGAAGAATTCACTGACACATTCACTGGATCCAAAGTCTTTAGAAATTACATCATTAATGTCTAGACTTGATAATTTAAGCCTTCTTTTTATGACATGCTTTTCTTTCATTTTGGTCTCTCATATTTTGAAAGCAATGCAGGGTGAGATTTCAGGAGGTGATCCACAGATTAGCCCCCGTACAATTCACAGACCCTCATCAGGAGCTGGCTATTCTGGGGCTGTGAGATGCTGCGGGAACTTTTGGAAAGCAACACTCTACCCTGATCACTGTCTACCCACTGAGAGCCTGCAGTGAGTGAAGGGCTTCCTCAGAGTGCCCACCAGCCCTGCTGAGCAACACAGCCAGCAACATGTGCCAATCAGCAGGTGACTAACAGGAGACTGTGTGACTATCAGTCAGGGACTCAACTTGGTGCAGTCCTAAGATTGGCTCTGAGGCTCTCCAGAGATTTAGGTTACAATTGCAGATATGGGGGATCTACTTCTCTTAACTGACCATACATAAGTTTTCAGAAATTTTTTTTTAAGTTTCCAGAATTTAAGCAATCTGTTTACTGATTGTCACCAGGGATCGCTTTCCAAGGAAGTGGCTTCTTTCTGTAATGAGAATGTTGGGGAGCTAACTCTGCTACTAGAAGTGTTTCTAAGGGTTGTGAATAAAGGTAGAAGCTAGTAGGGCCTTGAGATATGGCTTATGAAGCTGCAGCTGATGTCTTCACTGTGACCTATGTGGAGTGACAAGGCATCTGCCACCTCACTGCATGAGAACCAAAGGAGACCACTGGCAGGAGCATCATTTGACAACAGCAAGGATCTGAGTCACATACCAAATTCTGTTTTCAATTCATGCATGGAACATTTATCAGGTGTGTATCATGTGCAGGAACTGGGGTTGACAGGCTGAAGGGGCTACAGTCCCTGCCTCATGGAACTCAGGCCTCATTTTTATTTACGTCTGAAGAGAATTGATCTTATTTATTTTTTTAAGATTATTTGCATTTAAAATTCTTTACAATACTCATTGTGTAGAATTATCATTGGTCTACCCTGAATTCTCTTTTTGTGAACTAAAGATGTGCACAAAATATATCTTTATTCATACTTTTTAAAAATGAGCAAGTATTTTTCTGTATTTTCTCGAGTCATTCATTTTTATCACATGAGGATTGCTAGAAGACAGTATACAGATGGACTGTGTATTTCATAAAAGACTGTCCCAAATTTCTGGATGAAACACTATAATTGAAGGCTTCTTAGGGTTCTTTGCCTGCCTATTATGAAAGAAAATGAAGCAATTAAGGCCGAGGCTAAGTGGAGTAGGGAGCTTGGAAGAGAAATGCACTCAGACTGCTAAAGCTCCAAACACGTGTCTCATTAGATGTGGTTGAGCAAATAGATGTATTAGTCAGGGTTATCACAACATATATGTGAGTGAGAGAGGGAGAAATTCTGAGGTGTTTGCAGTTTATTTGATTGGCTCACAGAGGCTGGATAGTCCTATCGTGGCTGACTGCAGGCTGGAGAGCCAGAAAAAGCAATAGTTGCTCAGTCTAAGCAGCTGGAAACCCCACAAGGGAGAACAGTGTTGCAGCCCTAGTCCAAGACTGGAAGTTTGTCACTGGTGGGATGCTCAAAGGCTGAAGATTATAGAGTCTGATGTCCATTTCTGATTAAGAAAAGCCAAGCTAGTGCATTTAGTAGATACTGTCTTCATCTGCTTTTTACTCCATTTAGTCCTCCAACCGATAGGACGGTGTCACCAATTTTCAGTGGAAGTTTATTCCATTCAATTCACGTACCTACCAGCCAATCATTTCTGGAAACACCCTCATGGACACACTTAGAGGTGCACTTTATCAATTTTTTAGGCATCTCTTGGTCCAGTCAAGATGACACTCCAAATTAGCCATCAATGTGTTCTTCAGCATCTCTTAGCTGGAAATGTTCTAAATGATTAGCCAATCATAATGTGTTTGCAATTCAGGATTTCTGACTAACGAGTGAACAACAGCCTTCAAAAATCCTTTATAAAAGCTCTTGTTTCCATTTGCTTTATCGGACACTATCCAAAGCTGTCTTGATTCCGTGCTCCCAAATTGCAATTTTTAATTTCCCAAATCCTTTAATCTCTCTGTCAATCTTATTTTTTAGTGAACATTATATACATATATATACATATATATACATATATATGTATATATATGTATATATATATAC
>NW_022900920.1:7933105-7958595 GCF_012274545.1 Fukomys damarensis
ATATATACACAATCTGGTTACTTTCTGATATCAGAAACAAAATTTTCCCAGCCCAGTTGGTTTATCTGGATCTACTGACCCTCTATCTGGGTTAATAGAAATGCTGTTATTATAATTCTGGTCTTTTGGGCCATTTCATAAAGCATACTGATTAAAGGATTAAAGGAACTGTCTACCATGCACAGTACTACTACCATAGATGGGACTTACACCACAAACTGGTTTTTGACTTGGATCTATGGAATATGAGACATATCCTCATGGAGATGGTGTCCACTCACTCCTTGTTGTTCTGAAAGTCAAGACCAAGATGAGTCGGAGGAGCCTGGAGTAGAAAAGGCCTCTCATAACATGAGAGCTGCTCAGACAGAGTGGATGGGGTACACTCAGCAAACAGGGGCAGTGGGATGGTCAGCAACAGCTGCTATCTCTATGTTGGGTATAACCTGAGATGGACTTGATGACCCTGAATGTCCATTTGTTACCAGCATTCCACTCCCACACGGTTGCAAATTTATTGTACAAAAGCAATCTTGGTTGAGGGCAAGGTGCTGCTCAATTCATTCATAGAGGCTAAGAAGACGATTGGTTCTGCTTGGATATTTGGAGATGTATTTGAATAATGAATACAGTGGAACAGCTGAGACAGCTACGAAATGAGTCTTAAAATGTAATAATCCTACAATAGCTAGAATAGTATAATAGTATTGAAAGAATAGAGAGATCAGTGAAGCACAAAAGAGTCTAGGAATAACCCAACTGCATCTAGGGGCTTAATCAGGGAACTACAAATCAATTAGGAAGGGATGCGTTAGTCAGTGTAAGCTTTCAAGAAAACTTTTTTTTGGAGGTGGTCTGTAGCCCCCCCCTTCTGATTATTATATCAAAAAAGAAAGCCTTATTGAACAACTACAAAAACAGAGAATAAAGGAACAAACAAACAAAAAGAACATCAAAAGAAGAACATTTAGGACATTATTACCTGATATATGAATGTTCTGTCTGATTGTTTGCTTGACAAATGTAAACAATCAGATAAATCACTGAAAATTTATTGTCTTCTGGAAATGACTAAATTGACACATTATTTTAAAAGCATATTAAATGATTTGTGATTCCAGGGCTTGAGTTTAGGAAAAAGGACTTACAAAAATACGCCAAGGAAAGGCATTGTTTGACATAAACATAGCTTAATTTCAGAAGAAAAATGCTCAAGAGAAAACACCAAATTTAAAGTATTTTGTTTACCTTAACAGAAAAGGAAAGGAAATGAATACATTATTTACAGAAACATTTTTGACAAACAAACATAAAATTATTCAAATTTGATGATAATTAAGGAGAGAATTTATCATAGTTTAAGATACTTGCTACTTATTAAATTAGAAAAATTTTAAATAATGGTAATAGCCATTGCCCATTAGGGAAAAATGAAGTAAGCATGTTCCAGCTACTGATGGATTATTAATTGACTCCTAACTCCTTGATTTTCATAATATGATTCAAAAATTCCATTTCTTAGTATCTATTTTAAGAAAATAATCATATCAGCCATTGAAGACTTCTTGTAATGATGCTCATGACAATATATCCATAATAGTGAAAAATGCAAAAAATTGTATGTCCAACAATAGGGGAATAATTAAGTTGTGCTATATCATATAACAGATAATTACATAGCCATTAAAATGCTTCTCTAAAATTGTCAATGACTTGTGGAAATTTTTACAGCACTATATTAAGAGAAAAAAGTCAAGCTATAAAATTGCACATGCAGTATAATCTCAATTATGTAAATATATGTGCATAGACTAGAAGAAAATGGAGATGAATTTAACAGTGCTTACCCCTGGGTTACAGCATTGTAATCTTCAAAAAAGTTTCCTTCTTTATTCTTTCTCATGGGTATGTATCACTTTCTCAAAATAATAGTAAGGACAGGGAAACCAATAAGAGTCCTTGAAAATAAAGAGCTGAAGTGAGCTCTACAATCTGACTTCACGTGCTGGAGTTTATGATGTGAAGCGGGCCCAACAGAGATGCAGACTCCATCAGCTTCTGCAAAGTCAGCTTCTGCAAAGTCCTTTTCTGTTCTCTATTGATTAAAAGAGTGGCCAGTTATAGTTTTATATCATTACACGTTTACAGATCTTCATTTTTAGCTCTTTTTTTTCCTTTCTTGGTATATTGTTATTTTGTTTATATTTTACTTGTGAAATTACAATTTTGGCTTCTTTTTCTTCTTACAAATTAAATCTATCTGCTACTAGGGGTGATGTGGCTCTGAGCCTCTTGAGGAGCAGTTTTGAAGAGAAGGAACAACCTCTGTGTCTCCACCAGGACTTTTACTCTGTCTCTCTGCTGGACTGGGCTGCACTCACCAAAGAGCCTGGAAGACCTGGGCACCTTATGAGAAGACAGTATCCCCAGATTCCCTGAGCAGATCATCCTGGCAGGGCCATTAGCAGAGTCTGGGAGGGAGAGGAACATGGGCAGAGGTCAGGAATAATGGAAACTGTAGCAAAAGATCCCGACTCAGGGATGAGCAACTATATGACAAGGGCCAGCAGATTGCAATCTCACTTTTTGCCTCTGTAAAATGTCCAGAGTCACCACAAAGATTAATTTAGGTCATGCAAGGGCAAGTGTTCTGCAGCCTTGCAAATGCTGCTGCTGTAATACCATGGGTGTCTGTGTGATCACAGGAGGACAAGATGAGGTCACTTGGTACCAATACAGACTGAACATCTAATGACACAAGCAGCTCATGCCTCTCATGAGAGACTTTGGACTCCACCTTGAAGCCCTGTTTTGGCCTGAATAGAGTGATGGGTCTTGAAGTAGAAGACTCTTCGGTAAAACCTTGTAAAAGGTCCCCGTCAAGACAGAGCACTCAGAGCCAGCTTCTGAATGTGCCACTTCTCCTCGTGTAGCCACCTGGACCCCTGTGAAAAGGCTGGACACAGGAAGGAGAAAGATGGGGCTGCCTTCATGACAGGTTGAAAACTGACTCCCGTAGAGCTTCTGTTGCCTCTGAACCTCTCCAGTAGGACCTCCACTCTCCTCCTCCATTTCAACAGGAAGAAGTCCACCGTGGTACCAAGGTCCAGGAATTCCCATGAGTATGATTGACTCCACAGACCTGGGTGGTGGGAAATGGTGGCCTGTTTGACCAATGAGCAGTCTCATAGGGCTGCACAGTCCCACCCACCACATTTCTTGTCCCTGAACATTCATCTGCCAGAGGATAAATAACTACCCCCAGATCCCATGACTGAACTTCAGGTGGCTGTAGCTGTGCTGGGTTGAATCCCTGGGATCTGGACAGCTTCCAGCTGTGTTGTTTCCCTTCCTTCTTTCCTTCAGAGAATACCCTAAGTCCTCCTCTGTGGGGGCAGACCCCCAGTTCTAGAGGCCCTCATCTGGAAAGGCTCTGAATAGAGAATTGGCTTCAGCCTTCAGAGATGCTCTGTATTGCAGCAGGAATGTGAGCTGAATGCCCTTTCTTCAGGAATGCTTATATTTTTTGCTTCAACTTCCTTTTATTCCCTCCAAGAGAAGGTATTTGTCCAAGCTTCCCTGTAGCTCTATAGAAAGGGTTGGGATATAAGATGACCCAGGCTGGGCACAGCCTCTGGGAGACACAGGATATCCCCACGTGGATGTAGCAGAGTTGGGCAGTCTCTGAGGGCTTCCTGAAAGGAGACCCTGTGAATAGTGAATCTGATTCTTGTATTCCTGAGAACACAAGTCATACTCACCAGGTGGTGGGATAGGTGGCATCGCTGACACAAGGCAGGGGGGTTTCCATTTTTCTATGCCAGAGCCACCTTCTCATGCCTCAAGGTCCAGGCCCTTAGGAAATGGGGTCCAGTGTTGACTGGTTCACTCCTAATCCGGGGCAGAGTCGCCTCCTTCATGGTCAGAGCCAAGATTAAATATTGCTTAATGAACAAGGTAACACTTGTTTCTATGTGTGGAAACGGGTAATCACAGAACATTAGCACTGGAGACCTTGGTAATAATTCATTCACACCACTCATTTTACAGTTGAGGAAACCAAGGTCCTCATCTTGCACTCTCAAGGAAGATAAATTATTGCTCAGAGTTAAAGCTTTTCCTGGTATATCTGAATCATTTTCAAATACTATAGCGGCTGATGTCACAGTCCCAGAGATTGGAGTGGAGGGACAATGACAGAAGGCAGGACGGTGCAAGCTCTGGGCATGGGCCTCTGGGAATGAATTCCTTCAAAACCAACCCACTGCATTACTTTTGTGTTTTCTGGGGTCAGCAATGAGTTTGTATTCCTTTATTTAGTAAATAACATTTAGATTATATAAAATATGCTCTTCAAAGTGTTTCTTCACTTTTTGAAACCATAGACCTCTATTCTGAAAAAAAAAAACAAACGGCTGTAATCTACCTAGTTTTACTCAAAGCAATTTGCATACAGTTGTACTTTATTGTATTAGAAATTGATATCTTCAATAAAGAAAAATGACTACGTTTACTAGAAAATATTTTTTTAGCTTTCATTTTCTCACAGAACAATTCATTCCCAGTTCAAATAAAATAATGCACACAAATCTTAGTTAGGGCAAGAAAAAAAAGAGGATTATAAGAATGCACTAAAGAAAAGGCACAGAAGAAAGCTGCTAAATGCTGAGCTTAAAGGTGAGATCAAAACTAAGCGAGGCCCAGTGCTTGGCAACCAAGTCATCACTTTTGAAATTCAATTGATGTTGACTTGTTTTGATGGCAGTTACTGCTGACAATGCTGATTTGCCAAAATTTCTATTTGTGATAGACTTGCAGTTTGTAGAATTTGATTTGCCAAAGAATTTGTTTTCTGGATTCAGAGTGAGTCAAATTGTCCTGTTTGTTCTCTTGTGGGGTCGGGGAGAGCAGCCCTGATAAGAGAGCTCCCTCACAGGCTCCTGGTGGGGACCCTTAGCTAAGAATCACTCGGCTTCAGTGCTGTCACCCAAGTGACTGGCTCCTCACAGGAGCTCTGCAGGCCTTCTGGGTTTCTGAAGATTCTTCTTAAGCTTTTAATTAGACTTTTAATTTTTGAAATAGCTTTAGAGTCACACAAAATTTTAAGGAAAAATACAAGTGATCCTGAATGTGCATTATCACTTTTCCCGGGGATTACATTTTACAAAACTATAATACAATGGCAGGATGGTGCCAGTGTTCAGTTAAGACACAGAACATGTCCTTCTCCACAAGGACGTAGTGGAAGTCACTCTGTTATAGCAAGATACACTCTCATCACTGCCTTTTCCTTAGACCCTGGTCCCTGGGAATTAATCCATAATTTTGTGATTTCAGGCATGTTATATAAATGAAATCATACCACATGCAATGTTTTGGGATTGGCTGCTTCTTATTCTTCTCCTCCTCCTCCTCCTCCTTCGTCTTTCTTTTTAACTGCTTTCATAGAGTATCATTCTCTAAAGATGTATCCAATTTGTTGTGCGTGTCAATATGTAGTTCATTCCTTTTTACAGCTGTCAGTTACTTTTCTCTCATTGCTGAGACAAAATACCAGATACCCCAAATTAAAGGGGGAAAGGATTATTTGGCTTACAGTTCGTAGAGGTTTCAGCCCATAATTGGCTGACTGCAAAGCAGGGTAGCATGGCAAACAGGCCTTCCAGAGGAGCAAGTGTCCCTGGCGGCCTCATGGTAGCAAAAGCAACAAGGGGCCTTAACATTGTCTTTCTGCCCCTTTTATCTTATTCAGACGACTGTGCTTAGGGCAGTGCCAAACCAATCACTCACTTTTAGTGGTTTAGTAATCACACGTCCTTAATCCTAGCATCACATGTTCTAGGTTCAGCCACTTATGAACATGTGAGCCTTTGGAGGGACATCTAGACACAAACAATAACAACAGCTAAGTAGGGTTTCTGTTTATTTAACCGTTCCCCCACCAAAGGATACTTGGGTTGTTTATAATTTTTGTCCATGACAAATATAGCTAGAAGCATTTGGACATGGGTTTTCATGTGAACCAACTTTCCATTTCCTTGAGATAAATGACCAAGAATGCAATTCTGGACCCTCACATACACATTTTATTCTGTCTTGATTAGAAAGCTGCCAAAAGTCTATCATATTTCTCTGCTTTCTTGCATTTTATATTCTCTTTGTTTCCAGGTACTGGTGTTCTTTCTTTCATTGTTTACTATCTTCTTGGAGAATCTCCTTTACTTGTTCTTTCGAAGTAGGTCTCCTAGCAGAAAATTTTGTTTGTTTTCCGCATTCTGTGAATGCCCTTATTCCCTCTGCATGGCTGAAAGATACTTTTGCTGGATTGCGATTCAAAGTGTATTTATTTTTTCTTTTCAATGTTGAAAAACACCAAGACATTTCCTTATGGCTTCCACTGTACTGATGGAAAAACCTAATCTTTCCATTGTTTTCACCCTTATAGGAAAGAAGTCCACTTTCCTTGTTTTGAAAATACCTTCTCTTTCTTTACTTTTCATAAGTTTGATTACAATGTGACTCAATATGGGCCTATCCTCCAAGTTTATGCTATATGGTATTTGCTCAGCTTCTTCAAGCTGTTGTGTTTTTTTCTGAATTTGGGAAGTTCTCTTACGACAAAGAAATATTGAGAACTCTTTTAGCCTATGTCTTCCCTTCTCCCCTTTGAGGAAGGTTGATACAAATATTTGATTTTTTGTTATCATCATACAGATCTCAATATTCATTTTGGGGGATCTATTTCCTACTTTTTTGGATGGGGTAATTCTGTATTTCTATGTTCATGTTGCACATAATCTTACAAGTACAATACAATCCAATGCTTTGCTCTGCCTTCTCCATTGTGCCTGACAGTGTTTTATTTTGTTGTATTTTCAGTCCTAAAATTTCCTCTTGTTGTCCCTATAAATCTTTTTTTTGAGCTAAGTCTTTCTATTTTTTCATTTGTCTCAAGTGTATTCATAATTACTCATAGAAGCACATTTTGATGACTGATTTAAAATCTTTGTCGGAAAATTCTGACATCACTGTCATTTCAACATTGGCATCGACTTATTGTGTTTAAATTTATTTAAATAGTTTTGGTTCTCATGATGAGAGATTTCCTATTATAACCTGGCCCTTTAAGGTATGATAAGATTCTGATTTTGGCTTAAATCTTCTGTGTCAGCTGGTTTGCACTAACATTCCTCCCCAGAAGAAGTGGAAAGTACCTCTTTAATACTGCCAAGGTTGGGTACAAGTCTTTTTTTTTTTGGTGGGGGGTGCTGGGGACCTTGCCCTTGCGAGGAAGGTGGTGGCACCACTGAGCTAAATCCCTGGCATTAGTCTGCTTTTCCATGTGGACTCCATCCATCCACACAATGGCTCTTTACTACAGCTTGTGTTCTGGCTTCCCATAGCCACCTTTGATATCCCCAGGGCTGAGAGGACCAGGTGTCACTTCTTGCCACTCCCTATGTAATATCTACTAACAGTATAGTGGGGTGACCTTGTTACCAGTGGGTTGTAGATAAGGTGCTGACTTTTCACCAGGCCTCCTCTAATATATATGAAGGGAAGGGCACCTCCTTCACCTTGCTGGATGGAAGTCCAGGGTGGTCTCATTGACAATAGGCTGGTGGGCACAAGCGTTGTGTTATAGCCCAGTGGAGATGAAAGTCCTGGCTCCTCAGTCAGACCTCTGTGATGCCACCATGGCAGGGACAGAGACACCTCACTGTAGCCAGGTGTGTGTGTGGTTATTTGAACTCCTATGTGACCTTGCATTATGGGAAGAATGGGATGTTCTGTGTCTGGCAAGGCCACCTTGTCCCTGATCTGTGGCTGAAGGGCACTGCACTGGCCTCCATGGAGGCTTATCTTCTGCTCCTGCTGGCACTTCTGGGTTTCTGGGTCTTAGGTTCCAAGTTTGACATGTATAAATTGAAAAGGAAATGTAAAAACTCAATGTTATGTTGTTCTCTAGGTCCTGAGGTTCCATCTTCTCTTTATAGTCAGTCATCTTGTATCTCTGATATTGGTGACATTCAGAATTTTTAGTTGTACCTAGTGCCATGGTTAGGAGAGATTATGTTTGCTCCATCTTCCTGGAAGTGCCAAGTTCCATTTTAAGCAGGAAGAAAAATCCTTTCTTCCTGTGCTTCTGCCTGAAGAAAGACATTAAAAGAAGGTGTCACAGTTACTTTTCTCATTGCTGACACAAAATACCCAACACCCAAAGTTAAGGAGAAAAGGTTTATTTAACTCCCACTTTTTAGAGGTTTCTGTCCATAACTGGCTGGCTCCAAGGCAGGGTGGAATCACAGAGGAGAACGGTTCATGGCCAGCAGAAGGTAGCAAAGCAACAAAGGACCTTAACAGAATCTTTCAGCCCCTTTTATTTACTCTGGGCTATGTAGGGCAGATAGCACTCACACCTTTAATCCTAGTGCCTGTGAGTCTAGACCTGCACCAGGAATCAATTCCAGTATCATATACTCTAGATCCAGCCACCTCAGCAAAAGCCCCACCAATAACTGCATGAGGCTTTGGGGGGACATCTAAACACAAGCCACAACAGAAGGATGATCCTCACTCCCAATGTGGTGACAGCATGGCTTCTGCCCATGCAGCCCAGATATCAGGAAATTCAAGGGCAGGCCATGCCAGGAACTGTATCTTCCCAGTCACATTGTCCCCAGAATGAACTCCTCTTTCTTTTTTTTTTTTCTCCCACAGCAAAGTTTTCATATGAAGCTCAAGCAAGCACTTAAGAACTCATTCTCTGAAAAGCAAAAGGATTTGTGTAGAGAAAAATCTAATATTCTATTTCCATTTCTTTACAAAAATCTCTTGAAAAGCAGTAATTCAAGGCAGTCTCTCATGAATTCGATAAATTCCACAGTTATAGATGAGACATGTTCCAGTTTATCAACAGTCTTTGAGCATAATCTGAAAGCAAACTCAAGCAAACATGATGCTTCCCGGAGCTCCTTTTTACACCAGAGCAGATGGGTTGCCAGACACAGAGGCTGTTTCTTTGTGTATTGAATACTAAGGTTTATTTTTCCCCAGTACTCAAAGTTACTCTTGGAAAGCAACTTTCCACAATTTCAAAGACATGCACATTCTTTGAAGTTGAGGAAAGCAGCAGAAGGAGGAAGAAAGGGACAGAAAACACATGGTTGTATGACAGAGAATTCAGCACAATGGGATGCATGCGCTGGCTATGTGTCTGGTGGCACAGCAAAGGAGCTTGGGAAGGTCACACCAAATGTCAGAGATGATGGAAAGGCTGTGTCAGTTAGCAAGAATGTTTCCCCAAACTCTTTCTGCACTAGACCACACATCTAGAGCTTTCTCCCAAGACCCAGGGTGTGTGTGTGTGTGTGTGTGTGTGTGTGTGTGTGTGTGTGTGTTAATGTGTCTCCACCTTAATATGGCTTTGAGATAAATAGCCTTGCAGGATATGTCAAGACAAGGTTTTTGCCTTGAGGTCAATCTGACTTTTGTTTAAATTGCAGCCTTTTCAAAATTTGTAACATTTCTCGAAAAGAACTCACATTCTCCAATGTGCATAGAAGGAAATTGCTGCTTAATGTGTGAAATCATCAGCAACCTTCGCAAAACGTGTATGCCCTTTGATTCACTTAAGGACAAAAGTAAATCCAACAAATACTTTCACTCTGGTGTTGTCCTTTTTTTAATAACCTTGATCATGTAAGACGTGTCAAAGAAAAATATCAGTGATGGCAAAGTAGCTTTCTTTAATTCCTACCAGCAGTTGTAAACATTATAGAGGTTCTAACATGACAGCAATGACTGTTATTTTACCCAATTCTGTGCAGGGCCGCACCGTGCATAGAAATGATACTGTGTATTATTGAGATTATGTAACACTGCATTTTATAAAAATTCCAAGTGTAATGGTGTATGTGCCCCCAGGAGATCTCAGAGAACGATCTCTTGATTTTCTGTTTTGAATGATACCCATATACTGAAAAACTTTCTTTAAAATGAAATTCAGGTAGAGCAGAACATCAAGAAAGTGACTTAGACAAAAATAATCAAGATAGGATGTGTAAAAATGAATGTAATTATTATGCATTGCAAATATATACCAATAAAAATATTTTCCATGCTGAAATTAATTAATCAGATTTAATAAAAGAAAAATAACAGCTATTTTCTCTCAAAAGTCCATGTTTTAAGTAAAGGCCATGTCACAGAAGCTGGAAAATCTAGTCTTTTGTGCTGAAAACTGTGATAAAACTGAAGGCTGATGAAGAGTAAATTTTTCAAAGATATTTCACACCTTAATTATAATCACCAAGGATCATAAAATTTGTAACTTACAACCTGTCAAAATCCTTCAAGTAAGAGCATTTTTTAATTTAAAAAATTATTACAGTTAAAGACACATTGCCATTAATCCCCCTCAAAATACTCTTCCTCACTTTAAATACACTCCATCATTCTTACCATTGTATTTATTTTTAATTGTATTAATTTTTATTTATGCATGTTTGTCATACATAATGATCACATTCATTTTAGGAATTTTTACCTGTATATACTATATCTTAATTATTCTTTTTTTCCCATTTCCCTCTCTGTCCTTCAACCCTCTTCCCTTTCCCTTTTACAAAAGCCTTGTTTCCTTTCTTTTCCTTCCCTTCTCAGGTAAGAGTGTTTTTGCATCAACTTTCCATTCTAACAGAAAAATGAAACTTTTTATATATACTCCTGATGTTAGTCCTCTGTCTGTGGAATAGCTGGCAATTTTTTTCCCCATTCTGTAGGTTGTCTCTTTATTCTGTTGGCTGTATCTTTTGCTGTGCTGAAGATTTTTAATTTGGTATGATCCCTTTTGTTGATTCTCAGTATTATTTGTTGTGCCATTGGAGTTCTGTTCAGAAAGTCCTTGCCTATGCCTGTGTCTTCATTACTTAGCTTCTGCTTGTTCAATTTTCCAGTCTCTCCATAGACTTCCATGTATTTTAGTATTCAATTATTGGTTTAATTATTATAGAGATGACGATGTGTGTGTGTGTGTGTGTGTGTGTGTGTGTGTGTGTGATGGAGGAAAGGAGAAACAAAAGAGAGATTGAGAATGGTTAGAAAAGATGATTTATTTTAACTAATTGATTTTATTGGTACAAATTGAATATATACATAACAATCACATTCATCAAAGGGAGTATGCACCTGTACATGATATAGCTTGATTCCTCTTTTTCTCTCATTCCCCCCTCCCTTCTTGAAACTAGCCCCCTTATTTACAAAAGCTTTGTTTCCATTTTTTCCTTCTTTTATCAATTTTTCCTTCCCCCTACCCCTTTCACAGTTTCCATTTCCCTTTGTACAATTTCTTCCTATTTTGTATCATCTATGATACATTTTGGTCCTCATTTACCCTTTCAGTTTCTCACACTACTGAAAAAAATGCAGTATTTACACATGTCAGATTTATTTCACTTAAGAATGTGGTCTCAAGCTGCATCCATTTAGCCACAAATGTCTCAAGTTGATCTTTCTTTATGGTTGAGTAGTACTCCATTGTATAAAAAACAAACCCACTGAAATGTTTCTGAGAGAAGAAACCCAAAGACTTCTTGTGAAGAATCTGACTCCATCTATATTTCTTGTTGTAATTTGGTCTTAGTGAAGAGAAATACTGACAGTGGTCATATGACTCATAGTCTTGTCTGCTATCTCAGTGGAAAACAATCTTGTTCACCTGAAGTTGTGATGCTTACTCTCTGGACATTAATTTAAACAATTAAAGTAAAATACTATTGTTAGGTTTAAAATAGACCCATTATAATAATTTTCTATATTGGAAGCTTTTCTGTTTTAAAAATATGTGTGGATTTCAGCCCTTTCCTGCTCTTATCTGAATAAAGCTTTAAAATATTGTTTTCTGTGATCTTACAAGAACTATCCAGTGGTGATGAATCTATGGCATGCAATCTGCAGCGTGCTGTTTGTGTCACTGAAAGTTCTAAAAGGTTTGCCCTTACTGGACTATAGTTTCCCAAAAACTTTAGGGATAATGCTTCCAATAATAAACAATGAATGTGCCTGTGTATAACTTTTATTTGATAATTTTAGAGAGAGCTGAGGACTTAATAATTCTTGATGTACTAGAAATGACAGTGAACATGAACTCAATTTTCTGTGCATTTTGAATAATTAACTTGCATAATAAATAATGAGTCTGGTCTTTGCCTTCAGTTCCTACAGGGAGTTTCTGAATGCTGTGGCTTTTCCATAGAGGCCAACCCCTTGTTTCTTAGGGTGAGTCCTAGGGGTCACATCTCAATTCATGCTAACTCCTGGAAAGCCCGTAGATTGTCTTAGGCAATTCTGCAAAGACCAACTGTGTGATTATAATTCTACTGGGGCTTTGAGAAGAGTGGTGTCAGCCTGGCTGGCAAGAGACAGCTGAGATCAGAGATCAAATTCTATTGATTAGGCCTCATAATTAATTAATAATTCAATTAATCATGTCTATCTAATGAAAGCCCAGTAAAAATTCTGGAGTTTTGGCCTCAGGTCAGCTTCATCTTTGATGAACTCACCTGTGGGCTGGAAGGTGACACATCCTCATTTCATAAGGAGGGGACACAAGCTTCATGTTTGGGACCTTCCCAGATCTCACCCTAACTGTTTTCTCATTTGGCTGGTCTTGATTTGTATCCTTTAAAACTAAACCGTAATCATATGTGAAATTTACCTAAACTCTATGAGATATTTTAGTGAATTATGCCTTGGAGCAGTGGTGGTGAACCTGTGACAAGTGTGCTGCAGTGAACAAGCAGAGCCCTTTCTGTCTCTCATGAGCCAAGTGTATGAGCTCCTCTTCTGTAAACTAAAACCTTAGTATTCAGGTTTCATTGCAGTGTTAGAACTTTATGATAACTAAGTGGGTTTGGGGTTACAGTTTGGGCACAGTCTCTAAAAGGTTCACCATCACTGCCTTAGAGGGTCAGGAGAGCCCTCAAATGTGTAGATAGTTGGTGAGGAATGTGTGTTATCTGGGGGCCTCATTTAGCCCTTATTCTAAATAAGGGGAGCCTTATTAAAGCTGATGCCCTTAGCCTCCAGGGCTCTGTGCCAGCTTTCAGTACTTAGTGCCAGAATTTCACTGCACAGTTGAACCAATATGTGATTATTCTTGTCTCCAATAACACAGCAGTTTGAATTGTATGTGTTCAGTCAGGACTATAGGGCTGGATTCAAACAGTATTTCAAGAAAGTTTCTCTGGGCTGGGCGTGATGGCAAACACCTGTGATTCCCACCAGCATGTTGGAGGCTGAGGCAGGAGTATTACTGCAAGTTCAAAGCCAACCTGGGCTACATAGAGAGTTCAAAGCCAGTCTGAACCACAAAGAGTGACCCTGTCTCAGATAGGTAGATAGATAGATGGATAGATAGATAGATTGAAAGATTTTTCTTGGTCAAGACAGTAAACATTTATGAGCATGCTGTCCATAACTCAGTAGTAATTAATAACATAAGTTCCACCAGAGTCCCTGAGATCTGTAAAAGATATAGGTGTTTATGTTTAAAATAAAAATAGCATGAAGCAGAGACATTTGAACATAAAATAATGAATGAGTCAACAAGTCTTGGGACTTGTTTGGTGTGCTTTGAATGTTTAATGAGAAGAAAGTAAGAGGAAATGGTGGGAATTAAATATGGTGAGAGATTTAGGGGAGTGGAGTCAGGGAAATTGTGGAAATAACAAGTTGGTTGAGAATGGGGCCAGTAGATGAGAAGGATATTTGGGTGGTGAGGAGTGGATGGCCCTGCTGACCATCAGGGTGCTAGGAGGCTCTTTACTTGGTCCTGGCTCTCAGATACGTCCTTGAACCACAGATGATGGGTAGCAAGGCAGCATTATAACCTTACCGGGAGCCTCAGGAGCATTTCCTGAGCCTTACCTTTCCCTATCATTTCACCTCCACCCAGGATTATCATTTTTATGGGTGATCAAACCAAACTATGGAGATGAGAACAATGCTGTGAAGGTTAAAAGTTTATGAAGGGTGGGCAGATGGATTGGTGCTATAATCTACAATCTTAACAAGAAGTGTGGGAGGCCTGGGGAATCCTTGCAGTTGCAGTTGATATGTTGTGAAACCAGTGCCCTCCACCTGTAGGAATGTGTACAGTCCACAGTGTGAATCTTAATGAAGGAAGAAGTAAGCAACTTTTGTGAATACTTGAGCAGACAATTGTGATGTGTGAAGTCTGAGGCCAAGAAGGACACCTAGCACTTGACATGTGCTCTGGTAGCTCAAAACTGTGGTGTGCTCTAAGTTTAAAATGAACCCAGAAATTATAAAGATTTAGTGTGCAAAGTAAAGTATTTCGTTATTAATTTTCATATTCATTTACGTGTTACCATGATAATTAATGCATTGGATATATTGAGTGAAATAAGATATCACTGAAATGAATGACATCTTTCTTTTTGGTTTTTGAAATGTGGCTGTTAGAATTTTCTTTAATTATAGATATGGCTTATATTGTTACATCACAAATAAGAGTCTATTTCTATCGCCTAATTTCTATTGTGCAGTAGTGTTGCTTTGAAGAACCAGAGGCTTGGGAAAATAACAAGGGTAGAGACCTGGAAATTGAAACGAGGCACCCCAGCAGTGCAGGAAGTACCCAAAGAGTCTAAGACCAGGTGAGAAGTTGGAAAATGTTGTCACTGGCCTCCATCATCATTTCCTCAACACCCTGCTGGGCCCACTGGTGTGTCCCCTCCTCCAGCAAAACAGCTGAGATCTATGAGCACAGGGAAGGGAGAAGTCAGCTCATTTTCGTGCATGACATGCTGAAGGGATTCCTACACTCTGTGTCTGTGGGCACGGGGTGGGAGGAAACACCTCTCAGAGGTTCAGTGAGTAAAAGCAGATGAAAAGGAAGCTTAGAGAATGTAGCCCTTCACTTAAAGGTTCTTTACTTTCTGAAAATGTAAGTGCACCTTCACTTTTGAGCAACGTGGGCAGGGAACTATAACCCTCATTATGCATCTACTGACATGTCTGATGTCATCGCCCGTGTCCATAGTGCAACTGGGGATGCTTCGATTTTGATTTGAACTCACAAAAGGGTTCTATGCTAAAGTGTTGGACTCTGTGTAGGTGCTGGAAATCCTCACAGAGGGGACATCCACTACCATTCTTTCATCTCTCAAGTGGACTTCAATAATCTTCAGTGCAAGGTCCACCGAGCCTCTGGGCACTTGTGAGTGGTGGCCTGGGCAATGCTATGAGGCTTCTTCTGAGGGCTCACAAGGGCACACATCCACTGCTACTGTGGCTGACAGTGGGGGAAGGTCCTGAGGACATGATTTGGAGTAGTAATGAAAGCTCCCCTGCCACTCTTAGCCACTTGCATGTGTTTGGAGAAGGAAGAAGACCCAGCTATGTGCCAGCTTTCCTCACACAGTAACGGCAGAAAGATGTCCTTTGCCTCATCTGCTATTTCCTCTCTGCTTGTCAACTTGAAGACCTTGGGATTTGGCCAGAATTTTTCTGGGGGCTTTCGTCTCTCCAAACGAATCCTCCAAATGTCCAGATCATTGTTCCTTGCCCCCATCAAATTATCCTTACTTCTACTACACGTGAGCCACCTGAACCCAGTTCTTGGAGCAATGGTGTCTTTGGAATGCTAAGTTGGATGTGTTTCTCGCTTGCCATGGGAACTGCCCTTCTAGATCTGCCTCTTTCTTTCTATGATGCCTTTGTAGTCTCAGAATGGCCAGTACTCCTGGGTCCTTCTACTTTATCACCTGCAAGTTCCCTCTTGGTGTGACATACTTCTTCACGTACTCTGGACCTGACAGCAAACCCTTTGTCCAAGCCACATGTCCTTCTCTTTCCCCCAGGAAAAGGTGAAGTTCTCTTTGCTACCTCATCATCTGCCAGACACTGCTTCAGGAGAGGGGGTAGAAAAACTGAAGAAAGACAATAGAATTGCAGAAATAAGTTAAGTACAATGGTGCATATTTGTAATGCTAAAAATACAATAAACTGTAAATTTAAAATAACTATCACAAAATAACAAAAATCCATCATATCTGAACAAGCTGCCTGACGCCCCTAGAATTCTTTTTATTTTTTGCTGTGTACTCATCAGTAACTCTTTGCTTAATGAGATTTATATGCAATTATGGCTTGTATCTAGATGTCCCCCTAAAGACTCATGTGACTGAATTTTAGGGTGCGATACTGGAATTAAGGGGGTGGATAAGGGAAGACGTATCGTGGGTGTGGTTGGCACCACCCAAAAGGCTGATAGCCTGGATGGGATAAAAGTGAGAGGCAGGCTTGCTGCTGCTGCTTCTGCTGTCCTTGCTTTCTGCCTTCTGTCTGCCTTGTCACACTGTGCACTGTTTCTTCTCTGTGATGCCTCTCTGCTATGCAGGAGATGCTGAAGGGATTCCTACACTCTGCATCTGTGGGCTCGGGGTGGGGGGAAACACCTCTCAGAGGTTCAGTGAGTAAAAAGCAGATGAAAAGAAAGCTGAGCACCTTAGAACCTTAGAACCAGCTGACTATGGACTGAAACCTCTACAAACCATAAACTAAATAAACATTTCCTCCCTTGACTTGTGGATGTCAAGTATATTGTCGCAGTAGTGAGAAAATTAACTAAGATACACACACACATACTGTTACATCTACTATGGTGGTTCCCCAAATCACAGCTTTCTTCCCCATGTGGGCTAACTGAAGCTGGCTTGGACTTGCTTGGAATTTACTTCCTGCTTTTCCCTAGAATTGTTCTCATAACTGTGTTCCATCAGGATACAGCCCATCCTCATTCTCCCTGCAATCCCAACCACCTCCCATCACCTGATGGGATGGTATCCTAGGCTGGGCTATCCTAGCTTTCTTCCTCAGAGGGCATGCAGTTTGAGGACACATTGCTTCGTCTCTATGTTCTTCAGCATGTCCTGCCTCTAATAACTATGTGCCCTATTCCCCACACCTGTGCCCCACTCACCAAGTTATTACCCGCACCATCAGGTGATTGGTTCATGTAAAGCATCTGGCAGTGCCTTTGAGGAGGGCCTTCCTAGAGTAAGAAACTGTTGGTACTTGTAGGCCCTTAAAGGATACCTACAGTGTGGTGTTAAATTTCACATCCAGGACTTGACCTGTTTCTTCCAACACTTCTTTCACGGCATGGATAGCATTTTTCTTCCATTGGGCCCTCAATAAATACTTGTTGGATGACGGAGATGATTATGTTTCTGCAGGAAAATAATTTGCACAGAAACTTTTGCCCTAGAATGTGAAAGTTCTTCCTATGATACAGCTGCTGGGCCTTCTGTGGTCCTCACTGCCCCAACCCAAAGGGAGGCATCCACCTTGATTGTGTCTCAATAAGCCTCAGCTGAAGACCAGATCAACTGAGATCATGTTTTCTTTCTAGGACCCTGAAAAGTATAGATTTGGTAACAGGTTGTTGTGATGGGGTTGACAGAATAGAATTCTGACTGATAGAGTACCACGCAAGCCCCAAACAAGTGTGTGGATGAATGCTGCGATAGCACAGGAGCCACCTGGTAAAAGTGGTGAGGTGAACGGTGCAGGGCTGGGTGACCTTCAGGCAGTCTGGCAGGGACAGTAGAGCCACACCGCAGCACACCCTCTCCGGCGGTGATGAACCCTCCAGCCACAGGGAGCTATACATGCCCTTTTGCCGTTCTGTCTGAACCATTCCTACTCTCATGTTCTCCTGCTTCACCTCCTAGGTCTCTGCTCCATTCACCATCCATCTCCTCCTGGAATTTCTTCTTGGGAATTCTCCCCCTAGCCCTGCTCATCCAGGAAAGATGACCCGTTTTGGACAAGGCTGCTCTATGCTGGGGAGAGTTGGTCTCTGTGCCCAGGAGGCAGGAAGGACTCTTCTCTGTGAACTATTCTGCTGTGGTCAGGGGTGGCAAGGCTTCAGGGAACCACGGTGTCTGTCTGGGGGACGTCCTGAAAGCCCATCAGCTCACCATCATCCCCCTCAGGTGCAGCTGCCCAAAGAGTCTCCTGCTCAGCTTTTACAGTCCTTTTCCTCCTCCTGAGATCGTGGGGACCTGACAAAGATTTGTTATGATCAGAACAGGGACTGCAGTGATGTTTAAAGTGTTTGTGGTAGTGGCCAAAAATATTGGGGAATCAAAAGAAAAAATGAAGCAGAAAATTATTTAATTTTATTTCCTGCTGGTCTTGTTCCTTCTTCTTTTTTTTTTTTTTTTTTTTTTTTTTTTTTTAGTGAAAAGGTCCTTTTGGGAAGCTGTCCATATATTTGAGGATTATAGAGTGAATTAATGTTAAAGAGAATTTGAGGAAATTTGACTATATATCATACAATATGATATCTCTTCACAGGTCCTGCGGAAAGCTGTCAGTGAATCTGTATTTTATACTGCAAGGCTTTTGGAGTCAAATTTACTTTCCTTGGGTATGTTACTAGGGTAAGATTGGCCTTAAAGCAAGTGGGAAAACCATGCAGATTTATTTGGATTTCATAATAATGTGGGCCTAATCTATGACTGATCTTGGTATTTAACAGGAAAAAAATTGAATAAGCAAAACTAAATAAAACAAAATTTATAGAGAATCTATGGGCATTTGCATGATCTTATGAGGATACTAATTAACTTGATGTGTATCTAATGGTTAATATCTGTCTCTTCTATGTGGATTTAGATTGTAGATTGTATAGAGGAGGAGGAGGCTGTGCTGAGGCCAGAGTTTTTTTTTTCAGCTTTAATTGAGTTTATTGGTACATTTTAGGGATACAGTACAGTTACATTCATTGTTGGGATCTTGTACCTCTACATGACAAGTCTTGATTCTCATTTTTTCCCCTTACCTCTGCCCTCCCTTCACCCCCTCCTCCCCTCCCTATCTACAAACACTTTATTTTCATCTTTTCATTCTCTCACATTTTTTTTCTTTTCCCTTATTACCCTTCCCCTACCCATCCCACCTTCCCTACACCTTTAGCTCCTTTCTTCCCATTTCTAAATGTCAGTAATCTTATTAGTATCTTGTGTATTATTGCAGATTATTCACACCAGAGAAACTATTCGGTATTTACACATGTGTGACTTATTTATTTCACTTAGGAGTATATCTTCAATATGTGTCCATTTTCCTATGAATGAATCTATTTTCTCGTTCTTTATGGCTGAGTAATATTCCATTTTATAGAAAAACCACATCTTCTTTATCCAGTTTCCAACGGATGGGCAAATAGGCTGTTTCCAAGATTTAGTTATTACAAACTGTGCCGCTATAAACATGGGTGCACATACTTCAAGGCCAAAGTTTTTAGGGTGCTCTTTGCTCTCAGAGTCTACACACCAGGCAGAGCTGGCATAAAATACTCCTGTTAAAAATGGAAAATCTGCTGTATTTTCTGGGTTGTGTGGGAATTTATGATTCTCTTTGTTTCTCTTACTAGCTAGTTGATTTTTAGATTTTCTCAAAGAGAAAGTTTTCAGGTATACTATGACCTCCCAAATGCCTAGACAGGAAACCAACAGGTGGAGTTTGGCAAAGATTCCTCTTCCCTCCTCCCTCTGCTCTCCTCCTTTTTCCCTTCTCCCCATACTTTTCTCTTTCTTCTCCCTTCTGCCACCTCTCTCCTTCTCTTCCCCTTTGTCTTCCTCCATTCTCTTCTGTTGTCATCAGGGAGCCTGCTCACGGGAACAAGGTTCAGGAGCTTGGACTGGAAGGGTAAGGCTCTAAATCACCAGGCAGACTCCAGGGAGGTTCCTCGAAGCTTTCGCTTTATTCGGGAAATGCACAGGCTTATATAGGGCCAACAATGGGGTGGGGAGCATGGGAGGAGCATTTAACATTTTGACGATATCTTATTGGAGGAACAGTGGAGTGATTTTTCTTGGGCAAGGCGAAGGAGTCACGGACTAGGGGCGGAGATGTAGCCTGTTGGACCCAGCATCTACGCCCTTAGGCGAGTTAGTTCAGGAGACAGGAGTGCAGCTCACCTGGCCCAGCCAGGCTTGAACTTCTCCCACACACTTCCTCTTTCCCTCCTCTCTTCCCTCTTTAAGGAGGTTCCACAGGAAGGAAGCAGTAGCCTCTTTGCTAAACTTCAGGTACCAGAGGACAGCTTTGTGACAACTAAGGCACTGCTGGGGCTAGAAAAGCCCCACCCAGGCAGTAGGTGAACCCATTTGTCTCCTCCAAGCTGGTGCCTGGTCTTCTGGTGACTCAGGGGAGTTCTCCAGGACCCGGTCACTTGGTGTGGATCTGGCACATTGTGGGTCACCAGCACCTGACATGGGCAGCCAGTCTGGCTCACGGTGGATTCCTAACAGATGTTGGCTTTCTTCTTAGACCCATGAAAGCCACAAGTTGTTTCTGTGGTAATAATTAAGGATCCTTGGTCACCGGAAGTTCAGCCACACACATGTGCTTGGGCAGGGTGAAGGAGGAGAGAAGACATCAGCTTTTGTTGTCATGGAGATGGCAAGAGCAGGAAGGAGAATCGTGTTGTACCTCTCTGAAATGTGATGTTACATTTAGCTTTCTGGTCACAGGTGAAGGACAGGTGCTTGCCTGCCTGGCCTCTCACCTAGGCTAATAAGCCCTAGTAGCTTGCAGGGTGAGGGACAAATTAGGAGGCTGAGGCCATTGCCTGGCCACCACAGTATACCTTCTTTGCCTCCTGAAACACCTGGCCCCTTCTGAAGAAATAAACACCAAGCAGTCAGTACCAACACCTTTCTTGCAGCCACAAAACCCAGCAGGCAGCTGTAGGTCTCCTGAATATCCTTTGTGATTCTGCCTATGGCAAGTGTGCCCCACAGATGACATTGGCTTCTGGAACCAGTTTTTCAAGCAGTGGTGGTCTGGAAACTACACGGGCTCTTCAAGTACTGAGGTTTCCTGATAGTTCTGCTCTCAGCTTGGACCAGCATGTTGGGACTAGGGAAGGGGTGAGCCTTGCAGCCCAGCTGCTGAAAAGTAGCAACCCCAAGGTAATGCTCCTACATATCCACTACCTTTTCCAAAGAGGGGAGAAGTGCAAGACTGCACCTCCCCACCCCTACCTGCACATAAACTCTTGTTCCTATTGTGCTGGCACCTGCACCAGTGTCTTCCCCACCTTTTTCTCCAATTATCAGGACTATGGACAAAACTTAACCCTCAGCGTTTGTCTTGCCTCTCCCCACTTCATCTTGCCAGCCTGATTCATCTTATTCAAGCATCACCCCGATGGTTCCTCAATCCAAACTCTTCATCAGCCTCCTGGGGACTACAGGAGCTGAGGTCAATGGGCTCTGTCTGGCCAAGCTGGATGGGATGGTGAATACTACTATGGAAAGGATGCAGAGAACACCTCAAACTATGGTTGGGACAGGTGCTGTTAGAGACGCTTCTGGAGGCAGGAGGAGGTATGGTCACCTGCAATACAGGGTACCCTTGACTGAACCTTAGCCTGCCTCTGACTTAGCTGGACCTCGTCTGGACAGGACAGTGCTTCTGTGGAGACTGAGGAGATCATGTTCCCCACCTTTCTTCTGCCCGTGCTTCCTTCTCCCCACTTTACTCTCTGCCCATTCAGGGCCCACACATCCTCCAAGGCTGTCTCAGGGATATGAGCACAAGGCCTCTTTCACAGAGTAAGAAAACAGTGAGCATGGGCCAGTATAAAAGTGAGAGAGGCAAAGGGAGAACATGTTCCTTCCGTCTCTTTGCTGACTTGAAAGAAAAGGGCCAGGGATTTAGCTCAGTGGCACCACTCCTGCCTCCTGACTTGAAAGAGGCTCCCTAAGCACTAACAGGAATAATGGCTCATTTGATACAGGTGAGCTAAGTGACAAGGACCTTCAGTGCTTTCCCGGAAGGACCAAAGAGTTCTGCCCTTCACAGCCCCTTCTCATCTTTGCATTAAAAAAACCCAAAACAAAACAGATTTTTCATAATCTTCTGTTGTCTTCCTAACCTCATTATTCTTTTTCAACAGTCTATAAACAGATTCCTTTCTGACCTCTATCCAGAGCAAATACACTAAGTTAGAGGCAAAAATTGCAGACACTACCATGCTTCATTGTCCACAAGAAGAAAGCTGGGTGCTATTCACTGCTGCAGAGCCTGTGGTGGGGACAGAGAGACAGAAGTGGGGACACTCAGATGAGCTCCCAGAACACCTGGCTACCCCACCCCCCATTGTGACCTTGAGGGTAGCCAGAGAGCCTGAATTTTAAGAGTCTGGTAACCCTGGGACACAAAGCCCTCAGGGATGGGGTCGGTGACCCTGTTAGGCAAGCCCCCTGGGCCAGGAAAAACACCAGCCAGGAGCGGGATCCAGAGCCTCCAGAGCTGTGATCCTTCTGAGTGAGCCCCTGAAGAGTGGCTGTGTCTGGACAGAGTAGACTTCCTGTGAGGAGCAAGGGGATCAGAGCATGGTGAGGCACGGACTCTGTGGATGTTCCAAGTTCCTTGCCTGGGCGTCCTGCCTAGTAGCTTGTGCCTGTGTCCTGCAGCTGCTACAGCAGGCACTAGAATGAAGCCAGCACCCAGACAAGCTCTGTCTAATTGTAGCCCCACACCCTGACCGATGCTTCTTACCTCACCTCTATCTCTTAAATTCGCATAGCGCATCTGTGAAACTTGAGCCCTCTTCTTTGCTCTACTTCTTGGTAATTTGACCTGTGTCAGGAGCTGTGCAGTTTATGGACTCTGTCTCTACAGGGGGTCTGTTAAGGTACTTCATACACATCTTAATGCTCATACAAGCTCTCTGAATACTAGCAGAGGTGAACAGCTGAGCTATTAGCCCCCCACCAGGATAGTTTCCAGGGCTCTCCCAACCTGTTCTTTTTCAGACACACCACTGGGTCTAAAATTAGCAGCGTGGAGTCTGACTACAAACCTTTGACACCATTAGCATTAATATTCAAAATTTATTTCCATCCAATCTGCAATCTGTCTAAATTGCCATTGAAAGTAGGCTCTGTAGTCTTTGGATGAGGGCCATGCTGTGCTGTAGTTCCCCAGGGCATAGTCCCTACTAGGAAGCTTTGCTATTTGGATAAATATTGGCACATGTCCACCACTTTCCTGTTAGCCACAATTAACCACACAGAGAACTGAGATCTGTGTTGCTGGAACTGCTGCCCAATTTATAAACAGAGGTCACACTTGCTCCTTTAAAAACCCATCATAATCATCCTAATGAAAGGTGAGGTTGATTACAGCAGTGAGCTCCTCTGGAATCTGTGTTGCTCCATAGTGAGGCAGGTTTGTTTCTTGTGGCGCTGCTGGATGTCTGGATGTACCTCAGCTTTGGGCAAGCTCAACCCTGAACGTAACCTTAAACACCGACGTCTGATATTCAGTAGAACAAAGGCAGCCTCTTGGATTTGTGAGTTTGGCTATTGATAAACAGTGGGCATTTGCCTCTTTCTACACATCTGGACTGGCTGCTCCTGCAGCTGGATTTTGTTAGAAAATGGGAAATGAGTTTTTTTCCTTTCTCAGCTGAGTTTGTGAATATGGACTCCTGGTCTGGCAAGTGCTCGCCAAGCACCTCGTTGACCAAGAGAAGGCATGTGTCAGTATGCACTGACCTGCAGGAAGGAGAAATTTAGTAATGTCTTTTGTAACAAGGATGTTTATCATTTATTTACCAAGAGGTTAGGAAAGGTCTCCATCATGGTTTGGTGACTTCTTTCTTTTGCTCTGTCAACCTTTTCATGTCATTTCTCATGGGTTTCAGTGGGATGAGGCATACTTGTGTGGTCTCCCTCCTACCTGCCTTTGTGGCCTGCAGCATCATTTTAGAGGTGACTATTGAAACCTGGAGAAATCACCATGGTGAATCCTGTGTCCTGACAGAGTCCCCGTTTCCCTACAAGAGATAGGTCAAAGTGGTTTGATGACACAAGCTGAAGAATCAAATATAAAACACTGGAATGCTCAGGAGAATGGGCCATGTTAGCTGATTCCCAGCTTCCTCAATTGATCTAAGGATGGGAACAGAAGCCAGGAGACTTTGCCATTGAAAATCAGGCTCCTAGGCTGAGACCAAGGCAGGTCTTCTCCTCCTCCTCACCATGCCAGTGATGGCTACAAGGAGCTATTCTGCTTGATTCCCACCCTGCCCAAGACCCTGAGAATCAAAGCTGACTGCTGAGCAGGATGGGTTGGTGAGTTATGATTTGATGCACTCCATTAGCTGCCCATGCAGATCAATGACATATGAAATATAGAAAAAGGAAGCTGGGGAAATGCAGCTAGGTTCAAACATAATTTTAAAACATTTCTGTGTGTCAAGAATAGAACTGAAACAGAGAAGTAAAAGAAACAGATTTTTTGAGGTTTCAAAATAATTTTTAGGCTAGATTTTTTTTTCAACTCTAGGGCTATGGCAAAATTACTTAAATAAAAATTTAAAACAAAAGTCATAAAAAAGTCACGGAGGAAATGAACGTGGTTGTATTGACTTTTACATTTCCAGCGATAAAGGATATCATAGACAAAATGACAACAGAAAGCACAGAGGACGGGGCAGTATATAGAGTTAAAGTCTAAGATAAATAACTAATGGTCAACCCAGTCAGTAAGAGCACGTACTTGCAGATGAGGAAGTATGCACAATCAGGGACAGGCAATACACTTCCTTCAAGGTAAAGTGCACGCTGAAATGAAAAGCCCTTCTATTTAGTTGGTCAGAATCACACGCGATGAGGATAGGGAATGAGTGACAGGAGCCACTATTTAGTGATGGAGGGGAGTCAATGTTTGAATCACATTTAGGAACAATTTAGAAAAGAAGAGTAAAGTTGAAGATGCTCTCATTGTATTACCTAAGCAACATCCTTTCACACACACAAACACACACACACACACTATCAGAACATGGATTGCTGTATTAATTGTGATGGCAATAAGCTGAGAATACTGAATTTCCATGAATCAGAAAGTGGTTGGATAAAGGTTTGTTTGTTGGACTCACAGCTACACAGCACTTCACATGAGCAACTTGGAGCCACAAATGCCACTGTGGCTAAATCTCCAGAATGGAGCATTTTGCACCGCTTAGAGTGGGAGTTATATAAATTGTTAGAACACACAAATCATTCGCGGAATTATCTGTAAATCTTAACTCCTGGACATGTACAGTATGCCTGCTCTTATAGGACATGGTGTCCTCTCTGGCACTCCCTTTTGATGACAGCTATTCTGTCCTGTCAGGGAGGTCCCTTAGGCCCATGCTCCCGGTGGTCTCTCCTCACTTGTTCTTGGGCCCAGTGATGGCCTGCAGGATATAGCCTGCTGAGCCCCATTCACAGGCCTGGAGTCATACAAGTCCAAAGCCATGTGGTTAATGAAGGAAAAGTTCAGGACGGTGGGACCTCGATGCAGAGGACCAGTGTAGAGAGCTTGGGGAGAGCCCCATGGGCCTCACTTATCTCCTAATATTACATCTTTAAAAATCTGCAGGA
>NW_022900920.1:7958721-7986935 GCF_012274545.1 Fukomys damarensis
TATATATATATATATATAATATAATAAATGTTAAGATTTGTTAAAGGGGTTCCTTGGCCTCCTGTGTTGTCACTGCAATGTTTTATGTAGCCATTTGCTTTTAAAATATTGCTTAGTCAGAAGTGCTGTGACCTGGCAGTTGGGAGCCACTGCCTGTGGTGCCTCCTTGTCCTTCTCTGTCTCATCCCCACCCAACTCCTCACGGCACAGGTCCAGGGACCCCTGGCCACTCCTGTGGGACAGCAGGTACCAGCCAAGCCTCCACAGTTAGGGTCCTAACTGTGCCTCTTGTGACTCAAATGCTAGTGTCCTGCAGGGTCACTGCTGTGGTTTGCCTGCTGGCTCAAACTCTCCTTGCAGCTTCACAGGCGTAGTGTACAGTGACAGCATTCTGCTGGAGAGGAACATTTCTGCCACTGCCATCCTGAATACCTCCTTCATAGCTTGGTGCACCTAAGCACCAGAGAGACTGCTGTCACCTGAAAACTCGTCAGCTCTCTATGCTCCCTCAGGTACACACCATATCTGGTTATTTGGGGCAAGTACTGTACCTTGAGCCAGTCACTGCCTGAGCTCTCCCCTTTTACCCTCCTCTCAGACTCCTGCTGGAGGATCATTCCCATTCTTCTCCTTGTCAACAGGAGAGGACCATGGTATAGGAGGCATGCCTTTGAATGCATATATATATATATATAAGCATTCAGCCATGTGTATGAGTCAGACTTCAGGGACTGTGAATTGCAAGTGCTTTGTCATTGTTTTAGACAAACTGTAGCTCATATCTCTCTGACTTGTTCATTTGTTTGTTTGTTTTGGTAGCGGGGATTGAACTCAGGTCCTTGCGCTTGCAAGGCAGGCCACCGAACCGCTGAGCTAAATCCCCAGCCCCTCTCACTGACTTGACTCATTCCTTTTAGATGAGGGAGAGAGCAGTCATTTCTGTTAGATGACTATAAAATGCTGCATATCAACAACGGAAGCTCAGTGGCATACAATTTTTGGAAATTATGCATCACTTGGCTCAGTATAGATTGCAGGAGAAACACTGACCAGCCCCATTGGAACCACAGGGGAAATCTGCATCTGGAAGCCCTCCAAGGGCATTGTGTGGCTCTGAAACCCAGGTCTTCTTTGAGCAAGCTGCAGAGATTGGCTTCCCTTTGGTACTTGCCCTGTGGATCGCTAAGGGACTTTCCCAGTCATGAGATAATCAAGGCTATTGGACATGGTCTCCTCCAGTCCATCTCCATACTTGAGACACTCTTGCTACATCTCACCAGTTCCTCGTTGTCCTTTATTTTAATAGGCTCACTTTCTACAGTGTACAAGATTTCATTATTTGTTCTTATGACAAGTCCCAAAGTGCATATTTCTCTCTTAATAAAATGAATTAAAATATATTTTCTATTGGAAATTAAATCTTATAAAATGTGTCACCCCACTAGGAGTGTTAGAACCTGCACATGTGAGGACAGAGATGTGTTTAGGATCACCACTGAGTGGCCCATTCCCCAGATGAGCCTGCTGCTTCACCCAGTGGCCCATCCCGGAACCCTGGTATCTCTGAGACTCACCCATATTCCTGGTTTACGGGTCCTCCTTTCACCACTGGGCTGCACACTGGCACTATATTGTCCCTTCTTGGTCCCTGCCCTTAGGCTCTTTGCATGAGTATTCTCATGACCCTTCAAACTCTGTCAGAGACTTGGTGATCTTAGAGCTCATCTGAAGACTGGGGTGAGCAGTTTTCATCCTCTGGCTCCTTGTCCCTCCTATAGTTAGCCCTAACCTCTACTGTGGGGAGACTCCTCCCGCTCTATTCTGCCCCAACACTGGCTCTCCTTCCCTTGTAGTAGGTGTCTGTCCTAAGATCTTGAAGGAGGCTCTCCCAGGGATCCAGGCAGGTGTTGCAACCTCTGTCCTCAGTGAACTCCACAATTAGCTCATGGGCCTAGACTGAAAAGGGAAATTGTCAGACTCTTGGTGGTTTTCAGAAATGTCATTCCCCTGTGGCCTGGCCATAGCCCCTGCTTTTGCTCTGATAAAACCTTCCAAGAGAGGAGTATGTTTGTGTCTGTTTCTGGCCCACTAAGTGGGAAAGCTTGTGACAATAAGACCAGAACACAGGCCTCCATCTCAGAGCTGTAAGAGAGGAATGAGATGCTATGCGATTCCTGATGGAAAACCCCAAAGGCTGTGGATTTCAGGCTGGCTGGAAGACAGCCCAAGGACTTCTCTTTACCTTAGCCCATGACACAGCATCTATATGTTCTGCTTGGAGCTGGTGACACTGGATGGCTGAGGAATGGTGTAGGATATAGTCAGCCAACACACACTCTTCCAAAACATTAGCTTTCTTGGATATCACTTTTTAAAAAGGTTTTTTGCCCTTAAAACATTGAAAGAGAAGTATATGGATAGCTATAATTTTTGCTGTTTGCCTCCAGAGATTCCAGTTTTAACACATTTGACTCTCAAATCAGTTTATAGTCTATGTCTCTCCAGTAGGAAAACATTCCAGTTGTGATTGCTTTGTCTTTCCTACCCACCCAATCTCTGTGATGGTGCTGTGGTCCGAATGCTCCTTTGTCAGAACATGGCCCCCAGTGTAACAGTGTTAGGAGGTGGGACTTTTAAGAGGTGAGTAGTTCATGAAAGTACTTCCCTCTTGAGTGGATTAATGTTGTTATCTTAGAGATGAGTTTTTTATTGCAAGATGTTTACTATAAAAGCAAGTTCATTTGTGCTCTGTGTCTCTCTCATCCTCTCTCCTTCTGCTATGGAAGGACAAAGAAAAGAAGTGCTCTCTAATGCTGGAACCTCAGCATTGAACTTCCCAGTCTCTGGAAATAGGAAAAATACACTTCATTTTCTTTTCTGTCTAATCTGTGGTACTCTCTTTCCACAGCACAAAACAGAAACAGATGGATATGCACAGTCTTTACCATGGTTTCCAGAAAGCAGTTGCTCATCCAACAACTGAGTTCTTTTTCTGTGTAGCCCTCACTTTCTTAATGAGAGGTGTTCTTTACTAGTGAGTGTTGGAGAATGTCCTTGCTCTGATTGTCACGTGGGAGGTTCTAGGGCCAGGTTCCTTGGGTGGCCCCCTTCAGGTGACTTTACACCACATTCCAGGCAGTTGTGTTAACCAGCCAATCTGTACCACCCTTTCTAAGTCATAGTGAGTCTGGGGCATCCTGTGCACCTGCAGGTGTCACTTAATTGATGTAGAGGATGTGTTCCATTACATGCTGTTAAGGCTTGGCAAGCATTTTTAACATCACACTAATGCAAACTAACAGTGATGCTAAATTCCATCCATTTTACAGCATTTCTTAAATGATTGGAGGTAGGAAGATGCGCAGGTGTTGAGACTAGCAACATTTTAAAAACAATGTTTTGGAGATTTATGTCCTTCAGCCTTAAAAGTGAATTTTAGATGCCAATTTTGTGGGTGACATGTGTAGCAGGCTCTTGGCACCCCATCCACTTACAGCAGCCATGAGAGAATGCCATTGTCTCTTTAGGGGCCGGAGGAGAAGAAAAAGGGTCATGATGCTTGAAACACAGTTCTTTCCAGGGTGGGCAAGGCCATCTGCTTGCTGCTTTCCTCAGAGGAGTGGGAATAGTGAAGGGCAAAGCTTATAGGGAGCTCCCATTTCACCAACAAGCGGCGTGCTGCTATGTGTCAACTTTCTAATGGACAGGCTGTCATTCTTTCCCACTCATCAATGGGCACAGTATGGCTATAAAGATGGTTTTCAGAGAGTTCCCTTCTCTTCTGAGGCCTCACAGCACCTCCCCTGGCCCTCCCATGAGCCACACCTTGTCCTGGATGGAATCTTGTGGAAAGTGAGTGAATAGGTGCAGGTTATTATGTGTGATCCATGCATGGTTATGTATTTAAAGGGCAGGTGAGAAGATGCTCCGGTGATTGCCCTTGCTGTGGTTTAGAGCTAAAATGGCCCCCAAGGCATTACGTGTTTGGAAGGCAAGTGGACCGTGGAAGTGTTACAGCTGACTTTGGTCAGGCGGTGTTGTGGTTTATAGCGGAATGTTCCCTCAAAGTCTCACGCATTCAGAAGTGGAGGTTTGTGGAAGGTGATTAGATTCTGGGGAATTATAGATGACTTGCTTGTAGGAGGTAGACTCTGGCTGGAAGAAGCAGGTCACTGTAGGCATGACCTAGAAGGGTATATTTCCATTTCTGGCTGCTCCATCAATCTTTCTCTTTGCTTCTTGGCTGCCATGAGGTGAGAAATTTTTACTCTGCTGTGTCCCTTTGCCATTACCATCCTCTCTTGGAACCAGCTAACTGGACTAAAACATGAGCCAAAATAAACTCCTCCTTTTATTTACAGATGTCAGACATTTTGTCCTAGTGACAAGAAAGTCACTAATACAGGTGGGGTCTGGTCAAAAGAGGCAGGTCACTGGGTTAAGGGAGTGATGCAGAAGGATATATCATTCTCCCCAGACCTTCCCTTCATGCTTTCTAGTTGCCATGATGTTAGCAGCTTTTCATCACCATGGTTCTCTGCTACGTTGTTTCTTCTTTGAAGTTCACTGACCATGAACTGAAACATGAGCCAAAATAAATCTCTGCTCCTTGGAATTGCAGGTGTTGAGTACTGTGTCCCAGTGACCAAAAAAAGTAACTAAGACTAATTTTGGTACCAGAGATACTGCTGTGATGCTACTTGACCATGTGGTTCTCGGGCCTTTGGAATTGGTTCGCAAGAGGAGGTTTGGAAAGGTTTGGAAATGCCACCTGGAAAAGCAGCCCTGAATGCTGTGAGTCCAGCTTTATGAAAGATTCTGATCAGAGCTCAGAAGACCAGAATGCTGATACAAAGGCAGATAATAAAGGCCAGGCTCAGGAGATTTCATTTGGGAGTAAGGACTCCATTAGCATTGGATTCCACACCATATGCATTATGCTTTGGCGGAAAATATTTCCACATTTTGCTCATTTCCTGAGACTTTGTGGGAAATTGATATTAAGGGCAGTAGACTAATTAATCTGCAAGGGAAAATTTCAAGGCAGCTCAGTGTTGAGTCTACGGCCTGGGCACTGTCAGAGACTTTTAGCCAGGTTTATACTCAAAGTCAAGAACAAAAAAATCATTTGAAAAGTTTTCAGTTTCTCCAGAAAAAGAGGACCAGCAAAAGTGGAGCAGAGGTGAGCTTGGTTACTGAAAAGATTAGTGTTAAAAATAAGCCAAGTTCTGTAAACAAGAGAGCATGTGAATAATCAGAAAGGCCCCACACTTCACAAGTTAAAAGATGGAAAAGTGAAAAACTTTGCTTTACAAAGTGCCCTTTCCCAGGGAACCCCGCTAGAGGAAGGCCCCTGAGGAAATGGTTCCTCAGGATTCCATTCACAGAGCTCTATCATCCAGGTACTCAGAGATTGCTGCTGCAGTCATAGTTCAAAGATGTCTGGCTACTCTGTGAGTTGGCAGCAGACTTTGTCATCCTCCATGTGATGCTGTTTCTACTAATATACAGAATATGAGAATTGAGGGCATTGGGGAAGCTTCCATATTGCAGAAGACCTGGAAGGTTGTCCAGTAATGCTCCTGACAGGGCTCTGAGCAAAGTTGAGAGAGTGAAACCAAAAATGAATTGGAGACCCTAAGAAGTTAAATATGCCGGGGACATGAAATATTGGCTGAGGAAAATAGCAGGCAATAAGCAAAGCTACCCTATAAGAGAGGCCATTAGAGCAGAAAACTTCAATGCTTTAAGGAAGGGTTGCCTAAGAACTTTGGAGTTTACATCTTTACCCTAGGTGCTGGGCATGGAGTCACAGGATGGAATGTTTATTTTGTTGGATTTTGGTCTTGCTTTAGTCTTATTGGTTTCTATCCTATCTTCCTCCCCTTTGGATTGGAAATATTTACCATGTGCCATTGTATGTTAGCAGCTTTTAACTTTCTTTGTGATTTTTAAAGGTATTCACAGCTAAGAGTTTGTCTTGAGTCTCAGAGGGACTTTGGACATGGACTTTTCAGCTGTGATGGAACAGTTAAAACTTCAGTAATTCTTTTGGATAAAGAGATGTGTGACTCTTTTAGGGGGTAGGGGCAGAATGTTATGGTGTGGATCTAAAATATCCCCTAAAAGTCTCCTGTGTTTAGAAAGTGATTAGATTATGGGGGTGTTATACCTGACTTGCTGTTAGAAGGTGGGGGCCTAATTGAAAGAGAAAGGTCACTAGGGCATGGCCTGGAAAGTTACATCTCCTTTCCTGTATTCTCCCTTCACTCTCTGCTTCCTATCAGACTATACTTGGCTCCTCCATTTTACTTTTCCACTTTCCACTCTTATCCTTTTCTGTCTGCCCTGTCTTGGGTGGATGACTTTGGCTTCCTGCAGTATACCCCTTAGTACAGCTGTTCCAGGTGCTACAGTTTGAATCTTACGTGTCCCCCAAAGGTTCGTGGGGTATAGGGTTGCTCCCCCATGTGCTACTACATGGAAATGATAGAGTGCTGAATGTATAGTACAAGCAGCGAGGACTCTGACACACTGGGGAGGCTCACTACACCCCAGGGATCACCCTTAGGACAAACCATACACATTCTATGTCAGCTCTGGTTTAGCTCTGGGCCAGCCCTGATGGAAAGGAATCAGAGACATTTGGCTTCTTCCTGTCTCCCCTGGGCCCCTGTCCCAAGCCACCCTTCTAAGATCTGGAATGGTTACTCACACAGAGCCACCTGGACTCTTGGGCACTCTCCTGCAGTGTCTCTGCCTGAAGCTGCTGGTGATAGTCAGGTATAGGCTTAGAGCTGGGCCTAGAACATGGAGCTTGTCTGAGTAAAGAGGCTTCCACAGTGTGGAGACCTAACATGACCCTGCAGTGTCAAGTGCCTCTGATTGCTCGTCTCACTCTAATCACACAGGAGAGGTGACTGGTTCTCTAAGTGTCACTTTAAACAAAAACTAAATGTACCCTCCTGAGCCCCAATTCCCTGTCCCTCAGTGATGCCCTTGGAAGATAATGATGAGAATGAATTGTCACTTGTATAAAATATGGGAAGCTGCTGGATTTGAAAAATCACAAAGTAACAGTTGGACCTTTTTAGTGACTATAGTGAGCATGGGGTGGAACTATCACTGAGGAATAATGGCGCCCTGATCTGGGCACTCACAGCCACATTGGCATTCAGCTCACACATCAGAGGAGAGGAGCTGAGTGACTGCCCTGCAGATGCTCTTCTGGCCAACAGTCTTCTCCCCAGAATTGCTAAAGCCTTGAAGCAGCCCTCTCTCAGGACCCGTGCAGGTGGCTGGCACTGTGGCCTCAGGGCACCACCTCAGTCCACACTGAAGGGACAGAGGGTATGGGCAGATATGGCTGCAGTTAAAGATGGGCAAGGGAAACAGTGAGGAAGGCAAAAGCCAGAGCAGCAAGCAGGACTCTGGACCAGTTTTCGTGCTGGAGCCTAGCTGCACCTGGGAGGGGGCTTGAAGGAAATTACTTGCCTGGGCCCACTGAGCCTTTGCCAGGAAAGTGGTAAAATACAGGTAAAATGCAAACTGAGGAGTATTGACAAAAACCCATCTGCTCAGTGATTCATTTTTAGAGCCTTTTCATATCCTTCATCTCATTGGAAAAAAATGATCAATTTATCAACTGTGAACTGGCTTAAGGGATTTCCACAGAACTTGGAAAATTTAAGTGATTTGCAGTATGTTATGCTGGATAAATATTTAATTTGCAAGGTTTTGGCAATCATTATATCTGTAATTTTTTTCCCCACAAAGATTATTAGGTCTCCGAATGGGCTGGTGAAAAGGGGCTAGGCATGAAGCACCAGGGCAGAGGCAGACCATGCATGAGCCTCTACTCTGTCTCTACTCCAGAATATCAAATATGCTTAGTGAATCTGAAAGCACTTAATTTCTAGCCACTCACAGAAAGGACAGATATTCACAAGCTGCTGTATATAGATCTTGTGGCTCTGCTTGCAGGTGATTTCACCTAACTTTCTCTTCCTCTGGTAAGGAAGAGCTTTGGGGTTCATATTCAGAGTACAAGGACTCCAGGTGCCTAATTGGTAACATGATGACTTGCTATTCTCCATACAATCCATACAGCATGACTGACCAGCCCCATATCGTCTATTACTATTTAGCAGTATTATCACACACTCAATATTTCAAAGAACACATTCTACTGTCCTCATTTCTGTGGGTTAGAAACCCAAGTATAGTGCAACTGGGTTATCTGCAAATCTGCATCAAGGTGTCAGCCAAGGCAGGAGTCTCATCTGGGGACTGACTGGGGAAGGATGGGATACAAACTCACTTCCTTGTCTGCAGCATGCATTTTTATAGGCATCAAGGGCTGGAAGCCTCATTTTCTTTCTGGCTGATGGCTAGAGTTTACCCTCTATTTCTGGCTGTGACTTCTCCATATAATTTAGCTCAGAGCATGGTGGCTGATTTCCCTAAAGCCAGCAAGGGAGAGGAACTTCAAGTGGGGTGGAAGTGTGGACCTTCAAGTGAGGTTGTCATGGAAGCATGCATATCCCTTTCCTTTGCTGTATTAGGAGCAAGTCATGCCCTGCCTGCACTTCAGAGAGAGAACACACAAGGGGTACACACCAGGGTTGGGGAGAAGAGAGTTAGGAGCTACCCTTGAATGCGACTGCCATGCCATCTTTTAAAGGAAGATGACATTTGCTTTCAATTGAGTCTAAAATTCACTGTAACATCTGAAAGCTTTTCCATTTAAGTCAGCAGTTCAACTGGTCCATGGATTTGGAGTAGTTAGTTGCTTTTCAGTGCTCCAGTTGCTCAACCTAAGCACTGCATGTCTGTCCATTTCTAGTTGTGCAAATGATTGTCCTTCCTTCACAGTCCCCTGACAATCTTTTGGGACCCCTCTGGTGTTGTCTAGCTAGAAAGATGATTCCCTGCTTTGTGGTTTCTACCCACGGACAAAGCTGATAGCTAAACGAATCATCTTGTTGGCTCCTTCCCACAGCAGCTTATTTGGGCTCATTGGCTGCTGTGCACACGAAGCATGGACCTATGCTTCTGGCACTAGTTCCTGAGAAAGTGTGGGAAGTCATTCTTCAGTGGGTAGTGGCTCACCTACCCTTTCCCATCGGAAGAGAATCACTGTGCTCTCTATCCAGCCTGCAGAATGCCTTCAGAGTTGCCTGGGATTCTACACCTAGCTCCCCAGTCTCTGGTAGATGGTTTAAATTCTCATTTTCTGCTCACAATTATCCTTTTGCTCCAAGTAGGCATATCTCAGCTCTGCACTGTAAACAAAACTCATTACTGAGGCTATGCCTTCCTGATGAATGTGGATGCTATTAACCCTAAGGGTTCAAGCACTTTTAGTCACCTTGAGCCTTATGGAGTGAAGGTTTCAGGATCATATACAGCAATAATATAGCCTCCATGGTCTGAAGTAGCAACAGGAGGATGAACAAAGGGCTTATTGCTGGGAAGAAATAACTGACAGATGCAAGTTAAAGGAGGAAAGGCTTTGCCTCACAGTTTGTACAGGTTTTAGGCCATAGTCGGCTAGCTCCAAAGCAGGGTGGCATGGGAGAGGGCCATGGCAGTGGAGAAATAGTCCATGGCAGGGTAGGCAGAAAACAGCAAGCAGTGAGCATTCTTTCCGCCTTTATTCCATTCAGGCTACAAGTCTATTGGTTGGTTCCACCCACAGTCAGTGTCAGCCTTCACATTATCCACACCTAGAACCATGCTAAATCAATCAGTGAATGCATCCAATTGCCATGAACTCATAACCCATGTTCATACCACTGTATTCAGCCATCTCCAAAAGGCCCCACTTATGAGTGCATAAGCCTTTTGTGGGAGCATATAGATTTAAGCTACTGAGAATGCAGGTTTGTACAGCATTCCTTTTTAAGGGGAGTAGGGGTATGCACTGACATTTTTTGATATTTCATCCCCTTATTTTAAATCTTTTTTGTTCTTTCCAAAAGTCCAGGCAATAGTGTCCAAACTATGGCCAGGACAGCCTCCATTTTCCTTGCTTATAGGGAACAAGATCTTCCATATTCACCTTGGATCTGGACTTTGGGGCTCTGTACTTAGAGAGCAAAGACAGGGCTTTGGTTACCCTTCCAGCTTCCAATCTGTAGGACTATAGTTTGCAAATCTCTGAAACAAAAGCTTTTCCCAGTCACTCTTCAGTTCTGCAAATATCCATGCTCTTTAGAACCTGTTCTTGCTGCTATATGGAATCTTCCTGCAAATGAATAGATCCCATCTTGTTTAGCTATCTTCTCTCCCACCAAACTCTAAAACATAATGAACACTCCAACCAGACAGGCTTCCTAGGGATCTCCTACTGTGGACAGCCTTAATTCACCCTGTGCAAATACTGCCCCACCTGTTTCCCCTAAGTGGGGGCCAGTCCTAAATGCTCTCTAGTCCTGGCCTAGCCCACACACCTTTTACCACCTTCTTTACTATTTCCCATTTGTCCTGTGGCTTTAAAACCTTCTTACCTACATCTAGGACAGGAAATGACTCAACCATTGGAGTATGTCCTCCAGGGATATAGGTAGCTGTCCTGGAAGTCAGAGAGGTTGATAAACATGTAGTAGGTAGATAGATAATTACAGATAGATAGATAGATAGATAGATAGATAGATAGATAGATAGACAGATAGACAGAGAAAAGAACACACAGGGGGAGGCAGAAATAGTTTTAAAATATTTTCCACAATTCTATGCAAGTGAGAGGCACCCAGAAAATGCCTATAAATGGATTACAATGACTATTTTGGTGACAAAAAGAAATATACTCAGAGAATCTTTTTAGGTATATTTTCACAAAATTTATCTCACAACTTCTAAGCACTGTGTTTTATTTTTCATAAGTTTTCTTCTAATCTCACAAAATGACAGATTAATCAGGTGACATATTAGGGTAGATATGGAAATCACAAACCTAGAAAAGTATCAAACCACTAAGAAAATCAGACTAACCCAAGTGATTTTTTATAATTATGCTAAATATATGTTTGATATTATAAATATTTTATGATAATATCTTATAATTCTACCTAAATGTGTGAACAGGTGGCTCATCTACTATTTCCCAACCTATTATGGATCATTTGTCTGAAACTGATAAGGCAATAGCCTCTAACTATCTGCCCTTAGAGGTCACTTGGCGTCCTCCCCTTGGCTGTCCCAGGACCATGCCTAGAACCCTCTTCTGGTTATTACTCTTCATACTGTCCCGTTCATTTGAGGTATCATGAGTTTATAGACCCAGGCAAACACCTTGTGGAGCCAGGGGCAGCCCAGGCCAGACCAAAAAGATAACCAGGCTCGCTGCTCTGGGAATCATGCCAGGGAAATTATTTATTCTGAGTAGGTCCTCCCACCTCTCCCTTAGTGCTACCTTTGCTCTGCTGTTCGAGGGTCCATGGGTCAATCTATCTGCAATACAGTGAGCTACCATAATCTCTTCTATGCATTTCCTTCTTTCAAAGTGATTCAAAGAACAGTTTTATTTTCTATCAAGGAAACCATGCCTTGCCATCTGATATTCTCCACTGTCTGTGATACTGGGAGTCAAGAGAGAAGGAATCCCTGTTTAAATATGCTTTTCTTAATGTTAGATAGTAAAGCCTTAGAGTAAAATAAGAGACACAGCCATAGGTCATGCCCTTTTGCATTTGTAAATTATGAACTATAAACCTCATTTTACCACTTATAGGTAATTTTGAAGTTGAAAGCATTTTAGAATTTTTAGACTATTTTGTGTAATTGCTACATTTATAAAATTGCCTGTAGAATTAATTAAGAGAATTTAAGTGATTGCATGATTTAAAGAGCTAAGAGGTATATTTTGCATATGAGAAGAAAACAGAATCCTATCATTTTCTTTTGTAATACAGTAGATTGATATAATTGCTATCCAGTGTGCTAAGAACAGTTGTTGACCCCATGTCCACACTCAGCAATAGCCTCTTTGGGGATGGCAACTCTTTGAGAGCTGCTGAGGACCATCAGGCTCTGCCTGGGCTCCTAGACCTAAAATCTAACCCCGGCTCAGTTACAGGAATATGATATACAAGGGTAGGATGCCTAGGGGACAGTTTGCTGAAACACAGACTGAGCCTGTTTACAAGGTCAGAGTAGGAACACTGCAAGGTTCCAGGTCTTGGAGTTGGGCCAGGGCTGGCACCCCCCAGGGATGGCATCTCCTGAGGGAGGCAGCATGGATCCCAGTGGTCAGGATTGCAGAGGCCAATTAGAAAAAGTCTCATAAGATGATCGTCTTCAGGAAGCTTTAATGTTGATAGAGTTTCCACCTTGGTATGCTAGGAGCATAGAAAAGCCAGCTGAGTGATCTGGACAGGTACATGATCAGCATGGTCAGCCCAGCTGCAGTCACAGTTCCAGGGATGAACCAAAGTCTAGTAGCAGGTACAGACTGAAGCTAGAGATGCTGCAGCTCTTTGTAGAGGCAGAGGACCCCTCCTAGAGAGGAAAGCAGGCATAGAACAAGAATATAAAATGTGTGCTGGGCTGGGGAACATGACAAGAACTTATTTATCTACTAGACAGCAGCAAGAAAACAACCACTTTCCGAAGTGCCATGTTTGAGCTGCTTTCTTCCTTCCTGTCTTAGGTCAGCCTTACCAGTGGTGTGAGTGAGCTCTGCTTTGCTGACCTTCTCTACATCCATTTGATGACAGAAGCTTATGAGAGGGCTGAATACAAATCAGACCCGGACAGATGAGATGGACAGCAGTCATTCATTAATATAAATCACACCCAGGGAAGAAGACGATGAACAACACATAGGGTGTCATGGTGGAAGCGGTACCATTTTAGCTATCACAAGAAAGTTCTACAATTTTCCAAAATTGTCTGTTCCTGTCATAGTCTAGACTCCCTGACTTCACTTTGTAAGCAGTACTGTGAATAAAAAGTGAATAGATATGTTTCTTCATGGGCCTGGGAATAACTTCTGGAGCCATAGATAGAAAACAGGGACATCTCTAGGGTTGGAGGTGACACCCAGCGAGGCTCACCTGCCAGGTGCACAGGAAGAGGATTCTCAGGCCCTCCAACCTCCATATGAGATACTGACAGCCACAGGCATGTATCTCTGCCTACGGACAATGGACAATCCTCACACTTCAGTACACCTAAGCATGATGGACATGCTGTAAATAACAAACTCTTTCTATGCACCTCACAGAGCTGGGAAGAAGTAAAAACAAAGTTCAGAAACAAGTAGCAGAAAAATCAGGAGTCAGGAGAAGGACCTGGCTTTGGAGCCACAGTTACCTTGACAGCCTCTGGCTACTGTGGGACCTTGAGCACAGTCATCAGATGAAATCAGCGGTCAGCTTGAGATGGAGCCGGATGGGAAGAGCCTGCTTCCTGAATCAAAAACTGAAAGCAGGAACTCTCAGTGCAAGAATTAACTAGAAGGGGAAAAGTCTGCATTTGGGAGGCTGTGGCAGGAGGTTTGCTGTGAGTTCAAGGCCAGGTTGGACTACATAATGAGTTTAAGGCCAGTCTGAACAACATAGAAAGATCCTACCCCAAAAACCAAAGCAAAACAAAGAGAGAGAGAACAGAAGAAAACATCCTTGTGACAGGGATGTGGGAATCCCTTTAGAGAATTTTTAAATACAGCATTACCCAAACATATGTGGCTGACCTGCATTTACACTACATAGGTGGTCCAAAGGAATCTCAAAATTTGCAAGTAGTCTGAGGAGAATGGCATCTGCAGGTACCTGTCAATAGCAGAAATGACCCTTCTCCAGGAAGATGTCTCCACTAGGTCTCTGACAGCTCTCCCAGATAGAGCTGCCACAGGCATGATTTCATAATAAACAACTTAATTAAATAAATAAAAATTACAAATGGCACAAGAAAAAAGAAACCAGGAGTAAAAAATCTAACAAATATGAAAGAATAAGATTTACAAATCTTGTACACACACACACACACACACACACACACACACACACACACACATATATTTTTTGGGGGGGGTGTTTGAGACAGGGTCTCACTATGTAGTTGAGACTGACCTGGAACTCACTATGTAGCCCAGGCTGATCTCGAACTCACAGTGATTCTCCTTCCTTAGCCTTCCAAATGCTGGGATTACAGGTGTGTGCTACCATGCCCTGCTAATGTTGTACATATTAAAATAACACAAAACTTAGTATGCTTTGTATGTTTGCAGTAGTAAAAAAGGAGGAGATATTGAATATTTGAATAGGGAATTTTCAAAGGTTAAGGATGACTAGGCACATCCTAACCAACACTTGTTCTCTTTCAATTTTGTTTAAATAAGTTTCTCACTTGTGATTTCTTGATGATCAGTTATGTTGAACACATTTTCATATGCTCTCTGGTCACTCATATTAACTTCTCTGGAAAAATAAGTATTCATATCTTTTATAAATTTATTTATTTATTTATTTGGTTAGTTCTTTTGTGTATTGCGGATGCTCACCTCTTGTCAGAAGATATGTGGTGTCCAAATACTTTCTCCCAGCACATAGAGTAAAAGGCTGTCTTTTCATGTCATTAATCCTTTCTTTTGCTGTGCAGAAGTTTTTTAGTTTGGTATAGTTCCACTTGGTGATTTTTACTTTTGCTGCTTGTGGTTTTGGTGTCATACCTACACAGTCATTGCCCAGGCTGACCTCAAGATTTTCTGTTTCCTTTAAAGAGTTTTAACTCTTCAAGTCTTACACTAAGTCTTTAGTAAATATTGAGTTGATTTTCATATGTGATGTAAAAAAAGGTATAATTTCATTCTTTTGCATGTGGATAACTAGCTTTCCCTACATGGTTTGTTTTGATTCTGTGGCACTTTTATACAATATTATTGATCATGTTTGCATGGTTTTTTTCTGGCCTTTCTGCTTCTTTGCATTGTTGTGTCTTCTTCATGTCAGGTCCATGCTGTTTTCTTTTCTATAGCTTTATAATAATATAGCTCAAGTCAAGAATTAGGATGCCTCTGGTTTTGTTGTTCTTTCTCAGCAGTGCTTTGGCTATTTGGGGTCTTCTGAGGTTCCATACAAATTTTAGGGATTTCCTCCTATTTTGATGAATCATGCCATTAGAATTTTGATAAGAACTGGGCTAAATCTATGATCTGTTGGAAGAGTATAAACAGTTTGTAAAAGTAACTGACTAGAAGGTCAAGTGTTCTAACATAAACTAAATACTCCGTATTTAAAAACTCAGTAAATAAATGAGTTAAAGGTGAAAATAGGAATAACAGGAGAGAAATGTTAGTAAGCTAGAAGATAAATCTAAGAAATTATTCAGAATATACTCAGGAGGGGAAAAATGGAAAGTAAGAAAAGAGGGACAGAGACACAAAGGGTACAGTGAGAAGTTCTGACATATCCAATTAGAGAAACAGGAGAGAGTAACCGAAAGAACGAAGAAACCATTTGTGGAGGCAAATGGCTAATTGTTTTATAAATTATTAAGAAAGCGTAGATGTCACAATATTTTAAAAACAAAATAATAAAAATAACAACAGTAAGAAAATCTTCATTAAGTCAAAGCTCAGTTAAATCACAGCACATTAAGAAAAAAGAAAATTTTAGGAGCAGCTGGAGAGAAATGCTGAAGGAGGAGCATCAGGCAATGAAAACTAATGGCAGGTCTCATGGTAGCAGCAATGGAATCTAGAAGATGTGGGAAAGTATCTCCAGGTGTAAGGAAAGAACTACGCATCAGTTCAAAGGCATAGTCTCAGCAAATTTATTGTTTTTAAGAATAACATTGAAATAACAATATTTTCAGAATAATAAAGCCAGCACAGTTTGTGATCCTCAGCTTGGAATTTTAAGACATAGAGCCAGGGGAAGAACACAGCCTCAGAGGGAAGTCTGAGATTCGGACAGAGTGGTGTGCAATGAAAATGGTGACTGTGACTACACTTGAGAGATGTGAGTGAGTTGAGGAGTTTAAAGACCTTGTGCAGTTTAGGCAGAGAACAGACCATTGCTTAGTGTTAGTTTTTGTTTAGTATCAAGTTAAAATTTGCAGGAAAGCTATGGAAAACAGTGAGGGTGTACTGGTGAGGTTGTGAGGGAGGGTATGTGGGATGGAAGGAAGGCAAGAGGGGCCTGGCAGAAAGCGGAGTTCTGCTGGCCAGGGCTCTCTCTGTAGGGGTTGGAGAGCTCCATGGTATGTGTTCAGAAGGCCAAAGCGTAATGTGCACAGAGAAGCTTCCAGGTGGGAGCATGCGTATTCCAGCTAAACTCACTTTGGACATCCCTCACTGTGCTATTTTTCTCTCCTCAAGAATATAACTGGATTTTCTTCTCTAATATAACAGTAATGATTTTATGTTGCTCTGTAATACATTACTAATCCCTAAGCTGTTAGGCAAAAATACTCTAAAATCAGAACCTATTCTCACCCCAAAGTGTATCCAACTGAATCATCTATTCCAGTTCTGTGTTGGTTATTAATGTTATACAGAATCGAATATGTTTTGTATTCTCAGAGTTTGTTAACTTCAAGGACAGAGTCTTGCTTTTCTTTTCTATTAGAATTGTCAGCAATAAGCAAAGAAAGTTTGATATAATAATAATAACCTTTCAGATCATCAATGGTACTCTAGAAATGTGTGTGTGTGTTATTCATTTAATTAGAAGCAGTCTTCTTCTGTGTTCTGTACCCTGTAGTGTTGTGTCAAACCCTCTGGATGATATTCTGCAAAAATGGAACCTCTTTTGTATATGTGGTGCCGAAGAGAGCAAAAACGGAACCTCTTTTGTATTCAATCAAGAGCTAATCACCTTTAATTACTTTCAAAATTAAATTTCTCCCTAGAAATGTTATTTATTTCTTCAAATATCAAGTTGTCAATAGAAGTGATTTGGAAACTGGAGATTTCAATGAATCTTAGGTTGGGGTTGGGAGGGAAAGGCAATAATGTGAATATAGAGTTGTTTCTGTGTGTGAATTATAAGCCATATTCAGATTGAGATGAAAGGTAGATGCATTTCTGAGAAATGTTTCCACTGGTCAGAAGTGACACTTTTATCTTCGACCAGTGAGATGCTATCTGTAGGAAGCTCACATATTTGAGAACATATTCTTGACAGTTTAGTGGGGATAACACTTGCAGTATCTCAGAGGGTTATTATTGAACTTAACTAAGGTAATGTGAATAGAGAGATGGACATATTTCAAGGCTAAGTACCTGGTGGAACTTATAAATCAATTCATTTTGGCATTTTTAACAACAATATCATTTTTGTATTCAAACTGGAGACAATTATGTCTTACTGTAATCACTCCTAGCATCACATCATTATTTGGTTTTGATTAGTATCTGGCTTCTTTGCCAGAAAAGCATGTCATGAGGGTGCCAGCCCACCCTATAAGGAAGGGGGCACTTCACAAGTGTTGTGCAGTTGTTTGCACATGCAGCCACGATATCAGCTCAACAAAAGTTTCATACAGAGCCACCTACACTCAGAAGGAGTAAAGAGACATCAGAAGGCATTAAAGGACAGAGGCCAGAGCCCATGGTTCCCAGGACAGAGGGTCAGCAGGAGGCTGAGTGAGCCATCTCCTCCCAGAGCAGGGTGGTGATATGTAGGGTCCATGTCCCACAAGGACCAACATCTGGCACAGCTCTGCAGTACCTAACACCCCTGACCATAGAACTAAGGGAGGAATTCAGCCAGAAGAGATGGGGCTTGGACAAAATTTAGATGAGGGAGCATCCCAGAATTCTTAGGATGAGGACAGTCTGCCATGGCTACCTCTGCTATTGGTGGGTGAGTAATCAGGGCCTGTATTCATGTGTGATCTTTTCTCCATCACTTTGCAAATAGGAGCTTTGGGAATGCTCCAACATCAAATGGAAGGATGAGTGAAAACCCTTCAGTACCCAAGTCAGCCACAATGGCTGAAGGGTGGGGTGTGAAGGAGTCACAGAATAATGAACAAGGCTATAGAATTTGTGTGCTGAATATCCCAGAACCTACACCTGCAGGTCCTGAGTCTAGAGAGCCCAGGTTTTGTGCTGGGAGCTCCACTCTGCAGTCCTGAGTCAGGGCTGGGGCTGAGCTGAAATCATTCAGCAGGAACACAGTCCTATACCCAGAGACTCCTGGACTGGAGTCTTCTCCTCCAGACTCACTGTATCCCCTCCATCCATCTTATACTGTGGTTGTCAGACCCTTCTCATATATTGCCCCCAAATCATGGCAGCACTCCTGAGTTTTGGACAGCATGAATGTATCTTGCCCTAATCTGGAGTCTGTGTTTCCTCCAGCTTTGTGTGTGTGCTTAGAGAAGCTGAATACAGCCAATGGGCAGGTCCAGAGTTTCACCATACCACCAGTAAGTGCACACACATCTTGGGGAGCACCTGTGTGGACCAGAGTGTTTCAGCTGCAGGTGGGTCCCAGCTAAGGCCCTGGCCCAACCCTGGAGGTGCAAGCACATGTCCTAAAGCCACAGATCACCTAGAAAAGTTCTGCACAGGCATACAACCTTCATCCAGAGTTCCACCATACCATTGGTAAGTGCATGCACAACTCAGGGAGCAACTGTGTGGACCAGAGTGGCATGGCTGCAGGTGGGTCCCAGCTAGAACCCTGCCATGCCCTGACCCAGAGATGTGGGCTCACATGCCCAAGCCACAGCAAACCTAGAAAAGAGCTTGCACAGGTATGCAAGCTTCATTCAGAGTCCCCCATACCACGTGGAAAAGAACTACACAGATGCATAGGCAACTACCAGAGGCTTGCCCTGATATCAATGATAAGTGCCTGAAGACCCTAGCCAGAAGCCTACACAGACACAGGAACTGGGGTACCCAACAATCAGCCAAGACCCATCACCCCTGGCAAAGGTCCCAGTGAGAGGCACATCTAAATACCATCTCAAGGGTGCACAGACCCCAGCAAGAAGCCTGCACAGACAACAGGTCATATAGAAACCCAACATTCTAAACCCAGGAATTGGTGTACTGGGAGCAGCAGAGTAAAGGTTACTTGGTGGCCTACTGAGAATTGAAGACCACTGGGTAAACAAAAAGTTCCCTCAACAAAGGCACAGCAGGCTGCATCTGTTAAAATGAGAGAACGTGGAAACAAAACCAGACTTCCAGATCACGTAAGGCAACTCCAAAGGGAAATAAGATGGAACAACCTGATACTCAACCACCTGGACTCCCTGAACTGGCAACAAAAGAGCACCTGGAAAAAATGAAATCAGAAATAATTTCTCAGATAACAGAAGAGATTGTGCCCATAGTACAAGACAAGATTAGTAAATCTAGAGTGGACACAGATAAAAAATAGAGGAGCTGGGAAATATGATGGAATCACAACACAGGAAACAAATGGAATCCATAAAATGGATGCAAACAGAGTTCCAAGAGATTAAAAACTCCATTGAAAGTTTTTGTAGCAGAATGAGCCTGTGTGGGATAGAACTTCAGATACAGAACATAGGATGTCAATTAGTGACCAGGAAAGGAAAAATCTCTTTAAAATAGTGAGGGACCATGAAAGATAAATCCAGCAGCTGCTAGACAATTCAAAGAAGAATAACCTAAGACTGACTGGAGAAAATTAAGAAACAGGAGAGAGTGCAGATGACATAAAAACAAGTGTTCATTGAAGTAATGGCAAAAAAGTTCCTCCATAGGGGAAAGGAGCCTGACATACAAATAAGTGAGGTATATAGAACTCCAACTAGCCCTCATAAAATAAATCTACACATAGGCATATAATAGTTAAGATTCCAGAAACCCAACAGAAGAACAAAATTTTATAAGCGCTTACAGAAAAGAAACAAACCACATACAAAGGAAAGCCCATCGGAATCACAGCAGACTTCTCAACACAAACCCACAAGGTAAGAAGAGTATGGAGTGATGTAATTCAAAGTGTAAAGGAAAACAACTTCCATCCCAGATTGTTGTACCCTGCAAAATTATCTTTCAAAATTGATGGAGAAATAAGATACTTTCATGACAAAGAGCACTTTAGGAAATTCATGAATTCTAAACCAGCACTCCAAAAGAATTTAAACAACATCCTAGGAAAAGACAATGAAGTTCACAACCCCAGGAAACCCAGCAGAATGAATCCATCAGATGTGACAAGAAATTAAATTCAAAGGGGGAGAATCCAACAAAAAGAAAAAGTCATGAAAAAGTATAAGTCAATACATATAATCATTGATGTTAATGGACTCAATTTACCAATCAAAAAAAATGGGCTGGCAGAATGGGTCAAGAAGCAAGATCCAACAATATGCGTCATAAAAGAAAAACACTTAATTAAAAAAGAAACCCATAGACTGAAAGTTAAGGGGTGGAAAACAATATTCCATGAGATAGGAACCCCCCAAAAAGCAGGGGTAGCTATCCTCTAGGAGGCTTTTCTCTGTCATGTGCCCTCTCCGGGGCAGGGCCACTCTTTCTCTCATCCTTCTGTAAGGTCACCAGTCTTATTGGATGAGGACCTTGTGATGTCATGTAGCCTTAATTACTTCTTTAAAGACACATCTCCAAAATGCAGTCACCATGGGTTAGGATTTTCATACACGAATCATGAGTTTTGAGGTTAGAAGCACACACTTCAGTCCACAGCAATAACAGCTTTTGTTAGGATCTACAACATTTTTTAGTGATATTTGTGTCTGGTTATTTTTGTATCACATGTGCCTGTGAATCCACCAATCAAAAGAAAATTTGGGATCTAATTATAAATTTTACAGACCATATCTACTCTTTGTTACTTTGAGTCCCTCTGACTCAAAGTAAATGTCATCCTGAATCCCAGTTCATTATTTTCTTTTTGTTTTCTAATTTATATATTTTTTCTAAAATTATATGGTTTATTTTAAATCAATAATTAATTAACCACTTTCACACTACTGGTGGATCTTCACACTGAGCTGCATCTATAGCTCTTTTTCATTTTTCATTTTCAGACAGGATCTTAAATTGGTAAGTTGCACAGGTTGGGCTTGAACTTGGCATCTTCCCACCTCAGCCTCTCAGAGTGCTGGGATTAAAGGTAGCACCACCATGACTGGATGTAAGCACAGCATATTCCTGCATGCAGACTAGAAGAACTCAGTTTGTTCACTTAATATTATATTGCTACTAGTAAGCTATATGGGGTGTGTCATTGTGTTTATTCACTTTGATTGCTAAAAATGTTTCACTGTGTCTGTACCAAAGTTCACTGATCCATTCTACTACTGGCTCTCAAATGGCTTATTTCCAGGTTTTAGTTATTATCAACGGTGCTGCTGAGGAATAATTTGTGTCTCTAGTTATTCATATGCAAGAATTCCCTTTGGGCATTTATCTAGGAGCAGAATGTTTGTGGAGTGGAACATATGAACATTTGACTTCAGGAACTAACGTCAAGGCTGTTTTTCTAAGTGATTATTCTAATTATTACCCGTAGCAGCAATGGGTAAGAAATTCTGTGGATGCACCTCCTCACCAGTGCCTGGTATTCATGCCCCCGGTGCTGAGTGTCATTTTGTGTGTTCACCAGAGCGGTTTTCCCACTGAAGGAAGAGGTGGAAGGTTTTGCTGAAGGGCAGTATTTCTTCTCTCTCTCTCCACACAGCAGCTCCCATGGTCATCAGGATGCACACGATGATGCTGAGAGCAGTGCAAACACCCACACAAAGTGGATATTTGCAGAGAATTTTGGACAAAGACTTGTGTTAGGGTCTAGCAGTTAAAAGTAAACACAATAGTCCATGCTGCTTGAGGAATCACAATCTAGTTCAACTGCTCATTAAGTCATCAGATGGATTGAGTAAAAATCCACAGGCATTTTCTGAATGATCTGTGGAAATGTAGTGTAGACTCTGGTCCTAGTTCATCATTCACTCCAAGGTGTTGAATAGCCCTATGAGAAACCTCAGGCTCAATTTCTCTTTCCCAACACCACCTATTCTGCAGAGCTGCCAAGATAATCAGGTGAGGTCGCCAATGTCAAAGTACTTCATAAACCAGCTCCAACACCAGTTATTTCTTTAATGTCAGCTGGTACAGACTGGTTTGTAGGGACATGGCCAAAAACACTTTAAACACATCTGTGTTAGTCCCTTTTCTCATTGCTGGGAGAAAATACCTGACACAACTTAGAAGAGGCTAATTTCATTTTGACTCACAGTTCAGAAGTTTTAGACTGTGGTCCCCAGGCTCCAAGACAGAAATGGCATTGCAAAAGGGCATAGTAGAGGAAATGCTTCTCACTTCATGGTTGCCAAAAAGCAAAAAGGGCGGGGGAGAGAGAAGCTAAGAGTTAGCAAGACAGATATATCTTTCTATGTCATGTCCCCAATGATTTGCCTCAAACCAGACCCCAGCTCCTAATAGTAAGTCAGCTACAGTGTCCCCATGATCTGGTCACCTTCCAAACACATGCAGGTTTGGGGGCCAATTTAGATCTAAACCATAACAATAGTTTTATATAAATAGAGTGAATGTAAGCTGGGTGAAGTTGCCACCACCTTGTCTGAGCATTCACCATGTGTTCAGGGAAAACAATGCCTCCTGGAGGTGGGGCTCCAGTAAATGTCTCACTGGTGGGATTTGTATTTCCATTTGTCTCCTGACGCAGTGAGCAAAGAATGCAGCATCTTCTACCCATCCATGAGGAGCATAAATCCAATTTCCCTCTTTGTGTCTGGGAGCATAAAAACAGACTCATTATAGACACACATATGACATTAATTTTGCTTTATATATTTATAATAGAACTTTTGATGTAGATGTGTCATTTTGTGAGTCTGTATGTATCATTTCCAGTATATATAAAACACTCCATATTTTAGCATTTCAAGGTCAATGTACAAGTAATTTAACGTCATAACACAATAACATATTGATTATTGTAAAGAAAACAATCTTTCTTAAAACAGGTTCTTATTTCTTCTTGTATGAATGACCAAATGCATAGAATCGCCTGTTAGACTGGCAGAGAATAGGTTCTGTGGGAAGACAGGTATTAATAAATGATTTTTTACTACATGTTTCCCAGCCAATCCTGTTAGTTCAGGAGGAATTGTGGTGGCTCAGTAATCCTTTTAGCAATCACAGGGACCTGAATATGTTGAGAACCCAGAGCCATCAGAAATGGTATCACTTTTCTTTAGCTGATTATCCTCAAAATCAGGGCCAGATTGATATGATCAAATGGAGAACTATTTTAAGAATTGAGACAGTAGTTCTGAGAAAACTCCGGTCGACCAATTCTGGGGTGGCATCTTTCACTGTTCTGGGATCAGACACAGTGGGTAAACTGAAGGCTTTGTGAGGCATTGTCAGAGTCTCTTTCTTGGCATCATCCCTGCTGGAGTCCCCAGAAGGATCCAAATAGGATCTGGAGAAATCTAGACCTTGTATGCAACAGTAGCTGGGTTTCCTGTCCACCAGCAGGGCTTGTAGCACTGCCTGCTTTGAAGGTGTCCCAGAAGGTCCATGCTTGCTGTGCTACTCATACAAATGGGATTTGCTGAACGGATTTGTAATTCAGGTGCTTTCTTCAGAATTGATTGTGAGACCAGATTTTATTTTGTGTGCAAAGCCAGGATGCAAATGGCTGCCTTAGTGGCATGGCCCCCTGGAAAGAGTCCAAAGGCATTTAGTGGAGAGTGAAAGAAGTTGTTAAAAAATCTCTTGGATTCAAATAGCACAACAGGTGGAATTTGTATTTCCATTAAATGCTTTTCCAGAATCTACTCACTGCTGGTGTCTGTCTCATGTCTGATAAGTAAAAGCAAGAATGTTTGACTTGTTTTTGTTCTTTTTTTCCTACAGAATCAATAAGGATATGACTTTCTATTCTGTATGCTGAATGATAGCTTTGGAGCAAATGTAGTGACCACCCCAGGAAAACCCAAAGGATTAAGAGCTTCTCTTTCCAGAGCCATCCTGCAATTTTATCCAGGGCTTCCTCCCATTCTGTGGAAAGAGCTCGAGCTCGCTGCTGAAGGAAAGGAAAAAATGCTTTCCCTCTCCCTTCTACTCCTGCAAATATCTCCTGCTGGTTCTGAGCTCCTGCTCAGGTGTTACTATGATGATTCAAAGGTGTCCTTCTCCAGGCAACAGAAATCAGAGCCTCAGGATAGAGCGATCCATGGAAGCACTTCCAGCCTCAGCTCCTGCAGTGAGAATTTTGTCTTCAGTAGGGAAGGACACTGGGAAAATTTCTTTAGGAAACAGGAGTTTCTGAGAGAGGGTTTCTGGAGCGTGCAAAACGGAGGCAACGGTATTAGGTCCACAAAAGTAGAGACAGAGAACTAATGAAATCCTCTAATAATGCACAAAGGACTCTGTTTATTAATGATGGAGGCTCTTGTGGATCTGAGACATCTGAGAACTGTGACTAGAGTGAGGAGGAGGGCAAGGGTGTCAGATCACATCCTCTATGAACTTGGAATCACTTGGGAGCCATAAAAATGTCAGTGTCTGCTGGGTGCAGTAGTGTACACCTGTAATCCCAGCTACTTGGGAGGCTGAGGCAGGAGGATTGCAAGTCAGAGCCCACCTTGAGCAACTTAGTAACTCAGCAAGACCTTGTCTCAAAATTTAAAAAAATAATGCTGGCAGTGTAGCTCATATAGTGTCCCTGAATTCAGTCCTTAGTACCAAAAAAGTGTTCACTGACTGTGACCCACACCAACCATCTCAGAAACTCTGGATATCAGTGTTTTCTAAACCTTGTGAGTGATTACTCTCCATTACCAAGACTGAGAGACAGACCAAGAATCTAGACCTGATCAGAAGTATCAGCTAGCAGAGTGAGGGCACAAGAGCCATGGCCTGGGTGACAGATCTTAAAAAGCAGGCATTCTGAAGTGGGTGTCTGGGATGGAGAGTGCAGAGGACTTGGCATGACTTGTCAAGTACAATACCTGACTTTAGGTGTCACTTCTACAAGCCTAAGTTTCTCACGGTTTTGGCCCATTTTATAGTGCTTTAACAAAATTTCTGAGACCAGGTGATATATAAGGTAAAAAGATTTATTTGGCCCATGATTCTGGTGACTGAATGGTCTAAACAGCGTGGTGTTAGTGACTGGTGAAGGTTCTTAGCCGAATTAAGAGGTGGCAGAGAAATGAAAGAGAGCCAGTCTGTGATGGAGCCTTGCTTTATATCTGAATGTACCAGAACTGACTTTCAGGAGACCCCGCTCACGCTGAGAGAACAGCGTTCCTGCACTGGTGAGAATCGGGCCTCCGGAACCTGATGACTGCCTGCTAGACCCACCTCTTACGTTTCCTACCACTGCAACCCTGTCACAGTGGGCACTAAGCCTCACATATGATGACAGGGGCTAATTACTCAGACTGTATACAAATCATCACCCCCAACTAATGAAATATGACTTCTAGGTGTGTCTATGAGGTATTGCTGGAAGAGACTGGAATTTAATAAATGGCTTAAGCAAGGAAGATCTGCTCTCATCAGTATGGCAGCATTATCTAGTCTATTCAATAGAATTAGAAGGTGAGGGTGAATTCTGTTTCCCTCTTCTTTAGTTGGGTCATCCATCTTCTGTACTTGGACAACAGAACTCCTGGTGCCTGTTCCTGTTCAGACTGGATCTCGCCACTGGCTTCACTGGTTCTCAGGCCACCTGGGGACTTAGAACTATAGTAACAGCTCTCTTGGTTCTACCTGTTTTAAGATGACATATCATGGGACTTCTTGGCTTTTATAATCATGTGAACTGATTCTCGTGATTCTCCTAATAAATCTTAGCTCTCCTTCTTCTCTCTTTCTCTCTTTTGCTGTGTGTGTCTGCACAGTATCTGTTTTGGTTCTGTTTTCCTGGAAAACCTGACTGATACACTGCTTTTGGAAAAGCTTGGCTACCAGAGAAGAGAACCACTGCAGCACAGTAACCTAACTGAATCCCAAGGGCTGATCCCAGACATTGCAAGACCAGCTTCTCGTTCTGGTGCCCTGCCGAGTCTCCATGTTTGTCTGAAGCCTACCTTTCTTGGATCATCAGTTGTCTGTAATGTGTCCTCAGGTTAACACTTACTAGCAGGGGACATTGGTGGGATTATTTCCTGAGCTCCTGCCCCTTTTTCGTACATGCAAGACGTCTTGACAGGAAATCAACATTTTAGGACTCAGTATCCTTTCTTTTCCCTCTGATTTTCTAGAAAGTCTGGATTTATTTCTGGCATAGATTTGAAGTGGAAATCACTTGCTCGGGGATTGTTCCTTGAAATTAGCATTTTTATTCTTGTCTAGAAATTTCTCTCCTTCCTTCCTTCCTTCTTTCCAACTAAAAATGTGCCATGGTATTTCTACATCCAAGTTCAAATCTCTTCTCATAATTTTTTTCTGTTTTGGTACTGGGGATTGAACTCAGGACCTTGTGCTTTCCAGGCAGGTGCTATGCTGCTGAGCTAAATAAATTCCTGGCCCTTCATTTTTTTTTGCACCATGATTGCCCTTCACATATACCTGTGTATTTCTGCATTCTGAATGCATCCTTCAATTTGTGATGTTGACAATGTCCTCTGTGGTAGTAGAGTGTTGGTCCCAGATACCGTGAGTCACAGGATAGAAGAGCTATTTTGCAGAGAAATTATCGGTGAGGCAAGTGACATTCAGCCCACGGTGGAAGCAAGAAGGATGTAGGCAGAAAATGTGTAGGAGTCAGTTTTTGTGGATCCTCATCTAGGAGACTCAGGAAAACCTCCCAATCCACTGGCACCTTATTATCCATCTGTTCCTCCTTGATCTTACTCTGCTGCTCTTCAGGGAACAGTGACCCCAATGGCCCACTGATATTTGTGCCCCTGTATCTAGGAGGCCTCCATCTTTCATGCACCCAAACCTGGAGGTTCCCAGGAAGGTGGCCATAGCTCTGCCAAATCCATAGCAGGACTCTGAATATCTATTTTCCATGCGCTGCAAGCACACTCATAACAATGTTCTCTCAAGGGCTGGAGATTTAGCTCGGTGGTTCTACTGCCTGCTTCACAAGGACAAGGTCCCAAGTTCAATCCCCGGTACAAAAAACAAAAGAAAAAAGAGAAAGCAATGTTCTCTCAGTCTGCTTGGTTTTCTTCGTATTCATATTATCTTCTAGGGAAACCACTCAAATTTATTCTATACCTCCATGATTACTTTCTGACAAAATCACAACTGCTTTTTATCACCAAAAATGTAGGTGCATATCATGCTATTCAGTGTGTGTTGCATATCTCAGCAGCTCATCCATATCTCCTTTAAAATTAGAAGCAATTTATGTTTACTTTTATATTTGTTTGAAAGATCTCTATTCTTTCTTTCATTTAATGGAAGATGTTGAACAGCTTTCAGCTATTTTCTTTTTGTTCAGTCAGTTCACACTTTTCTGTTATCTGATTTTTGCCTAGTTTTCAGAATGTTCTTCTCTATATTTTTTGTCAAAGGATAAAATTTTTGGACACCCGCAGTGCTGTATCTTATACTATTCTCAAGTGTAGACTTAAGTGGCTAAGCATCAGTAGATAGAGAACAAGAAGGAACACATTTTGTCTTAGCCCTCTACTTATTTTCTCAACGATCACACCCCTTTTGAGGGTAGATTTGGGTGGTGACAAATCTGCAAAATAATCAGAGTGGCTCTTATTTTTATTTTGACAGCAGACTGTCATCCAGGACAGCTCTTGGGATAAGGTGATGACTACTCTTTCTTTGCTACTGATCCTGAACTGTGCAGAGCTCGCTTCTAAGGCCATCTGTATGTTACAGCACATTCTCCTACCACCTTGCCATCTCAGCACTTCATCTGGGGACATCATATACTAGGATACAATATCCATCCCTAATCCTTTGCCATTTTTTTCTGGGTGTTGTACACTTCACCAAATCAAGAAAGACATGGAGTGTATTGGAGAATGAAGGGAAAATAAAACCCCAGGCCTGCATAAAAACGACAGAGGGTGTAGCTATGTAGGAACTTCATTGGGTCAGACTTCAATTTTTTTGCATTAGGAGGCCACAAGACACAGGAGAATTTTCTAAGACCTGTTAATCCTCTAGTAGTTGAAAATGCATTTTGTATTCTAGCAAATGGTGAGTCACAGATTTTTGTGTTTTTTTTTTAAGTTCTTAGAATTGATGACCATAATTTAAAGCCAACTGGCAACTTCTTTTTTTTTTTTTTTTTTGGGGAGAG
>NW_022900920.1:7987109-8042991 GCF_012274545.1 Fukomys damarensis
TTTGGAGCAGAGATAGAACTCGGGTCCTTTGGCTTTCAAGGCAAGCAGTGGCACCACTGAGGTAAATCCCCAACCCTGGCAACTTCATTTTACAGTGAGCTTCAAGGGAGCCAATGCCCAGGGTTCTGGACTTCTTGAGCTTCTTGGACTGGCCTAAGTACTTGGCATGGCTCAGTTTAGGAAAATAGACTTGTTATCAACATTCTGTGAAGTAATGTTCTACAATATGAAGTGACATAAATCACAAAAATGCATGGCTTCTCCTAGAAGGCAAGAGTGAGAGCCTGGGATATGAGATCACTGAATGTTCAAATGATCACCCACCCCCCTATGCCTGGGAGTCTTCTTGTCTGTCCTGCACCTTTCCTGTCATAGTGGGTACCTGGATATCCCTCTGTGGTCCCTGAATATGGCACTAAGCTAGAATGGCGGCCAGACAGAGCACCTCAAATACACAGCACCCCAGCCAGTGAGGATGCTGAACTTAATGAATCTCAAACTGGGTTGTGTGAATCACAGGAAGTGAAAACTCTATGTTGTCTAAAATGGGATCATGGTCCCGAGAGGCTGCGAGGAGTGTTGGAGCCAAGGAAGAAAAGCCTGAAAGGGTCAGGTTCATGGCCTGCAAAGCAGGAGAACGAGGAAAGCACTGGGGAGGGAGAACAGGCACCCATGGTTGGGCCTCTATCCCATCACTTGCAACTGTGAAAAGACACAGAATATGGTGGACAAAGGAGAAATAGGGAGCTCTGTCCTGTCCCTGCTGAGACTGAAGATGCATTTCCAGAACTGAGACAACGACCTTGCCCTGTGCTGCAGTGTCCCAGACTCTCCCCTGTAAATGTGGGCTGACACTGACAGTCTAGTGTACCCACCCAAAGGCAGGGCAGGATGTAGTCATTCTGGGGGACCTGCAGCTTTGTCTCTACACCAAGTGTGGGCCGAGGTGTCTATCCAACCTGTTCCTTTTCATAGCCCCAGCATCTCACTCATCTGACTCATTACCAGCTGTCTGCAAGCCTTTCCCTCTCTTCCAAATGTCCTTCATAGTGTCTTTGAGTAGAGAAATATCTCCTCGAAGGTAGTTTTCCTCCAGAAGAGGAGAAAAGAAAATGCTCTTTTTTTTCTCTGTGATATAACATTTCTTTAAATGATTTGGAAAAAAAATGTGCGTATCAGGTTTTAGGAGGAAGGAACAAGAGATTTAATTTGGCTCAAAGTTTCAAGGGATTCATTTCATGGTTGGCTGGATCCAAGGCAGAAACATCATGGCAGAAGGACACAGCCGAGCAAAGATGCTTAGCTCACGGTGGTTAGGGAAGCAGAACAAGGGAAGAGTGCCAGAGAGAAAGGGGCCAGGGACCCAGCTGGACTGCTGTGTATTTGAGGCGCTCTGTCTGGCTTTCATTCTAGTTCAGTGCTGTATTCAGGCACTGCAGAGGAATACACAGAAACATTGAAAAGTATGCTTTACTAATCCTCTGGATGTTTATTAATCCAGTCAAGTTGACATATCAACATTAATGGGCATAACCTCTTGCCAACTTGACAGCTAGACACATCTCCTTAAACCATACTTCATCTCTAGAGAAAGACAATAACAATCTCATAATTGCACCTAACGTGATACCTAACATGCAATTACCTTGCATACAGCCAAATATGCAAGAAGCCCTTTTTTCAGTCTCAACAGTTCCAGAATTTTTCAAAAGACCAAGTCCAAGTCTCTTCTGACACTAAAAGTAAACTCTTTGCTGCAACCTTCTGAAAAATAAAAAAGAGACGAAAATAAAGTGATATAATCTGAAGTACCAGGGTAAACATTCTCATTCCAAAAGGAAGAAATGAAGTGGATAGAGAAAAGAACTAGACGAAAGCAAGACCAAAATCCAGCAGGGCCAACATTAAGTCATTTAGCTTCATGTGGCGCATCTAGAGCATATGATGGGTGGGATATAAGTTCTAGAATGCTTGAGGGGCCCTAAGCCTTGCGGGTTGCAGCTCATACAGCCTCTATTTTGGGCTGGTTCTGCTCATGTCCTGAAAGTTTTCTCAGCAGAAATCCCATGTTCCTGGGATCTTCAACTTCCTAGTATCTCCACTACACTTTCCACTTTATTCTCATAGCTTCATGAACTCGCCTCTCAGGAGCACTTTACCTTACCTCCCTTTGAAATCTGAGTGAAAGCCTCCCTGATTTCACAATTCTTGCATTATGCATGCCCAAACAACCAATACCGTGTGAACAATGCCAAGTTCTGTCAATAGCTTAAGCAGTAGCTGGGCACACTTAGACCATGGCTGCAGTGGCCTCTGAATGCATCAATGGCTGAGCCCAGTGAATTGAATCCCAGGAAAACAATTTCTTAGGAGGCTATTCTTGAGCAAAAGTCTCAGGAAGTCTCCTCTCAAATGAAAATTTATACTTTTACAGCAGTAAGCCTATGATGGGTAAGGTCTTGCTGATTTTTGAGATGTTTTCAGGGAATCCTCTCCTTGTACATGTACAAAGTACTCACTTTCTTTTTAATACTTCTAATGTCTTTAGTAACAGCACCTCCTTCGACTCCAACTTTACATATCATTTCTTTTGGAACTAAATTCAAGTTTTTCAATTTTTTTTTTTTGCCTTCGATTCCATTCCGAATCCAGCTAAAAGTAGCCAGCAGCCACAGCCCTAATATGGACTCCCATGAAATTTCATCTGCCAGATCACTCCATCCACCATCCTTAACTTCAATCTCCAACAAAGTCTCAAGACATGGACAAAATGTAGACAATTTTTTCTGCCAAGTGCAACATCCTTGACCTGTAGTCCAGCTCCCAATAGTCTTTGTTCCCAATACCCTGAGCATGGCTTTTACTGTCTGAATTCTTATCAGCATTTTAGTTGTCTAAACTCTGACTAGAATCATTCATTATGTTATACTTATAGAATTCTAGGACTTCTCTAGCTTGAATCACCAAATCTTTCCAAAATCAGTTCCAAAGGCTTCTGAATAATATGGTCAGGAACAGTCATAGCAAAGACCCTTCTTTTCTGGTGTCAATTTTCTGTACTAGTTTTTCATCACTGTGTCATAATATCTGACATCCACAATTTAAAGGAGAAGAGGTTTAATTTGACACACAGTTTCAAAAAACTAAAAGGGCAGGAGACTGCCTTACTTAGAGTGAAGAGGCTCACAGGTGCATATTGGACACAACCAGAGCAGGGTCTTATCTTCTCCGTTGGAAAGAGCCTGAGATGGCCTGTGAGGGAACCTGATATCAGCTGTTTGCAAACACACTCCCTGGGCCTTCTGTAGCCTTGCTTGGTGAGAACTTTTTATCTTTATAGGATAGCTGTTCAGGCAGGGGTTATTTGGGGGATGTGCATCATTTTGGAGCAGAAAGCCAAGGATGAACAGAAGAACCAGAGGATGGGTGTCTCAGATGTCCTTGCATACAAGCCCAAAGGGATTGCAGAACAGCTTTAGCTAGATCAAGCTGGGTTTCAGCTTGGAGGGAATACTTATCTTTCTGATTTAGATCTAGAATGTCTCCCCAAATCTCATTTATTCAGATTTTTGGGGTTTGAAAGGTGACTGAATCATGGGGTGGAGCTATACTCATCAGTGGATTGACTCATTGATGAGTTCATATCTAGTGGAGTGGGGTGGGAAGCAGTGTGTCAGTGGGGTATGTCCTTGGAAAGTGTATTTCTTTTCCAAACTCCTCCCTTCTCCTTCTTCTTCCTGGCTGCCATGTACTGAGTAGCGATTTTTCTCCATTCCTTCCTGCTATTTTTTTTTTTTTTTGGTGGTACCAGATATCAAACTCAGGACCTTGCACTTGTCAGGCAGGTGTAGTGCTGTTCTGCTCCTTCCTGCCATTTTGATTCTGCCGTGGAGCCAATATAGCATAGATTGAATCCCCTAAAAAGCCATGAGTCAAAATAAGCTCCTTTTCTTTAAAGTATGGGTGTTGGGTATTTTGTACTACTGACAGGAATTTGACGAATACACTTATTGTGCCAAAGAAGTGCCATTGCTGCTCTTTTCCTTGGATGTACACATATGGACGTGGCGTGGATACAGTTTCTCTCGCAATGTAAGACACTATGTGTCCTAGTTCTATAGATAATAGTCTCTCTCCTTTACAGAAATGACCTTTCATCATGTACCCCTAAAAGACATCTCATTCTGTCCCTAAATGCCCAAACCTGGAGCACAGAGGGTAGGGCAGAGAGATTTCAGTAGGGACAATTCTGGAACCCTTTGTGCACACACTAAGGACAGACGTACCTATGCCTTTGCCAAATCAAGACTTTGTTAAGTATTGTCTCCCTTTTACATTTTTACACAGTGTTTTTCCTTGTGGTGGACTCTACCACACATGTGTTTTCTGTGGACTATGTATCAGCCACAGAGAAGGCTACCAGCCCTGGCAGGGGTGAAGAAGATGAATCCTAATTATTCTTTGGCCACTAACTTGCTCAAGGACCCATCTCATAGCTCTTCCCCTAAACTCTGCTTCCTCATTTAAAACAGAATGATGGGCAGGCCAATCTTTAGTGTTACAAAACTGAAATGCTTTTTTTTTTTTCTTGTAATGTGGCCAGAGACATTCACTATACCTTGCTGTCTGGCTAGAACATGAGACAGGACAGGGTTGGTCAACACTGCTTCTCAGGGCAGCAGGGGAGTCAGGATGAACTTCATCTGAGACACTGTGGCCATCAGCTGAATCTCCAAAGGTACCTGGGACACCCTTTCTGTTAATAACTCTGTCTGCCTCCTTCCCTCATGTTTTCACTTCTTTGAAGAGGGAGTTAGGTATTCATCCCACTGAAAACTCAGTTCTCCTTCCAAACTTGAGTTCATTCCTCATACTCATCTTGGTGCACATCAGTATTCACTCCTGTTTTCTTGTCATTAAAGCCTCTAGTTTTAGTCTATCCTTTCCTCAGTGCATGAAGAAGTAGTACCCATGTTTAAAAGAACAAATGTAGCTGTAAGAAGAAAGCCAGGAAAGCCAAATCCCTAGACCCTCTGTGCCTTGCCACTTGTTTCTCACTAGCATCAGCATTGAAGTGTTGACTCCTCAGCCTGGGTTACAGCTAGCTCCTCCTCACATCCGTACTCCTCGAGTCATGCCTACCACTCTTGCCCTTGGAGGCTGGGTAGCTGCACCTGATGTTTCACAAATGAAGAGAATTTGTTGTCAGTGTATGCCCTCCCAGGCAGAAGGCCCCAAGTGCTCACAACTTAGCATTGCTCTGTGCTCTGTGAAACTTCAGGAAGCATGTGGACCCTAAGACCAATGTGCCAGCTCATTAGGTAACATATATCAAGGAGTGCAAGTACCATAGTAATTGTTACAATGATCCCTGAGACCATTTGATTGAATCCCTGGGTAACTGTACAGAAATCTTACCAACAATCTTTGTAGATACAATAATTACACTGATTTTAGTATCTCCTAATTTAGTCACAGAGTAATTTTCTAAGGTGACAAGTGAAGCAATTGATTAAAACTATTGTCACCTTTTTTTGGATTTATTTTTGCGTAGGCTGAAAATATGAACTTTAACACATTCTTCTTAAGAGTCCAGAGTCAGTATTACTTGCCCAGCTCTTTAGCGAAAAGCTACTAGAGTTAATGACAGAGCACCTTGGCCAATGTAACTCTTTCAGAGAACAATGACAAAGTCTGGATCAAATTTTTAAAATAAAAATCCAACCCTCTGCAGGCACTAGAGGAAGATGCTTGGAATCAGAACGCTGTAAATTCTAGGTTTTTAACTAGGGATACTCTACAGTTTGTAACAGCTCAAGGGGTAGCATGACGGCTGAAACCAGTAATATGGGGACAAAGGACAGAAATTAAACTGGCATCTCACAGTAAGCCAGACGTTACTGGAAACACTGTGGGAGGGAAGCAATCACAGCGACTGTGAGCCCCCAACTACGAATAAGATCTGGGCAGTGGCAGCAAGCATTGAACACACGTGAGAAGGAAGGAAAAATATTCAAAAGCAGAACCACAGACTGGAAAGGCTGCGATGAGATTTCAGCTGCTTCTCTCCACAGTGGGAGCAGAGACTGGTTTAATTCCTATTCCTGGTATCCAGTTGTCGTCGTCATCGTCGTTGTCATCACCACGGTCGTCTCATCACAGCTATATTGAGATGCCATATATGTTGCATTTAGCAGGCAAAAACTTTAGCCAATGTAAATGTGTTCTAGGACCTAAAGGAAAATATATACAGAATGTATAAACAGATGGGAATCTCAGCAGAAACACAGACAATATAAAGAGCCAAGTAAATATGTGAAAGCGGGAAAATGTATACAATTACATGAAAAACTTACTACATGGATTTAAAAGATGGTTAGAGAGAAACAAAAGTCAGCAGGCTTGAATTTAGGCCAACAGAAATTATACAATCTGGGGGATGAAAAAGACAAAAGAGCTGTAAAATGTCCTAAGTCTTCAAGATATGTTTGGAAATATCAAGCAGACTAGCATATATATCAGTGATGGCGAACCTTTAAGAGCTTTCAATGATAACAAACAGCACAATGCAGTATGCGTGCCAGAGGTTTGCCAACCCTGATACAGATTATTGGATTTACAGGGTAAAAATGAAAAGAATAGGATAGAAAATATATTTGAAGAAAAAATAGCTAAAAACTTACCAAAGTTGATGAAGGACATTGATTTATGGGTTCATACTAAGTAGGGTAAATTCAAAGAAAAAATTGTGGCACATTGTGATCACTGGTGTCAGCTAAAGAGAAAGTGAAAAACCTTTAAAAATCCAGAGAAATACAGCATGTCCCATATAATAAAAGGCTTATACAAATGTAAGATCATTTTCTCATCAGAAACAAGGTCAGAACACAGTAGAATACTATCTTTCAAGTATTGATGGGAAAAAATAAAAGCCAGAATTTCATAGTAAAATGACCTTTCAAACATAAAAGTTAAAAATGCATCTTATATGAATAAAAAGCAAGACAACTTAGCAGCAAAAGTCTGCTAAAATAGGTTCCAGGATGAAGGAAAATGAGAGCAGACAGTAATGAAGATCATTAGATACTGCAATTACGGGGATAAATACGACTTGCTAAAGCAAACAAAAGTTATTACATTGTTGTGAAACACTAATGTCTGTAAATGTAATATATGTGACATCAAGGCCACATAGGAGCAAGGAAACAAGATGGCAGGAACCGGTGTAACATTAATATCATGAAAAACCGATCATACCACAAGAAGTGCAGCTAAAAGTGAAAGAAAATTTCATATTAATAAGGAGACAAATCCATCAGGAAGACTAACAATTATAAATGTGTGTGCCTAATTAATGGGATTCAAAATACATGAAGCCTCAAATCTGAAACAAACATCTGATTGAGCTAAAAAATAAATGTGCAAGTCATTTTCAGGACTGAAACACATACCACAACATCTATTACAAACTGACACATAGTAGGTTCTCCATCAATACTTTGCTCTTTGTTAGAAACATGTTTGCACCGAGCATTTTGCCTTTTACATTTCTCATGTACTTCTGATTGTGCCATCTCTTTCACTTTCATGTTTCCCTCTGAACAATTCAGATGGAATGCTCATCTGGGCTTTATCCACGGAACCTGTGACCTGAAATGTCCCTGGCTCACACCAAGGCCCCTAGCCTGGGTATGGAAAATTCATAACTAGAAACCACCACAGATTCTCAGCATCTAATACTCTTTGCCCTTGACTTTTAGTATTCTACTTTTATTTTCCTTTCCAGGTGCTTAATTCTGAGCCTTATAACCTGAACTGCATTATTTGATTCTTCAATATAATAACATATTCTACATTAACATAAGATGACACCGAGGAATACAAATTTGTGATTAGAATAAGAAAACTGTCTCATTTCTAGTGTTTCGTTCTCATTTTAAAATTTAACAAACTGGATACTGAAATCCTAAGAGTATAAATTATTGACTTGAGTTATTTCTTTAGTTCTTCATTCCCTCCTTGGAGAAGTGCATTTGGCTTGATAAAGCAGGGCAGAGTGCTCAAGGATTTCACTTTATGGAGAGCGACCCTCAGCATGAGGGTCCCAACAGGCCACATTTTGCCTTCCTGCCCTTTTCTTCTGTCCATCCACATGACTTGTAGACTTGAGCTCTGAGAGGAGAGCCCTCCCTTCCCACATCCACCCCTAGCCTGCTTCTGTACCCTGATGGCCTAAATGTGCATTCTAATCACAGCGTTTAAAAATCTTCATCTCACACATCATTATCTAGCCTCTTCCACACTCAGGGATTCGTCCTTTCCCTGTGGGCTAAGGGTAGAAAAGGTAAGTCCTCTCCCTTCCATGTCCATTATTTTAGGACTCAAAGCTCATGGTATTAGCATGAGTTGAATGATGCTCCCAAAAAGGTATGTCTGTATCTTAACTCTTGTACCTTTGACTGTGACCTCATGTGGAAATAGGAACTATGAAGATGCAACTAGGTGAAGGATTTTGCGACAAACCCATCCTGGATTTAAAGCAAGCCCCAATCCAAGGACTAGTGTCTTCATAATAGAAAGGAAAGAAATATTCAAGACTCAGAGATACAAAGGGAAGATGACCACAGACAGACAGAAACAAAGATCAGAGTGATATGTCTACAACCCAAGGAATGTCAAGGGTTGCTAGAAGCCAGCTGATGGAGAGGAACACTGAACCAAAGCGCTCATAAAGTGCAAACTCTGCCAGAACATTGGTTTTGTACTTCTGGCCACCAAAACTGCAAGACAAGGAATTTCTGTTATTTTAACCAAGCATGTGGTCCTTTATCATGGCAGTCACATAGGTGCGTGTAGGTTCCCACACTTGTCCCGCTAGTAGAAGCTGAAGCCAGTTGGCACCTTCTGAGACAGTTCCCCAGCTGTTTTCCTATCCTGGGCTGTCATGCCCTGGTTACTCTTCACATCCCAGATACTTGACTTATTTCCTTGCAATAATGAGTACTCCCTGCCTAAAGCAAATGGGACACTCAAAAACAGGCCCAATCATGTGTTTCCCTCTACCACTGCTCCAATGAAAAACTGGTAATCAGCTTTTCTTCCTAGGGAGAAACAGGGTGCAGGCTAGGCCTGGGTGACCTCTGCCATCTGGCCTCCTGGTGAGGCTTCTGGATACACAGGCCAGAGACCATCTGCACCAGAACCAGGTATGTATATAGGAGGGCTTATAGCCCCTGGCCCAGCTGCATCATATTGGGTCCATCTCTAATCTCTTGGGTCACTATGCAGGAGTCAGGCTCATCCAACCCTGGAATGTGTGATTTCCCATAAGCCTGTGTCCACTGACCTGCAATTCAGTGAAAACAAACTTTCAGAATCAAAAGACCAGACAACATAATCTAGCTCTCTTTCTAGTCCTGTGCTCCTCCATCAGAAATGAAAGGCCATGCCTCAGGGGAGCAGAAGAGTTCATGTGTCATGGAAAAGCAAGAGAGGAAACTCTGGGACTTCCTAGGAAGATGGGCACTACTGCTACCTTAGGAACCCCTGTCTGGCATCCCACATCAACTGAGGCCCTGTGCCTTACAGCCCATCAAGGATCTGAGACCAAACATAGTCCAGCCCATCCCTGCAAGAAGAGGAGAGTGTCCCACAGCCAGCCATGCTCAGGGCTTCCCAAGCTCATGGATGGAAGAATGTGCCATGGAATCTGGGAGGAAGACAAAGTACAGAGAGGTTTCATAACAGGGTCTCCATGGCTGGCTCCCAGACAGAAGGACAAGCACATGGTCTCCCATGCATTCCTGCTCCCCTCCTAGCACTAACTAGGATTATTCAGAAGGCCATGCCTCCAGGATGAGGTCACCTTTCTGGGGGTGCCTGCCTCAGTTTACTCTCCCCTGACACATCTACAAACGTTTCTTCTTATCCTCTAATGTCACAGCTTCCAGAAGCTGCTTCTTATGGGCCTGGTTATCACATGCAGTTCCCCTATTTCCAGCGCTGTACCTGCCAAGCCCAAGTTTGAGGTAGACCCTCTGCCCCTGAAGACAAGAAGAATGACCTCAGTCTTGTTTTGATCAATGAAGTGTGAGAGAAGTGATATGTGTCCAGAGACAGCAGCATTTGCCATGTTGTTTTTTGTTTTTGTTTTTGTTTTTTTCTGCTTGAGCAGTTAAGGAGCACTGAGGCATGGCCTCAGCCTAAGACCTAGAATGGGGATGACAGAGTCCAATCTCATCATTTAGAGACACGTGGCAAGTGTTAATGCAAGCCCTTGCTGTTGGCACCACTGAAGTCTTTGAGTGGCCAATAACAGCAGCATTGCCTAGGCCTGGTGAAACATGCATGGGAGAATGCCCATTTTAAAAGACTTGCCCCACAGGAATGAGGAAGCCCGTTGGTGTCTTCAAGGGTTGGCAGGACTGGTCAAGCTAATGTGAAGCATTAATGTTTGAAATATAATCAGCTGACCAAGTTTTAAGGGAGATACTTGATTAGTTTACATTTAGATGGGGTAAAATATATATTTTCAATATTTACAAGAGTAATTGGAAAAATAGAATTTTGTAAAGCATTGATCTCTCTCTCTCTCTCTCTCTCTCTCTCTCTCTCTCTCTCTCTCTCTCTCTCTCTCTCTCCAGTACTGGGGATTGAACTCAGCCCTATTTTATTTTTTTTTATTTATTTATTTTTGTTTACAGGCTCCCAGAATGCTAGGGTTACAGGCATGTGTCACAATGCCTGTCTCTCTCTTTCTCTTTCTTTTTTTCTTTGTACCAGGGATCAAACTCAGGACCTTGCACTTGTTAGGAAGGCAGTAGAACCACTGAGCTAAATCCCTGACCCTGGCTTCAACTCTCTTTATGAGCCCTTTGTAGACATATTTCTGTCATGGTCCTATGCAACAGGATAGGGCCCCCTTTGCCTGTTAGAATAAGGAGTTGAGTAGGGAATTTCCACTATTTACAAGGTGATTAAATCCAGGAAACAATTTTAAAAATTTTAAAATTGGCTTGTGTCAGCTAACATCATTTTTTTTTCTTTTAACATAACAGCTACTGCATTGCAGAAATTCCTTGCTGAGACTCTATGATCTTAGGGATGGTAGGAAGTGAAGGAGTTGTTCATTTGCCTTTTCCTTTTTTTATCAATTAAGACACTAAATGTGAAACAGCTGGGGCATATTGTTGAAGGAAAAATTACACTGAACTGGCTGTGGGCCTTCCCCACATATCATCAGTTTCACTGAAAAGAAAGATAAGTGAAGATTAGAGGGCAGGGAGCATGCATCACCCGTAATTCACACCGCTCGTGCCTGCAGATTGTTAAAGGGAAAAGTAGTGGGTTTTGGTTGCTTAGTGGCTGGCAGCTTGAACTCAAGATTGCACAAATGTGCTGGCATCACTCAGACACTCTGCTCACTTAGCTCACTGATAAAGCCACTGAAATGGGCCCATGTGAGCTGAAGGACACAGAGCTCCCGATTCAGTGGCACCTCAGGCTTTTCCTGTGAGACGCAGAATTTAACATGTGTATTTTACTTTGTCATGATGCTCTCTGTTTCTCTGCATCCAAACAGACATCAGTATAGACATGCAAATATCATACAGTACTTCATGCAAATATCCAAGGAAGAGCAATTGTCTCACTAAAATTGAAACTTTGCCTCAGTTCTGAAGCAAGCCTGTGGAAAGGTGTTGAGTGGGAAGCGGCCTTCCTGGAGTTGGTTGTTTTCCACTAGAGGGAACAGATGAGAAGTATTTAATGCATCTTTAGTTTTAACTTTTATGGAGGCCTCCCAGGTAAGCACTAGATAATCCTTGGATTTGAACGCTCTCCTCTGTCCACTCCCTTCATTCACCTAGGGATCTTTTCTGACTGTGTTTGATGGCTCATCCTGGACAGTGCGGACTGCACTGGAGTGCACATTTGCCTTTGACAGGTGCAATTGACTTAGTAGCAGCTGCTATTGATATCCCAAGTTTTCATCTCTATACAGGTGACAGAATCTTTACCCTTCTGGGCTGGTGTTGAATAGAAGTCTGTTTTATGAGACATTGGGAGTGGGACTGCATTAATCACTAATCATTTCTAAAGACTTGAACTTCTGAATTACTGTGACTTCCACTGTGGATGACCCAGGACTGTTTTTTCCAGTTTTGGTTTTCTTTCCTGCAAATTTCTGCCTGTTCACCAGGAAGGTGTAATTCTGGAAGTTTTTCCAAATTGGCAAAGTTTCAAAAATAGCCTTTGGTGAGTGGTGACAGGCTTGAATAAGTACCTGGCCTGGGGATCACCCTGGACTCTTGGACGATGAGTTGGCTTATTTTCAAGGCCACCTGTGCAGAAACTTGGAGGCAGTTTGCTGGTCTGTTTATAAACCAGTGCAATGGCATAAAGCTGTCAACAGAAAACAAGTGGTTGGCTGGTATTTGTTTTTTAAATGTGTCCAGAATTAATTGGCTTATGGTTTGTTTGGCAGTGAATCCTGCCTACATTGTGTAAGACATAGAATTGAAAAAGACTCCCCAGTGTGCCTTTTGAGATAGCAGACAAATATTTGTGCATTCAATGGTTAATGCAGCCCCAGTCTTCGATTAAACAGCATATACCAGTCCCATCTGGAAAGTTCAAAAGGAAACAATTTCCTAGTTTACATTTGGCTGTTGTTCTTCATCCTCATTGTTTCATAGATGGGACTTTTGTGGCAATCATCAGGTTGTTTACAAATGTTTTTAATTAGCGCTGAGAGAGACTGGGACTTGGGTCTTTGGATAAACAGCTTGCTACTCAGAAGGATATTCCCCAAATATTTGATAGGACAAGAGTTGTTCTAGTAAATTTTGTCCTGTATGAGCGGGGAGAAGAAAGAAAGAGGAATAAGGAGAGGAAAAGGACAGAGCAGGGGAGACAGTGTGGCATTTAGGGAAAGCCCAGTCTGCTCTGAGCTCTCTGAGCCTCATCCCACTCATGGACTCTGAAATGTCACTTCCTGACAATCATGCAGATGTGATCAGCACATGTTGGCAAGTTGGCAGCTTATGTTTTTATCCAAATCCACAACCCCGAAGCAAATGGTTCTTCAACCTGCTAAGTGAGTCAGGGGAGTCTGGGACCAGTTTATCGGGTAAACAGATTGCTCTAGGTTTGCCTGGGCCAGATCTCAACCTATGAGAAGGAACCTGGGGTAGCCAGGTTGCAAGTATGTCGAGCCATCAGGATCCCATGGGCATGGTCTTAATGAGGATATCTGGCTCACTTTTAGCTTAGCAACAAGTTGACCTCAGGATGTGTCCTGGAATCTGTTCTTCTCTTGGACAAAGCCTTGCCCAAGGACATCTTCCTCTGCCAGCCTTATAATCCTTGTGTGCCCAGCATTCTGTCAGTTTTCCATTTTGCAAGAGAGAAAGACTGGTGGATAATTGAAATATCACTTTTGTTTGCCTTCAGATACAGCAAATAGTTTTATAGTCTTACAGGTGGACTGAGTTTTAGCTCACGCTGGCATTCACTCCATTCTCTATCCTTGAAAAGAGAAAAGAGAAACAGAAAAACAGGTGGGAAAGCCAGGTTCCCATGGCAAAGGGTAGCTGACAGAGACAGAAAAACTAGGCATGTGGAGAGCTGTACTGATGGTCTTCCTCTGCTTCTCTTGCCTTCACCAGGGACTCAACAAGCTCCTAGGTCCTCTGTCATCCTACCCACATATCTCATCAAAGATGCCATCAGAGAAGCATCCCCAAAACTTTGTCCTTTGGTAGTGCTGAGTGGGCACTCCCTTCCTCTCCCCACCCTCACTTTCCCTGGAGTGAGGGCACACTGAAGCTTTGATGCTGGATCCTAGAAGCATGGTAAGGGCTCAACCCACATACCCACAGAGACATCACTTCCTACAGTATGTCCAAGTGTGTGAGGGACAGTGCACATGGCTTTGGCTATTGACCTACAGTGGAGGCAGACTATAGGATCTCTGCTGCAGGGACCACCTTCTACTCAACACCAATTTTATGGCTTCATGTTCTTAAGTTCTTTGGTGGGGTAGGGTTATCAGGTGCCTATTTTCAAATATAATTCATGCATTTATATGAATTTCAACTATTAGAGGAAGTAGTTGGAAATTGGATAAAGAAGATGTGGTTTCTCTATAAAATGGAATACTACTCAGCCATAAAGAATGAGAAATTAGATTTATTCATAGGAAAATGGATACATATTGAGGATATACTCCTAAGTGAAATAAATAAGTCACACATGTGTAAATACTGAATAGTTTCTCTGGTGTGAAAAACTATAATAGTACATAAGATCCTAATGAGATAATTGACCATGTGAAATAGGAAGAAAAGGGCTAAAGGTGTAGGGAAAGTGGGAAGGGTAGGGGAAAGGTAATAAGGGAAAAGAAAAAATATGACAAAATGAAAAAATGGAAATAAAGTGTTTGTAAATGGGGAGGGGAGGAGGGAGTGAAGGGAGGGCAGGGACAAGGGGGAAAAATGAGAACCAAGACCTGTCATGTGAAGGTACAGAATCCCAATAATGAATGTAACTGTACTGTAAACCTAAAATGTACCAATAAACTCAATAAAAGAAAGAAAAACTCTTGTTCAACATGCCATTGTTTTGGTACATATTACTGTACCTGTCTATCTATCTATCTATCTATCTATCTATCTATCTATCTATCTATATCTATTCATATGGTGCTGCTTTCTTTGTACTTGCTCAGCAAAGCCTGTGCCTAATGAGCCTGCATTTACAGTAGGGGAGGTATGTGGAGGCTGCTGTATGGGAGGCAGGCTCTGTGAGTCCCTGAGGCTGGCCCAGTGTCCTGTACTCCTCCATGACTTCCTGCTCTGAGAGGGCCCCTCCTACTCAGAGGTCACAGGACACAAAAGCCCCTGTGCTTTCACATTGTTCAGGGTCACTGTGGGAGGTCAAAGAGAGGAGTAGCCCTGGGAGTATGAAAGAGTGATCACCCTGGGACAGAAGAGCCAGGAATGCTGTGGAAGAGGGGTGGTGGAACATCCCCCTCTGTGATAAGAGGGTGTCAGAGAGGAGAAAAGGACTCTTGCCCAAGCAGGTGAGGAGTCGGTAGGAGTGTGAGCAGCATTAGAGGTTAGCCTGCCCCGAAGCCTGCAGAGTTTCTTTTGCCAGTAACAGACAGAAGAGCTACAGGCTGGTGGTCAGTGTCCAGCCACCAAGGACAGAGGAAAGACCAAGCCCAAGGTCAGAGGAAGTACAGATGCTTACATGTCCTCAGTCAGGTGAGATGAGAGAGATATGTGGGTTCTTTGCCCTTCAGGAGAATTTTGGAGGCAAAACACCATCTGGGAAATCCCCACAATCCTGGCCAGTGCTGGGGACTCCTGGCTCTATGGCCCCTGGAGACATGGAGGGCGAATCTGCCTGCTCCAACCCATGGGAACTTCCTTGTAAAAGGCTGTCTAGGGTGACTCAACCAGGCTCAGCCTCCTTACAGAGATGCTAGGGACTACAATGTATGCTGGGGGTGGCCAAAGGTTGAGCAGAGGACGTCCGTACGGGGCAGGACTAAGGTGGGAGGTAGGAGGAATCCCCCTCCCAGGCTAGGGATCACCATGAAGGCAGGGAGATGGAGATGGGCTGAGAGTGTGGTCACCATGCCAGAAGCCCTGACACCGAACAGATGGGAAAACACTCTGAACCTGAGTCAGAGAGAAGTCCCTTTGTACTGCTGCATATGCAGGCCTCTGAGATCCCACCAGCAGCAGTAGTCTCTGGCCTTGCTTCTGAGCAGGCATCCAGCTCTGTCATCCTCATGCCGCATGGCCACTCCAGCTGAACCTCCTGTCACTGATAGATCCCCTCATGGGCAGTCTTAAGAGCCAGCCCTTCTGATGCCATTGTTTCCATAGAAACTGCAGTACTTCTGAGCTGAAATGAGGAAGGTGGAAAGACGAAAAAGCAGAGACAGTGCTGCTCCCATGGCCACATTTGCCCAGCTCCACTCTGAGGCCTGGCTGCCTTAGGAATTAATCCAGAGCCAGGAACATGCTCCAGACCCCTTGTCTGAGGGCTTTCCTAAAGGACTCAGGTGTCCTACTAGTGATTCCTATATTGCACAATTTATTTTTGCAAGAAATGTTTATTCATATTCTCATGCTGAAAATTAGTTGGAAGAGTGGGGGAAGCCAGGACAGAAATAGGCAGGGAAATTGCATAAGTGTCACCTTCTTCAAAGTAGGGAGGAGAGTGAAGCACAGGCATTGTCAAGCTTATTGGTGCCTGGACTTGAGGCTGACCCCAACCAGGCTAACACAGGGCACCCTCCACCCTCTTGCAAATATCCTCTGCACTTGTCTTTTTTTTCTTTTTTCTTTTTTTTTTCTTGTACCGGGGATCAAACTCGGGTCCTTGTGCTTGTGAGGCAAGCAGCGACACTACTGAGCTAAATCCCCTGCCCAACTCTGCACTTGTCTTTGAACCTGTGTCCCTCAGTAGTTGCTGTGGACTGGGGTTTCTAATTCATTTACCCGAAGGTAAAAATAACAAAGGAGACTCCAAGTTCTTTCTTGCCTTCTGAGGTACACAAAAGAGGTACTCACTGTTGTGTGCCAAAGAGCAGATCCCATCCAGAAGAGGAGGGTGCGTGTGGTCTTTGTCATTTGTGAGAAAGACATTTCTTCTCAGAACCAGCAGTTCTGAAAGTTCTCCTCATCCCAAGGCCTGTGTCAAGGATACTGCACAAAGGTTCAAGGTTGCTTGTCTTGGACACAGTCAGGGTTGTCCATCCTGTCCTTGAGCATGGTGGTGTCTTACCTAATGGGAGCTTGACAGTTTCCCGATGAGTTCAGGCATCAATTCATCCAACCACACGAGGGAGGCAGGTGCTGAGTTCACTCTATAGTCAGGAAATAGGTAAAGGTTGATGACTATGGCCTGATGACCTATACTACTGAGGCAAAGGATCTGCCTCACCTCACCCTCACTACTGCACCAAGATAGTCTGGGCAGTCTCCATATCTGAGCATCTAGATTAGACATCTTATCCATGGTGAGTGTCATCCATGAAAGACAGACCATGTTTGCTATAAACAAAAAAGCGATGCCATGTCACAGGACAACCAACCCACGATGTAAGGGGCATGCTTCTAACATCATCAGGAATTACTTCACCAGTTATTCTGCTTACTCACTTGCTAGGGGATGGAGAGGAGACACATCACTTTGTAAATATCATGCCATAAGAGGTTTTGTGGAACAATCTTCTGTGTCTCAGAGTTTCACAGGCCTAAAGACAGTTAAAAAGTGAAGCTCAGGAATGACTAAAACAATAAATTGACTTTTTTATCCTGCTTGATTCCACACCACTGTGAATCATATTTTCTCCAGGTATCCAGTAAGTGAGAAAGTACAATCACCTTACTTCCCCAGAAGACACTAACTCAGCCCATCTGTCACTGGGATGGAGGATGGAACAATATTAGAAACCCATCCTCCTGCCCTACTCTACATGCCTTAGGGACCCAAACAAGTTAGGAAGACCCTCTCCAAAACAAGATAATTCAGATGAGAAAGCTAACAGCCAATCCATCATTCCATGAGTGAGAGATAGAGAGATACAATGAGTCGATTGATTAATGTTTTCACTTTCAATCTTTCACCTTGGTTCAGTGTGGATCGACATGCAGGGAAGAAAGCAGACCAGACTTCTCAGAAGGATGATAGTCCCCAGCTGCCAGGGGTAGATGTTTTTCTGGGGGAAATTCCACAATTCTTCATGACTTTAGTCAACTTTATTTAATCTGGCTTCTCTAAGATTCATCAAAACATATTTATCAAATACCAGATTAGCAACTAGAGGTACAATCAAAATCTTCAGAAGTATTGGATGTGAATGACATGGACATAAATACCTGCCTGAGTGACTAGCGGACTTGCCATCCCCTAACAAGACAAAGGAATGAATGTCCTCAATGGAATGGGGACATTCTCCCTCTGTCACTGTCAGCTTGCTGTTGTTCCCAAGGCATGAAAAAGCGGGGTACTCGGGGAGAACAGAACAATGGACCATAGATCGCAGTGCAGAGGAACTCGCAGGAGCTCTGCTTCCATTCCAGATCTTACTGAGCACACCCTTGTGCCAGAGATGGACATACTCTTCTCTTTCATTCGTAGTCTCACCTGTTGAATTTGGCACTAGTGCTCCAAAATAGCAAGTGAGACCTGGTTTCTCCTCTCAAATACTGCATGTATTTTAAGGAGATGTTCTGAGCACCTACTATTTGCCAGGGGCTATGCTGAAAGCAGGATATGCCATACAAGTAAATGGAACAAAAATCTCTGCTTTCTTGATAAGGTACCCACAGGTTGAGCTACCCTTAAGGCATAAAGGGCTATCAAAGAGTAGGTGACTGCCTTGATAAAATTACCTAAGGGGAGGATCAGAGTCCAGAGAAGGGAGGGTGGGGCTGAAGAGAGATCAGGAAGTTCTCCCTGTGGAAGCCTTGTCACTGGAGGGGAGGAGCTCTTTGGAGAGTCTGCAGGTAGTAGGGCAGCAATAGCTCAGGAAAGAAGAAATGGCCCTGCAGAGGGAGGATAGCTGGGGGCTGGAAAGGCAGGAGCCATTTAGCTGTGGTCTCACAAAGAAAGGAAAAGAGGCAGCTCTTCTGTAAAATGTTTTACAAACTCAGACCATGAGTTTCTGTTGTGTGTACAACAGAAAAAGATTAATTCCGTCCAAGTAGGGTTATCTAAGGAATCCAAAGGCATCACTGATGAAATACCACTGAAATTTTAACATGATAGTCTAACTAAGGGGATTTTTTCAACAGCTGCAAGAAAAGCACTTAATGCAATTTTTTGTATTCATTTTATAAAGCAAGAACACTTTCAGTAAATTGGAAGGAAGGGGAAGCATCACAGTTCTAACAGATATAGAGTGTTCCTCTGTGATCGCTCTGTGTTGCCCAGCTTCCCCAAATAGAGTCAGCAGAGAGCTACCGGCAGCCCTCCAGGTTTGTCTTCAGTGGTAGAGATGCCTTTCCCCAGGTTGTGCTGTTCTGGGGCAAATCTTACCCAGTTACTGAGAGGGAGGAGAGTTATAGCCCCTGCTATATCAAGACCTCCCAAGACAGCTCTGGCAGGCACTTTTAACCTGGAGTTTTCCATCAGGCTGGCTAAGCTTTGTCGTGCCTGATTGCAGTTCTCTTGTGCTTCTGCCCATCCTACCTTCTTTTCCAGGTCATAATCCTGAATAAACATCTTTCACTCTAAACTCTCTCTTAGCAACTATTTCTGAAAAATCTAAATTTTGACTCTATTAATGATGCCTGACATCTACCAAAAACACCTACCAAGTTTACAGATTAAAAGCATGCTTTTTTTTTTTTAATTTTAGTCAGGCATGAGATGAGAGTGTTGAGTTCACTGAATGCTACTTCAACATTACAATTTTTAGAGGAACAGAAAAATTAAAAAAAAAACACCCAGAAAGTCATGGAAAGGATAAAATAAAATTGTCAACAGAGATAAAAGAGCTTGTATGAATAAATTGTGTAAATGAATTAGAAAGTTAACCAAGGTTGCTACATACAAGATAAAATACAAAGATCCACAGCTCTCGCAGGCACAGTAACATCAATTAAAAGCACAATTCTAAAGGAGATTGTGTCACACAGCAGCACACAAAATAAAGTAATAACAAGCCTAGCAAAACGAACTTTCATGGAAAAACAGGGCTCTTTTGTTAATAACATGAAACTCAGCTTTAATAGCAGAGATAGCAATCTGAACAGGCTGATGTTAAACATACATAAATCCAAAAGGACAAAACTGCCAAAACATTTAAAATAATAAAAGGAGAGTTAGAACATTACACTTACAGATATTAAGGCTCATTATAAAGTAGTAGTAATTAGATTCACATAGTATTATTACAAGCAATAGCCAAATAGACCATATGGACATATTGAAAGTCCAAAGCACAGGCTTGTTCATACACAGACAGGAAGAATTTGAATATTAAAGGAAGAAAATGCGCTGTTTGGCTACTGATACAGAGATAAATGGTAAGATGAATCCCTGGTAAATTCAAGATTATATGTGAAAAGCAAAATAGAAAGTATAAAATTTCATTATGATTTGGGTATACGGAAATTTAATAAAATAAAACCTGAAGAGAAAAATATACCTTTAAAAAAGATTAATTGAATTCAGTGAAAATCTTTAAAATCTTGCACTGGAAGCAATAACATATACAAAGTACATTTACAACACATATGATAAAATTGAATCCAGAATAAATAACATATAAATTAACAATTATTTACTAAAAGTAAATCAACACAACAAAAGTGAAAAAAAATATATAGTATAGGAAATTAGTATGAAAGGAAACCCAGAACCCAAGGAATATGAAATTATTCTCAATATTGTTAGCAGTCCAAGAAAGGTAAAAGTAAAAACAAGAAAAGCAGACTTTCCTCAGAATGGCAGATGTAATGTCTGATAGTGTCAAGTACTGATAAGATCATAAATCAATGTTGGTGACAGGTGGTTAAATAGATATAAACTATTGAACAACTTCTAAAAAAGGTGCAAATATGTCCCAACTTAAAATGTAACCCTTAAGTATGCACTCAAAAGCAATTCATATACTGCACATTCATGTGTAAGGATACTCAAAATATCATGGTATGGAGAAAATGTGACACAAGTTTAACATTTACCAATAAGGTAGCATGTATTTTTATATGTTAAAATATAAAGTAATTCAGCTATGTGTATCAACAGGAATGCACTTGGAATGTGTGACTAGAATCTGACCTGCAGAATAGCAGAGTGATGTATGCATTGGCTCCTCAGTTCTCTGAATCAACCACCAAACTGAAGAAAATTAAAAATAACAATGAAAGTAATGGAATTTAATATCTAGAAATTTTCATACGGTAAGTGGAGAAACATCTATTCAAGACAACCCAGGAAGTCTCGGTAAAGGGGCAGTGTGAATCCACGGCGTTTGGGCTGTGCTCACTTCCACTGCTCCTATGTGGCCCCCATCCAGGGAGACTGCAGTTCTAGTTGAGTACGTCCATTCCAGAAGCGGGGAATGGAAGGAGAGATATTATTAAAGCTTATGGTGCCAGAAGTGACGTGGAAACACTCTTTCAAAATTGTATGCCAACAAAGTAGACAACTGAGGGGAGATAGGCACATTCCCTGAGAGATTCAAGCTCTTGAGACTGACTGGAGAAGAAACAAAATCTCAGAAACCAGAAACAAGTCAAGCAATTGAATCAGCAGGCAAAAATGTTTACAAAGAAAAGCCTAAACCCAGGTGATGTCTGTGGTGAGTTTTATTAAACACCTGAAGAAGAATTATTATCAATCCTTTATAAATTCTTCTGAAATGTAGAAAAGGAGGAAATACTTCTCAAGTCATTCTTTAAGGCTAATGTTAACCTGATACCAAAATCAGAATTTATCAAGAAATACGAAACAATATGCTTTATGGATAATGACTCCAAAACTTCAATAAAACAATAGAAAAGAAAATCCAGCAACACATTAAAAAGACTATATAACTATGAGCAAGTAGACTTTCCCCTTACAATTTAAGTTTAATATCTAAAAATCAATCAGTGTAATACCTGCTGTCAAAAGAAAAAACAACAGCACTAACATGATTATGTTAATATTGGATACAAATATTTGATAAAACTAATATCATTCTTGATAGAAACAGTCAAAAGAATATGAATAAAAGAGAATTTCCTCAAAATGACAGAGAGTACATATGAATACTGAACATCTAAAATAACAGTTCTCAGTAAAAGACTAAATCTTGTCTCCTGAACTTCAAGACAAGGTAGGGAAGTATTCTTGCCACTTCTATGCTAATCTTTTCTACTGGAGTTTCCAGTCAAGGCAATTATGCAAGAAGATGAAATAAAAGCCATCAAACTGGAAATGAAATAATAAAACTCCAGATACTGATAATTCCCATGAATTCACATATAAAACCTATTAAAACTAATGAAAATTTCTGTAGCATTGCAGGATACCAGATCCATCTGAAAAGTTCTTTATGTTTTTAGGCAGTAACAAGTGATTAAATACTGAATTTCATAAAACAATCTCATTTGTAATAGCTTCAAAAATAAAATGCATACAGAAATTAATAAAAAAGCAAAATTGATATTCTGAAAACTCCAAAATATCGCCAAAGCAAATTAAAGATCTTGGTGATGGAATACATGCTATATTCATAGACCTAAGACTTAGCGTTCTCAAGTGGTCAGGGCTCCCCAAATGGACCCATGTATCCAACAAAGTCTACCAGGATACCTAGAAGCTATTTTTTTTCAGCAATTGAATAACTGCTTTCTATGGAAATGTGAGGGATACATTAGCCACCAAACCATAAGTAAATAAAGAAAAAACAGACAAATTGAACTTCATCAAAATAAAAGACTCCTGTTCTGAAAATGATGTCATCCAGAAAGTGAAATGACAATCTGCAAAGTGGGAGAAAATTGGCAAATTATGTCTCTCACAAGGGATGTTCATCCATAATATATAAAGAACTGGTATGACTCAATAATAAGGAATAAATAACACAACTTAAAAAGGAATGCAGCCTGGGATTTGGCTTAGTGGTTCTGCTGCCTGCCTCGCAAGTGCAAGGGCTCAAGTTCAATCCCTGGTACCAATAAATAAATAAATAAATTGACAAATAAATGTAAATTAAGTAATTAAAAGTTCCGAAACAATATTAATCATTAGGAAAGTACAAATCAAAACCTCAGTGAGATTCCATTTCATATCTGCTAGAATGACTACATTCAAAAAGGCAGACAGTTCCCAGTGTTATTAAAGATATAGAGAAATTAGAACCTCAGACATTGCTAGTAGGAATATAAAATGTTGCCAGTGATTTGGAAAACGTTTTGGCATTTTCTCAAAACGTGTTTTTTTCAGTTTCTTTCTTTTCTCTTAGTACATTTTTCAGTACATCATCTCTACATTCCTTCTGTAGAATTGCACATGGACATAACATATCTTAATTCCATTTTCTTCTCCTTTCTCTCCCCCTCCTTTCCTCTTCCTCCATGTCTTGATTCCTTTCTCCTTTGAGATTTTAGTATATGTGCTGCTGAAGCAAGCACCTCATCTGAGATTTAACTCCCTATTTCCTGTTATTTAACTTTTATTTTGCACTTTGTTTAAATGTGGGTTTCTCGTATAAGAGAAAACATGTGATATTTAAGCTTGTGGATCTGAGTTCCTTCATTTAACTCAAGGTGCATCTATTTTCCTACAAAGGACTCAAGTGCATCTTTACAGCATTGTAGTACTCCACTGTATGTAAATACCACATTTGCTTTCTGCACTCATCTGCTGGCAGACATTTAGGCTGCTTCCAAGATTTAGTTATTATGATTGTGCTGCTATAAATATGGATAACACTAAAATATGATGTTTTTAGCTCAGGAAGATAACTTGAAGGAAAATAGCTGGATCAAATGGAATTTCTAGTTACAGTTTTTTGGAGTCTCTCCACACTGGTATTCTAGTTGTTGTATTAGTCTACATTCCCACCAACAATGTACAAGGGTTCCTTTATCCCCACAGCCTCACCAGCATTTATTATTTGGCTTCTTGATGATGGCCATCATTTCTGGGGTAAAAAGAAATCTCGGTGTTGTTGTAATTTGCATTTCTGTAATGGCCAGAAATGTTGAGTATTACTTCATGTATTTATTGACAATTTATACTTCTGTGATGTTTCTATTTATTTAACTTGCCCATGTCTTGGTTGGGTCATTTTGGGGGGCTGTTTTTTTTAATTCTTTGTGTATTCTAGATATTGGTACTTTGTCTGAGAAATAGCTGGCAACACGTTTTTCCCATTCTGTAGGGATTTTTTTTCACTCTGTTAATAGTTTCTTTTGCTGTGTAGAAGCTTTTTAATGTGATATGATTGGCACCCAGCGATTCTACAATAAGAAAAATTAAAACACATGTTCACATAAAAACATCTCTGTAATTCTTACAATAACCTAAGTAGAAACAACCCAAGTCCACAAACAGATGAGTAATCAAATGCTATACAATAGAAAATTATTTAGAAATAAAAAATGAATCAAAGAAGGAAAGAAAGGACATCTGACTCCATGGAAAAAAGGGATGAACCTTGAAAGACACGATAAGTGGAAGAGGACAATCCCAAAAGGTTATACCTTGTATCTTGCCACTTAATGTACAAAACACTGAAAACTGAGACCAAAAGGAGACTAATGGTTGAGGCTAGGTGAGTAGGAGTAGGAAGTGATTGCAAACAGGTGTGATTTCTTCTTGAGGTGATGAAAAGTTTAGCAAGTTAGATTGTGATTGTGGTGATGGTCACATAACTGTGAATAGCTGAAGCAAACCCACACAATAGCACACTTTGGGGGGTGAACTGTATGGTGTGGTCCATCACAGCTGTTAATCTAGATAGGCATGCATGACTATGAAACTAATGTACTTGTGTTTATTTCATCTTCCATTTGGAGTCATGAATTGCTCATTCTCCAGCATCCCTGATCACCTCCCTCATATTTCCTCCCTAATTCCTATCACTTGACATTGGTGTTTACTTATTTGATGACTACTCTATCCCTGAGACAGCAGTTTGCATCTTTTATCCTATGCTGTATCTCTAGAGCCTACAGGAATATCTGACCCAGGACAAGTGCCCCAAAAGTATAGACTGAAATAATAAATGCAATGTGAAAACCTAAAAAAAATAAATTTTATACTATTCTATCATATTTTCCATTCGAGGTGATGTTCACACAGAAGTTACGGAATCACACCCATGTCATGAGCTTAGGCTGGCTCCATACTCCCACATGGTTCTCTATGTCTTGCACTGAGGAATAGTTAAACAAATGTTTGTTAAGTAGTATTTGAACCATTAAGGTTTAGATATGTATTTTATTCAAGATGAAAACTATTCATTTGGCTTCTTTTTTGAGGAAGCTTAGCATGCATTTTTACACAAAGGAAAACTATCATGTGGTTAAAACACCAAATATGCTTGATCAGTTGCATTTTGTCTAGAAGTACATGTCTGAATATTGTATCACTTTATTTTTGGAGCAGCAGCTTATCGAGATTCTGTTTGCACAGACATATGAATCCCAGAATCGTTCACAATTATAGAAGGATGAAAATTGCTGAGTTCCTTGGTTGCTGTGTTACAGACAGCCCATAAGGCAGGATCCCCTCCTCAAATTGGAAGTGAACTTATTACATTACGTGCATCATAATAGAGTCCATCCGTTCCTGCAGGCCCAATATGTGAAGCCCATCTCTCTGCTACACACAGCAGCAATATGCCTGGTGTCTCATTTCAGAACCAGATAAGACAGGACTCAGGTCTTCCAAAACCCCCACCCAAGGCTAGGTGGGTGGAAATGATACCGTGTCATATGAAAAACAGCTGATGGGCAAATTGTGGCTATATTTCATTGTGTTGAATGGGATTTGGGTAGGGTATCAGGTTTTAGTATCTATCTCCTTCTGTGCAGTTGCATATACTTGGCTCAGTAGATTATTTTTATAGGGTGACTTTCTTATTCCATCCCTTTCTGTCATGGGCACACATCCATTAAACCCACCCCTGTGCCTCAAGTCACTTTCTGAGCCTCAGCCCACATTTTGCTTTGGTTTAAGAAACTTAACTGAGGGCCGGGGATTTAGCTCAGCGGTTCAGTGGCCTGCCTTGCAAGCCCAAGGACCTGAGTTCAATCCCCGGTACTACAAAAAAGAAAAAAAAGAAAAAGAAACTTAACTAAAATCATGATGTGTTATGTCCTCTTTTTAAATGGTAATCATCAAAATGGGCTCTGGGCTTCCCTGACCACAATTCAAAAATGCTAAATTTGGATTGGGTCCCTACAGATCCTGCCTAGACATAGATGAGGCAGCCTCCAAGGCTCACACTGAAGCTGCACAGTGGCATAGAGTGGTGAGTTGCCTGGCTGCTGTCCTCCATCAGACGGCTGGACTACTGCCCCAGCCTGAGGCTCCTGTAAAGATTGGGATAGGAGCATCCTCTGCTCACCATGCTTAAAGGGTGCAGGACATCTGCCCAGTTGGCTATAGCCCCAGGGCCCTTCTAGTGCAGCAAGGGCATGTCAGGCTGCTGAGCTGGTGAAGATGACCCACAATGACACTTACTGATGTGCAGGAGCATGGATCCCAACCCAGGAAGACCCACAAAAGAATGAGTAGTTCATCAGTCAAACTAGGCCCTTTTTACAGTGAAAGAGGAGCACTCAAAGCTATGCCAGGAAACTGACGTCAACTGGTCCTGACCTGGAAAGCCCAGGCTAATGGCACTGTCCTGAAAACACTAAGCATTTTGTCATCATTCAGGACTGTTGAGGTCAGGGATTTGGACAGGTTCAGCTTTGGCAAGGCTTTTTTTCACTATGGCAGTAAAAGAGATCCTCCTTGGCCCTCCCCCAAGGGATGTTCCTCAGCTGGGTCGCTGCTAAGCCAGCCTCTGCTAACTTGCCCAGAGCATCTCCAGTTTTCTGTTCTCAGGGAAGAAGACTTGTAGAGGCTCATCAGGAATCTCAGGGAGAATGTTTTAAGCGATAGGAACAGAAGCCAGCACAGCCTCAGGTCCTCCATAGTCTGTGACTGCAGGAGTGAAAGCTCACCCTGGATTCTGGGCCATGGATTCTGGGCCAGGTGGCCAGGGTTCGCCTCCCGATGGAGGGTAACAAAACACATGTGATCACCTGCCTTCTTCTGTGTCACTCACTAACTGATACAGGACTCCTCTGTGTATACTGTGGGCCCCTCCAGGAGATATGTGTGGCCCTGTTGGGTCACAGCTGCCATTCATGACTAAAGGCTTCATGTATACAAGGCTGTTCTTGTCCTGGGGAACCAAAGCTCTTTGGTACTCAGCACTTGATCTTGGGTCTTGGCTAGGCAGCGGTGCTGCAGACCCCTCTAACCCAGTCTCACTGGTCTACAGCTCCTTTTCTTTCCTAAGGAGGCCTTTGTTGCAGGAATTCGAGGTTCCGGGCTTAGCTACAGAGAGAGTGGGAAGCTACAAACTCTACAGCCTACTTGTGGTCTTCTACTCCCTCAGTGCCTCCTCCAAGGGAGGCAAAGCCTGCCCCACTTGCCAAGTCCCCTGGTGAGCTCCTGTCCTTCTCACGTTCCCTGAGGGTGAAAGAGGCACCTAAGGGGATTTGGGCCCACTATGGTTCCAATTAAAGGTGCCTGTGCTTTTCCCTAGATTGTGAGTTAAGTTGTTAGCACCCCTGAGAACTTATGTTTACAAGGATGTGTGTGTGTGTAAGATAAACACCAACTGAACCAGAAAAAAGATCTGAATCCCTGCTCCTAGCCAGTAGTATCTGATTGAGAGTGATAACCACTAACACTTGGTATTTGACACCCCAACCCTTCCCCAACCACCCCACATTCATTGGTTTACTCACTGTTGGAAGTCTCACGCTGCACTTCTGCTGGTCTGCCTCCTATCAGAGCCTCAGCCTCATGGGACAGCTGGCTGTGAACAGGCAGAGTCCCCCAAATTCCCAACACCTTGATTCACTCTGCATGATCCTACATAAGCACCTGTGGCCTGCATGCGGGAGAAGCAGCCTCACAGAAAGCAGCACATCCTCCGCACATGCCCTGCAACTGCCCCATCTCCCTGTTGTGTCTCCTTTCTGCATATTTCTAAATTTTCTCTTCATTGAGTGAGTAGCATTTGCAGAATCTTTGGTTTATTTATTTATTTCGTAATAAACCCGGGGATCGAGCTCAGGTCCTTGTGCTTGAGAAACAGGCAGCAGCACGACTGCACTAAATCCCTGGCCCAGAACCTTTGGTTTATAATGAAACCTCTCTGTGGAGGGTTCTTCCCAAGTTCCTGTGTGATTCTGACAACATCTCTGGACAGTGGATTCTATCATGAGAAGTAAGGCTCAGGGAGCATAAATAACATTCAGGAACCACATGCATAATGGGGGAAGTGGCTGCATAGTGGTCTAAAAGGGCCTAGTGGCCAGGACTGGCCTACCTGCTGGGCCACACCGCCCCCAGTTTCAGAGCCTGTCTGTGGCCAGTGTAGGTGGGATCAGGTTGGCTCAGCTTCATAGTCAACAGGCTGCTGAAAATGTCTGATGTGCTTCCACGTGTCTGAGGATGTTATGTTATCAAAATTATGTTAATGAAAGTTGAGATTATACACAGTGCAATGCCTGCCTTGTATAGGTATAGTCAGACATGTCTGGTAAAGACATACAGTGGCATGCCTACCTCTAGGAACAAGAGGTAGAATTTCCTAACTTCTCACTGGGAACTACCCAGACTCTGTTCCACCTCAGCAACCACTGATTTGACATCTGTGCCAACAATGTGTCTTATCCAGAATGCCTTCAATGGCACTACCCAGTCACCACCTACTAGATTTAGCATGTATGTTTAACAGCTTTTTGAGGTGTAAGTTATCATAATAAGCTCACCTAGTCCAGTTGAATGATTTTACTACAATTGAATGATTTTAACTATACTTTAAATTCTTGGAGTTGTACAACCATTACCACGATCCAGAGTTGGAGTATTTTCACTCTAAAAAACTCCCTCGTGCCCATTTATAAAGCATAAACTAATCTCTGCTCCCATGCCCATCCTCAAGTAGACATTGGTCTGCTTTCATTTACATAAATTTGCTATTTGTTAGTGTTATTCCACATGCAGGGTCTCTGGCCCTGCCCCAGAGATGCAATCAGCAGTTTTGAGGAAGGAGCTGGAATCTGTGTTTTCTTTCTTTGTAAAAATTTTTATGTTTAGCATAATATAAATTTATGAAATACAGTGTAGTGTAGTGACTATTGTTATTCTCTAATTATTTTTTTATAAATTTGCTTTTTTTCTTACAAATACAAGCCACAGCAGTCTTTCATGACTGCTACCTTTCACTTAGCATGTTCTGAGATTCATCAAAGGAAAGAAACCTCTTCTTTGTTGCTGACTAGTACTTCATAATGTAAGCACAGACGTGTGCTTTGATTGTCTTGTCAGTCACCCAGTTGAAGGACAATTGGACTAGAGTCCTCTTAGCTTTTTTTTGGAGACCTGCCTTAGCCCTAGAAAGGGGCCCTGAAGGAGCCAAGGATGATCACTGGCATGGGGCACTTTCATCTCAGGCCTGGCCCACAAACTTCTGTGAGCCCAGCAATGGACTTGGAAAAATATCTTTATTGGACCTGCCCAAGAGCTCAGTAAAAACTCCTTTTCTTTTGCACATTAAGACTCAATGTTCGCATGAGCCATAGGGAAACAAAGAGTGTTCCAAGACCTTCTGCTCAAACACTTTCACAGTGAGGGCAGAATTTGGCCAATAAGCTTGTTCTGAAGAGGACTAACATGAATTTAAGTGGTCGACTTGGCAGTGTCTCTCACATTACACTTCAAATATATACCCATATTTCCTGTATTGCCCCTATTATCCAACTATGAGCAGCACTAGAGTATCTGTCCCTTAGATTCTTATGTGAGTGAGCCAGAGGACACCCCACAATGAAAGGGTCAGTGCAAAGACTGGCCAAACCCCCCTGAAGAAATGCAAGTTTTGTTTCATGTCTTCAGAGAGGACAGTCCCAGACAGCCCTCTGTAGACATGGAATGTGAGTGAAGATCATATCTCCTTTGTTTCAGCGGTTCTTTGTTACTATAGTATGACATATCCTGTCCGACTGACACTCGTACTCTGTACCATAGCACTAAAAATATGAAATAGTTAACCAAAGAAGTGAATCATCTTTTATGAGAAAATTACTATGCTTCATTGAGACACTAGATGAAGCATAAATAAGTGGAGAGAGCTGCCCAGTTCATGGACAATAAAACTAAATATTGCAATATCTGAGAACACTCCTCAAATTGGTCTAATTCTTCAATACAATTCTAATCAAAACCACAACAGGGATTTTCATGGAATTTTACAGACTGAAGTCTAAAATTGATATGGAAAAGCAAAGGGCTAAGAATAGCTACATCACTCTTGAAGAAGAACCAAGACCCCTCAAAAAAAGTGATACGTTTTCAACCACTTAGCAAGAATTTGATGTTATATTTATAGTAATTAGATAGTGAAGATTGGTACAAGGAAGTTAGGAGAACAGGAGGAGGAAATCGTCCAGCAAGAGACCCTCACACCCATAAGCAGTACCTGAAGCACACAGGAGGCTGTGCAGCAGATGGGAGAGAGGAACATTTCATGCAATGGTCCCGGGGCAACAGATCCCACATAGAACAAAAGCTAAAATTGGCTCTCAGCTGCCCTACAGAATTTAGGATTTCTGAGGCTCAGTTATATGTTCAATCCATGTGATAATTTTAAGGCATTAAATTGTAAACACTATTTGATTTTTGGACACATTTATAGGAAAGCCATGGGTACAATGATAAACACAAAATTCAGAGGCAGGGTGTTTCAGGGACAGATTTCCAGGGCTGGGCCTGAGTTTCCACTCCATAAACAAGTTGTGGGATGCACTACTGTCTGTTATGATGCTTTTTTACATCATATCAGATCCTTTAGGTATATTTTCTTGAATGTATAAAATATTTTAAAACAAAAATTTTAAAGGAAAAATCACCACCCCATTCTTCTTGCTTTAGGAATGCTTTGGGGCCACACACACAAACACACACACACACACACACACACACACACATGTGCATGCATGCACAAAGGAAGGAAAAGTAAATAAAAGCTCTTCTATATAAGAAATATTTGAAATTATTATTTGTCTAGCCATAGTTGCATTTCTGAAACTGGACAATTGAAATATTGCTTTAGAATATTATTTAAATACAAGTAAGCCAGCCTCCTGTCATTAGTAAAGTGCTCTCCAGGGCTTTGCAGCTCTTATCAACTTTGCTTTTGTATAATTTGTACAATTCAAACCTTTCCATGTGGAAATACAAGCCAGGAAGGGTACCGATGTTTTGTTGATGATAGGTCCTGGAGAAGAAACTAAGTGGGGAGATACTACTTTTATTTGTTACCTTCAGGTTTCCCATCTGTTGTTTAATGGCATAGGCACCAGGCTGGAGACTAACCAATTCAGTGATATACAAAGGAGGTATTCAGGAGGAGGAAGGTGGGCATGTCTCATGATTCAGAAGGACATCTTTGTGATGGGCATAAGTGAACCTTTTCCAGTCCAAAGAAAACCAACAATAATCAAAATAATTGAATAGTCTGGCAACCTTAGTTTGAAGGCTGATGAGAGGGAAACCACATCATTATGGACCCTGAGTCAATTTTTCAGATTTCCATTGATTTCAACTGTGGGGATGAGGGCAAGGCATAAATTGATAGATGGGTTGCTATATAAAAGATATTTCTACCCAGTTAAAGTAAAGGCTACTCTCAGTTTGCAGGTGATTTACTCAAACTCTACCCTTGATTTCCATCAGTAACTCTGTATCTGAAAGGCAAACAGGGTAAATATTTCCAACTAACTTTTGCGAGTGGATCTACTGAGCTGAGAATTAACAAAGCAAGTGAGTAGCTGATCAGATCAACACTGCCCTTCGAATGTCTGAGCTGCCTCCCACAAAAATGTCAGGTCTGCTCCCCTCAGAGGAAACACATCTCAGTTCCTTTGCACCAAGAAATGAAAAAGAAGAAGTAGACTAGTCACTGAAGATTGGAGGATGAAGAAAAGACTAGGTTAACTAGTTTGGTTTACAAGGAGGGAACACAGAGAGCAGCCTACTGGTCTTCCTGAACTGGGACAGGTAACTGGATGCTGGATGGTTAGGAACATCACTATTGTGCTGAGGCTCCCAGAAATGTCTCCTAGCTGTGGCGTATCTTTCGGGGTTATTTCTCAAGGAATTCTCTGGGGCAGTGCATCAGGGAACAGTGAGAAAGGTATGGTACTGCTCGGGTGGAGACCCTCAGGACTAGAGGCAACCAGTACAATCTAAATTTTACTCTCCTCAGGAGATGTACTTCTGTTTCCTCGGGCTGGAAAAGGAAACAAATCTATTTCCTCCACCTCTACCATGGGGAACATTGCTTGACACTGTAGAAAATACATAATATTTTGCTGATTTATTTCTGTCTCCTTCTGGGTCTGGCCAACGTGGCAGAAGCAGCGATGAACCCATTCAAATGACAAACACATCACAAAGACGATGTTCCACGTTGGCATTTCTAACATCCCAGAGTGTTAGGCTGTATTTCTGAAAGAAATTCTGCCACAAGATCATGCCAGCTCATGGTATTGATGTGACTATTATTCCCAGAGTGTGTGTGAATGCAATGTCTCCTTTCCTCCTCTCAGGCTAATGCTAACTGACATTTCCTCCAGGCAAGGAACAGCCAAGGACAGATGGGTGGCAGTTTGCTGATGTGTGGCCCTCTGCTTCTGCCTGTGAATCGGCAGAAGGAAATGAGGAAACAAGGTCCTTGTGAATGAGACCTCACTGGCTTCCTCCTCCCTCACCAGAAGACCCTCTCCAGTCCTCCTTAGCATTCTCCACCTTGCCTACCCTGCCTCATTTCTCCCTGTAGGCTCCTTCCTCTGCACCCTAAGTGCCCCTCTTCACATGGCTACTCATCCAACACCTGGGGCCCTACTACCCAGCCTCTATGGCCCTGTAGGAACTCCCAGGGCCCACTGCCAACCGGCTATACCCAAACACTTTACCTACACATCTGTATGGCATGGTGAAGCTCACCAAGTCTCTGGAGCTATTTCACCTTCAAAGATGGCAGGTCATCTCTAGGCTGAGTCCCCTTCCCAGTTTCTGTGCAGGGGCTACTCCCTCTGAGCTTGGTCATGACGTTGCACATGCCAGCTTCTCTGAGCCATCTCCTCTTCCTCCGATGTCACCTTGCCCTCATTTCCTGGACAATTCATTGGGCCCTTGGCTTTGCCTCTCTCCACAGGCAGGATGTCCCTCTGACATACACTCCAAAGCTTCAGCTCCAGTCTCAGTTACTGGCGTTTTTAGTTTGTGTTTCTTGCCAACAGGAGGAGGGTTCCTCTCCTCACATCAGTCTGTCCAAATTTGAAATGGGCCATATCCTTCACAGTTCTGCAGTTCAGCCCACTCATGCTGTCCAGTCTGACCAGGACCACTATGCAGGTGCAGGTTATTTTGATTATTTTTCATCCCTGCACACCGGCACACACTGAAAGACCCACACTGTCCCTAACCTTGCTAGCTACCACCTCGGCAATTGTTCATAGCCTGAACTTAGAGTCCAGCTGCAGACTACAGACGCCAGAGAAAAGTTTCCCAGGCTGACCATCAGGGCTGCTCAAGGTCTCCAGTGGAGCCAACACTGCAGTGGTATTAATGCTCATCACCCCTGAGGGATCAGGAAGTTTCTGGGCACAACCCTTGGTAATGCACTTGTTCAGCTTCTTGCTTTTCTGGAGCTGCTTTTCCTTACACCTTTAAAGATGCCCCAGAACAGACAGATATTTGTTTTCAACTTTGCTTCTCAGGAGCCAAATTGTAAGTTGCTAAGGAATCCAGAGTTACCAATGTACAGTGGTCAAGTTGTATCGGAGCTGTCCTGTAAGTATCCTTGGGGTCCTCTGCACCTGTCCTAGTGCCAGTCTTCCTGCTTTCTAAAGGCAGCTGCCTGGGTTTGCAGTTAAGGGAGTTGGGTGGTGTGGTGGCTGTGGAGATGTTGAAGGTAGTTAGCACTTTCAACTCAATCAGTGTTGCAAAGCAAGGCCAAAGTCCTCTCCTTGCAGCCTTACAGGGTGGCCATGACTAGAACATCAGCAGAATGAGAAGTGTGAACAAGTGGACTTGCTACAAGCATCAAAAACACAATGGAAGCTTTAGGCATTTCAACACCACACTAGTCCTCTCCTCAAACAACAGTGCTAACTCCTCATTGCCAAAGTTAGAGAGGGAGGCCCAAGGCAAAGTTCTGGTCACCTCAATCCCATTTATGTCCTCTAACACTCAATTTTCTGATTCTTCTGAGATGCTGCACCCACCAGTGTGAGGTCTAAAGTGAGACTGTGCAGGACTGAGATTTCAGCTCTTCAACTGTACAGAGAAGGGACCAGATGCTTGAGGATGGATTGGTCTCAAGGTAAACAGGTGGAGCTTGAGAGCGATGTTGGAGGAGCAGGTGAGGGGAGGATGATGAGCAACTTGGAATGAGTCAAGGACAGGAGGCACAAAATGTTAACCTCCAAGTTGGGGGATGGGAGCTAGTGAAGCTCTGCACCTGAGATGCAGGCAGAGGTAAAGTGAAAATGTGCTCAGGCAGAGGAGATGCGGAAGAGGCAGAGCAGAGGCAACTGAATTTCTGCTTTTGATTCCAGACTTCCTTTTCAGGGAAATCAGTTTTGCCTCCAACATCTGCTGGAAAAGGCCATTGTGTGATGAGTGTGACCCCAGAGAGTCTCTCCTTGCAGCTGTGCTGCACAGATGGTTGCAGGGGTAAGGTGCTCCCACACCTGCCCTCTTCTGCTCTACTCTCAATCCTTCCCATTATCACATATCTATTCCCCTTTCTTGGGGGTACAGTTTGATGCATTTATCTTTCATTCTATTTCTGAATGTTTAGCTATCCCTTTTATGTGAGTTGTGCCCCTCGAGACAGATTGTAAAAGTCCCAGGCCCACCAATGACATTAGCACCTGTGCATTAACTTCCCTTCCTGCCAAAAGCACCTCTAGACGCATTGTTAGTTTCTTTCCACATTGAAACTGATGGACAAGCTGCAACTCCTTCTACAGAGTTCTAGCTATTTTTCAGAATTCTGGAAATGCACAGCAAAGGTATCTCACTGGATTTTTTTTTTTTGTCTCACCATCTCTTCTGAATTTTGCAAACTGCTCACTGTCTAAGGAGGAAGAGTTAGACAAATGGCTGAGGCCAGCTCCCAGGGTGAAAGCACTTGCCAACAAACAAGTGGCTTCAGGTCAGAACCGGTGGAAACAGAAACCTGACCTGATTGCCTGACACTTACCACTTCTGTGGAGCAAAGCAGATGGGCAATTGCTGACTTGACCTCACATCTGCTAGGAAATATGGAGAGCATGTAAAGCCTGGGACCAACCATGTATCCAGTAACAGTTGCCTGGAAAGTGTTTCACTGAAAAGTGTGAAATGCATCTCAACTCTAGGAATGTTAAAGTATTGGTCACTGAAGTCATCCTGCTTTCCACTGAAAATGGCAGGCTGCCAGATAAGGCAGCCCCTCTCTTTGAAAGGTTTTAGGGGACAGTGTTTCATGTGAACTGCCTCAAAATGAAAAGAGCCCAGGTAAGGCCTTCTTCTGAGAAAGAAGTGATAGCTGCAGATGGAGAAGTTTAGAATCAGAGGGAATTGCCACTGAGGTCAGTAAGAGCATTACAGAGTGAGTTAAGATATGTGAGTTTTGCTAGGTGTCTGGCAGAGGATGACATATCACATCCTCCCACAGTCAACCCCAGAAAGGCTGAGCTCTTAGAAAGGACCCATGATGTAGCATGGAGAATGGGCTTCAGAAGGGCACTGTGAATTACAGGTAAAGTGCCTGGGTCTGTGGGCCATCTGTCAATTCCATCCCACTCACATACCTGAGTGTGAGTCCCAGCAGTGCCCCTCTGCTGCTCAAGACATCCCTGGGAAAGAGGTGCCCATAGACACAGACCCAGATGGCCCAGACTCAACCAGGCCTGCCCCATAAGGATCTCCCTTGGTGTCCCAGACAGTTGGTGCAATTCCACATTTTAAGCAAAAGAAATACTTCAAGGTCTGCCCCTCATAGCAGCCCCAACCTGAAAATTGGTAGATTCACAACAAACTCATAGAACTCTCAATTTTTGGCATTGCTATAAATATATCACAAGAAAGCATATAGTCAGTGGAGTTTGAGATTTAAAAAAATTAAACAAATAAAATCAAAGCTCAACTGAGGTGTTCCTTGTCTGCAAGTAACTTCTGAGAATGTGTAGGAGACGAGCAAATAGTACCACCATACAGTGACCAAGTTCTGTCATGGCAAATGTCAAGTAGTGCCAAGTACAAGTAACAGGTAGAAATAGGTAGGGAACCAAGGAAGACATCCTGTGGGAAGTGATGGCCAAGCTAAGAGCTGAAGGATAAATGCAAGTTCTCTAAGCAGTCAAAGGGGAGCATCAAAGGCAAAGAGGTCGAGGATAAGGCTACAGAGGCCAGAGGCAGGGCATGAAGAAGGGCAAGGGAAGGGTGAGGACGGAGGAGGTGAGAGCCCAGATGGGCTCCATGCTAGGAGAATGGCTTTTGGGTCAGAAACAGGGAAGTCTATGGTATCCATTGACTTGTCCTAATTCTTGGGCTCTTGACCTTCCAACAGGGACAGAGGGTCAAAATCATTAAATGACACTGTTCATATTATTATCATGAACACACAGGGACTCACTTACAAAGATGTCAACCACTGAGGCAACTATCATGAATATCCTCCAGTAGCCCATGATCAGGAGTGCTGATTTTTCTTGTGACACACAGAAAGACCCCATTGGACTGGTCACAAGACCAGACTCATGTTTTTGTGATTACACCAGTTCCCATGTGGAGAATAAATTGCCATGACCTAGAAGAGAGGGTCCTATTTTAGACTGGGTTATTCACTAGGAATAAACAAATGTTTCTGATTTAAAATTAAAAACATGGCAAATGGTTAAACCTAGGGGAATATGAAAGGGACAAGACAAAAGTTACATCATAGCTTGAGTCCTGAACAAGCGAAGATGATAGGAGCCTTCCAATGAGGAAGACTGGAAGAGAGGGGTGGGCAGCCGTGGAACTAAGGAAAGGCAGAGCAGTGGGAGATCTGGGCAAAGGGGAAGGTGATGCCTTCAGTTTTAGTCTTGAAGAGTCTGAGATGCTCGCAGACTCAGTGCAGTCACTGGCTCTACCTGTGAGTGAGGTCTGACCTGGATGTGTTTACTCATCAATATTCCTGGCAGCAGGTACTCTGGGACTGAGACAGCAGTAACTAGGCTTGCTGAGCACAGCGTCCACTTGGTGGCCCACACTGACGGAATTCAGATGCGGCAGTATTCACGAAGCACCTTTCCTCTGACTCCACTTCTAAGCATAGCTCCTCTTGTCCCTAGCACCCCATCTCATATCTATCCCAAACCCCTGGAATACAGAGACAGTGAATTTCTGATGTCATTTAATCCCCTGAGAAGCATGACTGTGTAAATGCACATATACACACACGAATGTATTCTGTATCTACTAGTGTTCAATAACTATTGTAGTTGCATTTCTCCTTCCCTACTTTAATTAAGTATTAGCTACAATCACTGTCCTTTGTTCTTGGCTTCCGGCATGATTGATTTCTGTAGCACCATTTGCTTTAAACCCCCAATAACTGTAGGGGCATAGACTACATCCATCTCTCCAAAGAAAATTACTGAGTGCTTATTTATTGTCAGCATAGACAGGCCTGCTAGATATCATCCCCAGAATGTGCCCTAGGAAAGAAGATTAGCCCCTCACTATCCATCACTATCCAAGCTCACTGTTCCTGACCCAGCTGGTGAGCAGGCAGGCATTGGTTGATGGGTGCTGGGAGTCCCTTCTAATGACCTAGTTAGCAGCTTAATGGAGAAATGGAGGGCTTGAATTAGAGGGAGGAGCCCTTGCCTGGTACATTTAGCTGTTCCTTGGATTTATGGGTCTGGAGTTATCAACCTTTTGTAAAATACTCATTGTTCTTACTACAGAAAACAGTCTATTTTTAAAAGCTGCAGAAAGCTCTTTGAATACAAAGCAGTTTCTCAATTCTTTTGCCTGGTTTATTTATAAGTACATTCTTTTTGCTCTTTAGTTTTGGTAGGAGCTGCAAAACATCTGAGAGGTATCTGCAGAGCATGAATGCAGCTCCATGAAACTGAACTTCTGGCACAAGGGAGGGATGGAGCCTGCATTTAATACTGATTGTGAACTGCTAAGAGGTGGCATGTTAGTTAGCTTTCTTGGCACTGAGACACAATATGCAACACCCCCAACTTAAAGGAGAGGTTTAATCTGGCTCATGGTTTCAGGGGAATCAGTCGAGGTCAGGCTGGCTCCACAGTAGAAACAACGTGACAGAAGGGTGTGGTGGAGCAGAGCTGCTCAGCTCATGATGGCTGGGAAGTGGAGCAGGGGAACAGTGTCAGAGAGTATCATACATAGACCCCAAGACCATACCTCCAATGCCAACCCAGATACACCCAGAAGTGTACTTTAATAATCTCTTGGTGGCTCCCAAGCTACTCAAGTTGCCACAATTAAGCTTACTATCACAGATGGTGTCTAGAGAATCATTCCCTTGAACACTTCATGGAACACTGAGGGTAATAGCCGTTCAACTGCCTCATAGATGTCTTCGCTTTTCCCATCATCTACATGGTCTCTAGTTGCTTCTCTATTTCCATAGCCCTGCAGTAGGTTTTTAGATCAGTTATCATCACCCTCTTTTTTTTCACCCTATATTCTGATTTGATGCTTGGGTTTGATACTAGGCTTTTATTTAGGTCACTCCCCCTCCCCAGTTGTCTTACCACTTGCTGATGCTGTCAAGTGCCTCCTCACCTGTTTGATTTGTTGCACAGTTACAGGACAACTCCCAGCAAGGCTGCTTGTCAGGTCTTCTGTGATATAAACAAGTAAGGTAACTTTCCAAGCACAGGAAGGGAGCAAGAGTTGATTTATTCAAGATCAGTATGTTTAAAACTATAAAAGTAGAGTGTGCGCCCTGATATGGTTTAGAGTTAGGTTGAGAATGTCTTTCCAGGAGGCCCTGTAATGGTTTAGATTGGGAGTGTCCCCCAAAGTCTCACAAACTCGGATGGTGATTGGGTCATGATGGCTAAGGATGCTGTACTGAATGTACTGAGTTTGCTATCGGGAGGTGGGGTCTGGCCCAAAGAGGCAGGTCACTAGGGTGTTATCTGGAAATGTACACCTCTCTTTGGGCTCCTCCATTCACTCTACTTACTGTCTGTCATGGTGGGAGTAACTTCCCTCTCTCAGGCCCTTCCATCGTGCCATTTCTAGCCTGGAACCAGCAGATCGTGTACTGAAATAGTAAGCCAAAACTCACCTCTCCTCCTTTAAATTGTAAGTGTCAGGTATTGTGTCTCAAAATGAGGAAAGTGACTAATATAGGCTCAGAGAATGAGCAGCCCTGGGCGCTTCTTATTCCGGGGGTGTAGTTTGTATTTTTCAGATAAGGAATTGGCTGCTTTATCTGGAGTGGCCACATCTCAGAGTTGAACAGCCCACAGTCAAAAGGGCTGTTTAGGGAGTGTGAATCCCACTGCTCCCTACTGCAGCTGCATACGGCCCGCTGGCCAAGTGTCTTGTTCCTAGACCAAGAAGAGATGATAGTGTCTTCTTTGGACCTGAGACCTAGGTGCTGTGGCCTCAGCATCTCTTGATCATCAAAGTTAATGAAAACATATTATGAAGCTACTGATGTTCTATTTGTCCACAATCTAGTTGACATTGGACTTTGGCATCAATTGGAAGACATGCCAGATAAATTATGTCTGTGCTCCACTTCTAGCTGCACTGTCCAAATTAGATACCCAAATTGATCAAACAATTTTGAAGGAAACAATACATAAAATCACACACACAGTGAGCTATATCCCCAACCCTTATTTTATCTTGAGACAGGTTCTCACCGATTCACTAAATTGCCAAGGCTGGCTTTGAATTTGAGATCCTCCTACCTCAGTCTCTCAGAAAGCTGTAATTATAGGCATGTCCCACCACATCTAATTTATTTTATTTTATAATATCAAAGAATTCATGCAAATATGTCTTTAATAACATGCTATTTTGTTAAGTCATTTCTTAGAGAAATCTAACCCTAATTGTGGAATTACGTGGGTACTTATTCTTCTTCCTTAACTGAATTGCAGCTGGAAATCTCACAGCCCAGGACCAATAGTGGAGTATGCACTCTACTCTTCCCAGAGTCCTCTGTGGACAGTTTTAATTGCTGGGGCCTCCTGGAGCTGTCATTTATCAGTGCTGAAAGTGCCTGATAGGAGCAACCACTCTCACCTGTTTTGTACCACACTCAAACTAACACCTACTGGCTCCATTTCACTGTATTTTAATTTTGAGGCCCTTATTCTGGCCCTGGTCCTGGCCCAACTGGCATTGTAATGCTACACAAATATTGTATGTGCTCTGGAAAACATTTGAGTCCAAACACCATGTCAGGTTTTAAAATGGAAATCAAGCTGGACACCTGGTTGGAAACCCTTTCTGTTTTACTTAAAATTTTTTATGCAATTTTCCAATTTTATTAGCCTAGACAATTTTCATAATTATATAAAATAGTTTTAAAATATATGAAAGCTAAAAATAAACCCATCTATTTTTAAACCACTGAGATTTGACTTCTAACAATATTTCCATTTGTGCTGTCCTAAGATGTGGTCTGTATCCTCATGTGGTTTAGAAAAACACACACAAATTCTGGAGAGTGTCGTAGTTTATATCTAGATGTCCCCTAAAACATCATGCACTCATAGGTGGGGTTTTGGGAGGTGACTCTATCATGGGGCATGGTACTCATCAACAGATTAGTCCACTGATGAGCTTATAGCTAATTGTGATGTTGGGAAGTGAAGCCTGGAAGGGTCTACCTCCCAACCTCCTCCCTTGATCTCTTTCTGCTTCCTGCCTCTGTGCCAACAGTTACTCCTTCTCTGCCACACCATTCTACCATGTTGCCTGGCCTGTGGACTGAAACCACTTTCAAGCTGTGAGTCAAAATAAACCTCTCCTCATTTAATTTGTGTAGGTCTTGTATTGTGTCCCAGTAACAAGAAAGTAACTAAGATAGAGAATGAAATGGGATACCACACACCACCAGAAAAGGTAAGTTGGGAGAAGATTGACAGTTGAAAATGTCAGAAATGATATGGAATAGTTAACACTCTTACATATTGCCACCGAGGGTGCAAAATGACCCAACCATGTAGGAAAACATTTGTAAGTTGTCCTGAAGTTAGTATGCACTTCTTGTCTGACCTAGCAATTCTTCCTGAATTTACCAAAAAGAAATTTCAAAAATCCACAAAAGAATATAAATGCAAATGTTCATAGCAGCTTTATTTGTAATATTCATGTTTTTTCATAATTTATAGCCCCAGCAACAGAAGACCATCCAATACGCATCATTGAAGATCACACATTTTTTCACTGAATTTATTTCCATGATCGTTTTGTCAAATATTTATTTTTAATTTGTAGCTGTATAAATAATACTCTTATTAACATGTGGATGAATCAAATATTTTCTCTGTTGAGGATTTTCTTTATCTTTGGATAGATTTCCCTAATGAAAATGTTTTGGCTCCTATTTCAAGCTCTCTTCCAGAAGAGGATAATTATTCCTTTATTCTTTCTCCAAATATTGAAGAAGACCTAGCACATGCCTGGCACAATTGCAGGGTCATTATCACAACAGCCCCAAATCATTAGTTGCTCCTTTCCTAAGCCTGGGGGAAGCCTGCTAGTTTTCCATGGTTCAGCTATGCTGCTGCCTTCATGATGATGCCTATGTTCCTGGAGGGAGGCAGAGACTTCTCTGTCTTCCTACAGCCCTTGCTGCAGACCAGTAAGCATGTTCTAACTGACAGGGACCCTGCAGAGTCACGGAAAGCAGAAACAGAAGACAAGCAGCCACTGTCCCCAGTCCATATTCAGGAAAACAGTGGCTAAAATATGCATTTTTTTTTTTTTTTGCTGTTCCTTTGGGTGATGTGAATGCTAAAGTTTTCTTTTAAGTATTATTTATTTTATTTTTACTACTGTTAATCATTTGGCAACATTCAAATAAAATACAAATACTTGATATGTTTTCTTTTTAAAAGGTGAACTCTTCTAATGTTTAGGTCTTGTTTTCAAACCTGACCTCCTGTGTTTGTCTGTCTTCCATGGCAAATTCATACTGTAGGTTTTCACTGGACGGATCAGGGTTATCTTAAGAGGGCATCCATTTTTTAACCTTTAACATGGATTGAAAGTTCCCACGTTTAAGGCAGCCCTTGTAGATTAAAGCAGCAGGAATGCCCACCATGGGTTGTGGCTATAAAACTGGTGGTGGGCAGGGTAGCTGCACGGGAGGATTTTGATGTGGGTGGGTTTTGTTCCCTCCTATAACCTCCAGCCACACATTGGTGACCATAATTAGGAGGCAGGTCTGAGCTCCCCACTCAAGCCACCACTCAGGACATGGTCAAGGTGTTTCTACTTTGATATTATTTGTCCTCCATTTCACCTATACATTTGAAAGATTATTTAATTAAGTGAAGGCTGCAAAGATTGCAAGGTATGCTCAGGCTTAAAAACATGTTCTCTTTCTTTCTGTAATGATATCCAGCCAATCTTGCCCTCAAAAGCAGTTTAACTGGCTTCATAGCTCCTGCTTATTTCAGCACCACTGGGTTGTTAAATATATTGTAATTGTGTGTTGGAAGAAGCATTCTGAGATGTAATTTTCTTATCATGGGCTCAGGCTGGCCATCCAGTTGCTCATTAGCCCAGAAGGTTTCCTTTGTGCAGGGTGTGACGGTCTCTGTTAAGTGCTTTGTGTTGGCTGTGAACCGAGGGCAGGTATCCATCGAGCACGATTCAGGGCTGTATCCATCATTGTCATGAATTCTACACCTGCCTTTTTGCTTCCTTTGTGAGCATGTTCTGACTCACGTGGAGACTGCAGTCATGGAAATGAACACATTGTGTGGTACAAGAGCAGACGCTGCTCATGAGAGTAAGGTCTGGCCTTCTCGTCTTGGTTTCCAGTGTTTCCGCAATGACATCACAGACCTGAGGAAGAAGGATGTTCAGGTGGGAGGTGTTTACTGCCATCTGCATGGCCAGAACTTTTACCCCTCAGGACAGGCCACAGGGGGATGCCAGTGTCCTCAGAGAGCATGACAAGCCTCTGCATAAGCATGAGGGACTCTAGTCTCTCTAATTCTGTGGGTCTTGTTGGAACAATGCTTTTGGCATCTCCTGAGAGCTTGTTGGAAGTGCAGCTCTCAGGCCTTGTCCTGGATGTCCTGAGATGGATGCATAACTTAACAAACCCTAGGTGACTTGCTTACCTCTCACAGTCTGAGAGGCACTGGCTTAGAGTTTTGTTATAAGCTCTCAGTGCACAATAAAATTGTACAGGAAATCATGTCTTAAATTCTCAGGCTTGGTACTCACCAGGAGGTTGGTTTTTGTTATTCGGGGATAGGGATCAGTCATCAATATTTTTTAAATCCCATATGCAGTTAGGGGTGAGAACCCTAGGGCTAGGTACAATATCTATAGTTATCCTTCCTGCTTATCAATACCCCTTAATTTCTATTTACCTTAAAGAAGCATATCCAAATCAAGGTAAGTTTGGACCATCAAATTATGACTCAAAAACACTCTGGAAGAAATGTAAGAGTTAACTGCACTGGTGGGCTCAGACAGGGGTGCCCAATTAAGTGTGTATTCTGGCATATGTAGAAAATAGGGGCCATTTAATTTCTCAATGTACTAGTGGTAAAATAAAACCAACAAACATGACCCATCTCCTCCCTGGTGTTCTGTCTTCTTATGGTATGGATAAATTTAATGTCACAGCGCTTTCAAGCCCTGATAGGGTTTATAACTATGATAAAATTTTGAAATGTAATAAATTTTGATCCAGGTTTGGTTTTATTTGGAGGTTATAACCGATAGTACCTTAAAATGTCTGGAATTGTGGTATGATAGATTCTATGTTTTCCTTGGTTAATGGCTAGTTGCATCACTGCCGAGGAAGGTGGTGTCAAGCCCTTGGCATCCAGCTGGAACTAAATGGCACATAGTGTGTGGCCTTGTGTGTGGACACTCACTGGCTTCCTGAGCACCCTGATGAGGCTGAAATTCAAGAGCAATATTCTAGTAAAATACCACATATTTTTTTCACAGGCTGATTTGTGCTCTCATAATCAAGACCAATACAAATGTTTCAGAAGCCTCAATATGATTCTTGACCCTGTAGGAAATAGATTTGGGGCTGGCTCATCATCCTCAAACAGGTAACCACTTGTTTGTTGATACAAAGAACATTCAGGCTAATGGTCAAAGTCAGTATTACCAAAGGCTACCTTAGATTTATGCAACCATCAGGTACTCAGTAATCACCTACTTCCCCCTAAAACAATGCTCATTTCCTTTCTTTTAAAATATACTTAATTTGGTGATTAGGTAATTGTTTTAATTTAGATAATTAAATGTCTCCCAAAGGCCCATGTTTTGAAGGCTTGCTCTTCAGCCTGTAGCACTATTAGAAAGTAGTGAAACCTTTATATCTATTGAGATGATAGTATGGTTTTAATCCTTGGCTCTGTTATTAGAGTGTATTATATTTATTGATTTGTGTATGTTGAACCATCCCGGCATCCCTGGGATGAATTCCACTTGGTCAGTGTGTATGGTCCACTTGATGATTTTCCACATTCTATTTGCTGGTATCTTATTAAGGGTTTTTGCATCTATGTTGATGAATGAAGTTGGCCTGTAGTTCTCTTTTTCAGTTGGGTCTTTCTTTGCCTTGGGGATCAAGGTGATGCTTGCTTCCAGGAATGAATTAGGGAGTATTGCTTCCTTTTCAGTTTCACTGAGTGTTTAAACAGTAGCGGCAGGAGTTCAGAGTAGAAAAAACCCTTAAAAGGTGAGGCCTATTGGGAGGAACTTAGGTATTTGGGGCATACCCTTAAAGTGCACAGTGCATATTGAGACCCTGGCTTTTGTGCTCTCCCTCTGCCCTCCACTTCTGGGCCACCATGAGATGAGTGGTCTCCTCTGTGCCACACTACCCAGCATGGTCGTCTGCGCCTCACCACAGGCCCGGGCTAACAGGGACTGGAACCGTGAATCAAAATAAATCTTGCCTCCTTTAAGTTGCCTTTCTCAGATTTTCTGTCACAATGACAGAAAGATAATACAGTAATAGGCTCAAATGGTCCCAAAGTCAAAACTCAGAAAGATAAATAGGTAGGGATCTGAAGCGTTTTGCGTTGAGATTTCTTTTTAGACTTTGGAATATTTCCATCTATGGAATATTTCTATTTTCATTATGATGGCATATCTTAGGCATATTTTGTTAACACAAATTTACCTATGTTTTATATATATGTGGCTTAATTTTATACCTCCATTTTCAATGTGACCTATCACATGAAGTGAGGTGTGGAATTTACCACTGTGGCAACATGTCATTACTGAAATCTTTCAAGTTTTGTAGCATTTTGTATTTTGTATTTTTCATTTTAGAGATGTTCAACCCGTTCAACCTCAGTGAGAATTCTACCTCCGGATACATGTCTCTGAACTTGGGATTTCCTGCATGGTCCCTCTGCAGATACTCACTGCTATTAAATCTTGAGAATGTTACAGGAAGTCTCATATTTTATACATATGTGTGTGTGTGATTTGTAGTATATCACATCCACTTCTATGTACTTTGCTCTTCAAGATATTCATTATTTATCTGTTAAATTATTGAGCATCTACTGTGTTCCAAGTCCAGCTGTAGGCACTGGAAGGGCCAGAATTAACAAAACAATAGGTATCCTTTCCTTAAAAACCTTATGCATACCTGGAAAAAAGTAATAAAAAGTTATAAACTATGTTAGATTTTAAATGATAATAAACAGGGAAGGGGAGAGAGATTAATGGGTGAATAAACACATGAGTGAATGTAGCTTATTAATGTAAAATGATGAGGTTTAAAAACAGAGGACTGAGCAGCTCTGCAAACATCTAAAATCCACGCACAGCATTCTGAGAACAGCTTGGTTGGCAGTTAAGAACAGAAATGTTTTCTCTCACACATAATGTCCAAACAGAACTAAGTGTGAGGAGGAGCTTTTCATGTCAACAACTCATTGACACTCAGCTGTCACTTCTGTAGGAATCTATTTCTTTTTCCCCCCATTAAGTTTATTGGTACATTTAAAGCAAACAACACAGTTACATTTATCATTGGGATCTTGTACCTGTACATGATATATCTTGGTTCTTGTTTTCTCCCCATACCCCTGCCCTCCCTTCACCCCCTTCTCTCTTCCCTATTTACAAAGACTTTGTTTCCATTTTTTTCATGTTTTCTTTTCCCTTATTTCCTTTCCCCTCCCCTTCCCACTTCCCCTTTAGCTGTTTGTAGGAATCTATTTCTACCCTGTTGGTGTGTAACTATAAAGGTAGAGCATCTTCAAATGGCACGAGCCACACCCTGATCAGTGCATGAAGTAAGAAACTGGAGTGAAGAAAATTAGAAGGCAGCAGGAAAGGAGCCAAACTGGGTGGGTGGGGGTCTCTGAGGCTCTTGGAGCAATCAGGCAGAACACCACAGACAGTCATGCCAGGTAGGATGGCCTAGGCAAGAAGACAAATGAAAGGAGGTATTTTACCTCTGATCAAGAGAAAGCTAGGTCAGGATCCTGGCAGGCCTGGGATAAGAGATAGCATTTTGGCTGGCCCAGGACTCTGACCTGGGCTCCGTTCCTTTCCTTTCCTTTCCTTTCCTTTCCTTTCCTTTCCTTTCCTTTCCTTTCCTTTCCTTTCCTTTCCTTTCCTTTCCTCTCCTCTCCTCTCCTCTCCTTTCCCCTCTCCTCTCCTTTCCTCTTCTCTCCACCCACCAACTGCACACCCTGACAGCCTGAACAGGCTTCTGAATGCCCGGCTGAAGGTGGGATGGGAAGAAATGCTTCCACCTGTAATCTACCAAGTGTCAGGCTATGAGTGTCAGGTATTGCCTGAAGGAAGCCAGTGGATCCAAGTACAGGGATAGAAATTTACTGCCACTGTTTGGGAGGAAATATGGCTCTGTAGTGACCCCTCAGAAAGGGAAAAGTGACAAGAATGAGGAGAACCTGTGGGGACTGGGTGTTGGGGTGTGTAGGGTATGCATTTACACCAGAGCCCATCTTTCCTACCCTGACAGAATGGCTAGAGCACAGCATCACCTAGATCGGCTGTTTGCACATTCCTGTAATGTGCCCCAGTGTCAAGCAGCAAGTGTCTCTTCTTTCATTGTTGTTTGAGGAGTGATGGAATCTGTGATGCCAAAAGTTGTTGCTGCATCTTCCACAATGCATAATCAAGAGTCAAGCAAGCCAAACGCTTCTGGATGTTTAATAGCAAATTAAAGGAGGGAAGAAAAGCTCAATGTTATGGACTCATGTCAGAGAGTAGGGCAAACTCTCATCAAGACTGCATGTTCCACTTTTCTAACGTTTTCATACAAGGGCTATGTCTGCATGACAAGATGGAAATATTCACTCCACTCCAGTCCCTTAGAAGTGACTCCTCTTAGGCAGGAAGAGGCAAGTGGAGCTCATCCTAGAAGTGCAGAATGTCATCAACCTAAGCCACAGTGGTCTATAATGGGGGGAAATAATAATCTTCCTCCAAGGAGCTGTAGGGATAGAGTGAGATGACACTGGTTTTGTCCTCCTCACTGGGCCCAGAACAGGGTGGATAAATACCTGTAATGATCAGTTGATGGTAGCATAGACATGATGATATGATTTTCAGTCTTTCAAAAAATATATTCATTTGGATTTTACTGTATATATTTAAGGTATACAGCATGATGTTTTGATTCATGCATTCATTCAAGTAAATTAACATACCATCCCCTTCCACTGAACTTTGTGTGTGTGTGTGCATGCACATGTGTGTGAGTGTATGTGTGTGTGGTAAGCAGCCCTGAAACCAGCTCTCTCAACAGATTTCTAGCAAAGAACACAAGAGTTGTACTTGAAGTCTTCACGCTGTGTTTCTTCTCTGTACTTGCTCTGGTGTAACCACAACTTTGACCTACAATTCCCTGCTTCCTCCCATCCCTTGGCAACCACTGTTCTGTAGTTTGCTTCTATGTTTTCAATGTGTATAGATTCCATACATAAGTGAGATCACACTCCATTTTAGCACTTCATAGAGATAGCTGCACCCTGATATTCATTGTATTATTCACAATAGCCAAGACATGGATATAATCTATGTCCATTGACATATGAATGGGGAAAGAAATTATGTGTGCTGCATATATCACAGGTGTGTTGCATATATAGTATATTACATGTGTGTTGCATATATAGTGTGTTACATATGTGTTGTATATAAAGTATATATTCTTATATAAACCATAATTTCTTTACACACGCATACAAATATCCTATTTATATTCAAAAAGAAAATAATTCTGACCTTGGGAAAACATGGGTGGACCTAAAAGATATGATGGTCTATGAGATAAGCCTTGTTTCAATATCACTTGCTAATTAGTAAACACAGTTCCTGTGAGGATTTTTATTAGCAGCTAAGAATAACATGGCTGTCAAGTTCAATATGTTCTCAAAGTGTAACACGCTTTTAATTTAGTAACAGCGAGGTACATTTTTCAAATTGTTCATTGGACAGTCATTGTGGAGGTCGAGGAGGACAGGAGACGCCGTGGAAGACATGAGGCAGGCAGTCCAATTAGGCCTCAGGCCACTTATCATGCATGGCAGCAGACACACATGGCCCTTACATGGGCCTTTTCACACCTGCAGCCCTTTTCACCCTCACAGCTAAAATCAAGCCTAATTCTTTAGTCATTTTTCAACCAGACTCCCACTGTCTTCTAACTCTTCCATATCTTTTCAGTCTATACCAAAACACACAGATAGCTATGCCTTGAGGGCTCACTGCCAGAGCACCAGCTTTCTCCATGCCCACGAGGAGACACTCACTCTCAGTGACCCTCCACATCACACGAGGAAAGACAGATCTGTGCTCGGGCATGTACTCAGTACATTCCTAGTAAACGTGCGGGTGACACATTCTGTCTTCCTAGGCTCTGGGCCATGTGGGTCTCTGGAATCGCTATTCCATAACAACACACTAATCTTTATCCATGGTGAAGAGGCGGGGATCTTCTACCCCCAGAGTATTATATACTGTGATTGCCTCATATTTGGAAATTGTTTTCATGTTGGATTATGAAATTCTGTTCATTTTCATAATTAATTTCTATTCATTTAAGATCTCATTTGGAAAAGACTTTTCAAGGTTGGATAAACCATTTTCTATTAAATATTTGGCTTCCTCATAAGCACCCCCAACAGGCAATGGTCTTCACTCCTGCAGTCTCCCATGATAGCAGAAATCTCCTCTTTAGCAAAAAATGGCTCTGATGTTTGCCAGAAAACTATCCCTTAAATGAGGTGGAAATTTGTTTCCCTGTCATTTCCACCCATTAGTCAATCAGCTCTGAAGAGTAAAATCTATCTATTTTCCCCCATGGCAGCCCTTTAGGTATTTGGAACTAGCTTTCTCAATTGTATTTCTCAAGCACCACATCCTTAGTTCCTGTAACTGTTCCTCAAAGAAAACTCTTCTGATTATCCTGGGAATTAATGCCTGTCTGACTCTCAGTCCCCTGATCCCTTTGGGATTCTGAGATTTCAGTGGTTGTTTCCTCAATGAAAATAAATTGCATCTGGTTTTCCTTGTGTTTTTTGGGCTGATTTTGGCACTTTTGAGAATGAGTGATAACTTTTACATCTGAGAACCTCCATGTAGGTCTAAATCTAGAGTGGATGATGGTCTCACCCATCCACTTATGTGGCGGACCAGGCTTTCCCTGAACAATACACCCTTTGCTATTATAAGTGTCCTAGCACTCTTTGTTGGGCACATTCCTGAAGGAATTTCTGACATGAAGAAGAAAATTCTCTCACCATCTGTGGGTGGGATTTTGCTGGTACTCATTCAGAAAAGCTACATCCCCTGATGTCTGCCTTTCTCATCTTGACTTCTGGTTCTTCTGAGCTCTCCTTTTTTCTTACCTTCTCATTCACACAACTGGAGGAGAAGAAAAAGTATGGATCTTCAGGTCAGAAAATCTGATCAAGGTTTCCAAATCTCAGCTCCAATTCCATTGTCCTGAGCCTCAGTGTCTCACAACATAATGAGGCACCTGTAGTGGGAAGAGGCACTCAAAAGAGCCGACTTGAAATGTGTTGTGGCACCAGCATTATACTGGTTATCAGACAGCATGGCCCACTGCCCGGAGAAGAAGAGCATCTCTTCTGGGCCTTGTTTGCACACTGTTCTCCACACCTTGACCTCAGTTGTTCCCATGATTCGCTTTCTTCCATTCTCTGCCTGCTGATATCCTGTGGGTCTCTTTAAGTCCAGCCCAGATGTGACCTCTTCTATGAAGCTTTATATTGTCCCCCCAGCATGGGATGACATGAAATGATGTATCTCCCTCAAAGCCAGAGGCCGAGGAACACCTTAGAACACTGGCTCACCTTTTCAGCCTTTGTTTTGTTATTTTCCTCAGTGGGCTGGAGAGCAAGAGCAGCAACTCCCGACCTCCATCTAACCCCACTACAGTGCCCCTCCAGTAGAAGGAAAAGTAAGTGGACAGGAGAGTAGACAGAAGCCAAATGTGGGAATTGCTTTCCCCATTGTGATGAAAGCAGTTTGGTGAGGCTGAGGTGAAACTGTGCAAGATCCCCCAAGTCTGGTGTACATAGGTCACAGGTGTGATTAACCAATAGGTATGTATTTTGTCCAGTAAGGACAAATTTAGATGTTAGTCCATGCCAATTCTTTCCCTTTAAATGTAAGGTAAGATAAAGTTATCTTTAAAAACAGTGTAGAAACAAAGCCATGTGGCTAGAGATATGAAGTAAGTACATTTTCAATCATCAGAGAGGGCCTCACCATCTTTCCCTTATATTTTTCTGTAAACAAAGGAATTGATGTAGTTGCAGTTACGTACACCAGTTCTGGTGTTTCTCAAGAATTCAGGTTTGGTGTTAGAGGGTGTTTATTAAAACCCTTTGATTGAAAAGCCTTTTAAACATCCTCTCAAATCCAGGGTATGAATAGGATTGGCCCTAGGGTGTGGAAACCCAAGCAAGTTTAACTCCAATATCCAGTGGGAGTGACCTGTGCTAGGCTTCTCATACAAATTCATGCTTCTTTCATCACCCTTGGTCCTTGAGGGTTTGCTTCCTCTAAAACAGCCAGCTGCCCCCACACTGTATAAATGTCACAGGGGCCCTCTACACCATCTTTCCCACAGGGAAGGAGAGGAGAACCAGGATGTTTCCTCTTGGGAGGGCAGAGCTGCTTGTACCATTCTCTCTGGCCTTCTCTATGGCTAAATGAGAACCGGGCTGAGATGTCCACTGTTTATTACATACATTTTCACAGGATACTTTCTTAATAATGTGTCTCTGGGGTATATTTTTATTTCCCAAATATCTGGGTGAAGCACAGTATATTTTCATATAAAAATATCTGAGTTAGGCTTAGTTGGAACCCACACAGCCTGAATTTAGACATCTTACAGATGAGAAATAAGTTGGGTTAGAGTCCTTGATTTCACAAAATTCTGAGGCATCATCTCCCACAAGTGGAAATGTGAACAGGGGAGTCGGGACCAAGAGAAGACTTGTCATCCCCAAATTTGCACAAATCCTGGTGGTGTCACTTTTCAGATTTTACTCTTTTTAGGATAAAAACGTGCTTGGCTTCCGTTTTTAAAAGAGAGACAGAGACAGAGGGAATATGATGTAAAGTAATTTGCCAGAGTCTACGGGTCTGGCTTCCACTATGGTGGACATTAGTGAGCATCTCTAGGTAGGACTGTTAGCGAATTGGCGGAGGCAGGGGCTGGTGCAGGTGGCTGAAAGTTTGCAGCAATCGAAAAATAATAGCCTTGACATGCACTAATTCTTGTGCAGTTCAGCCAGGCATGGCAAATCAGAAGATAGAAATGCACGATAAATGCTTACATCCTCAGGCCACTATTCTCTCCATCCACTTCCCTTAGACACAGGAGAATTTTTGAAAGCTGGTAGAGAGAGCAGAGTAGAAAAGAAGTATAAGCCCAGGAGATTGAGTCAAATTCAATTTTGGGTCTTCAGCCCTGAACACAGTGCCCTGACATAGTAGGATCTGGGGCACACAGTGGCTGATGAGTGAGGGTCCTTAGTCATGGATAGTCAGTGGGTAAGAGCAACTTCAGAAATCGATGCAGAGATGGAAAAGAACACTGGACTAATTGGCAAGACAATCACAAAGATAGTATATAATCAGCCTTATTTCAATGTTGGTTCCCATGTAAATGACCAATAACATGAATTTGGATTTTGAAGAAGCACAGCAGTAAAGAAGGATCTGTAAAAAGCCCCAGGAATTTTAACCCAAAGCAGAGGGGCCACAGGCACAGGAAAACTTGCAACATCAGTACTCACAGACCCAGAGGGGGCCTCAGGTAGGCCTTGGAAAGGCTGTCAAAGCCATTGCATATCTTGTCCTGTGGCTCACTCATCAGAAGTGTGGGTGCAACACAGAGAAAAACAGAAAGTCAACAAAGCCAGCCAATAGCACTGCAATTCACAAGGGTGGAGAGCTGAGAAAACTCAGGCAAACTTCTCTCTGGAAAGCATTGACTGTCAGAGGCAGAGTACATTAGAATACTTATGACTGATTCTCAGTAAGAGTCTTGAGGTCAGAACTACTATAGAAATGGTTCAAGCAATCACAAAGAGACTACTGCTTAGAAATGCACAGAGAGAAAAAAAAAAAAAAGCAAAATTGTGCAGTTGAAAACCCAACAGAAAGTGCATGGCAACTAGTTATAGATAAAACTGTAGAAGGCAGCCTTTAAAAATTCAGCCATACCTCAAAGAAGACAAATAAGGAAATAAAAATATGCAAAAAGATAGAGTGTAACTGCAGCAAATTTAAAAGACAAAGGGATATAGAGGCCCTTATGGAAAGACGTTATTTCAATTAGTTGCAACAGAGACATGGAACAAAATCTGCCTCCACTTCCTCATGGTTAGAGTGCTTGCCAACCATTCCTTCAGTTACAAGGACAGTTTGCTTACTAAAAATATCCTACACTAGGCATGAAACTTAGTTTAATCACTGATAGATCTTAGTATAATGCACACCAAAGTGAGATGTGACACTCTGAATCCCTGCAACACCAGGTACCAGGATTACTACCCTACTGTCTGCACTCGTAACTGGTGTAGTAATTCCCACCTGAGCATCTCTTGAGGGTTAGTGACTCATTGTTTCTAAAGGGCTTGTAAAGAATGTAAGGCATCATGAGTATTTGGTGGTGTTTTGATTTCTCCCATGGTCTTCAGGTTGTTCTCAATGAACAGCACTTTATAAATCCCTATTCTGCACAAAACTTTTGTGGATTTTTAGCATAACATAGGGCCTTAGAACAGGCTCTCAAAAGCAAATGCAGGTGATTCACACTGACCCTGCCATTGGCATAAAATACCCTTGGTGGAAGAACTGTGACTAATTCAACAGAATTTGCAAAGAATTTTTGATATTGATGATTTGGCAAGCTTGTTCACACAGCTAATATTTGCAGAGAGTCACCTGTGGCCCAGTGCAAATGTGACCCTAAAAGAGACCGAAAGCAGCTCTACAGGCTGTAGCCCACTTCTGCTGTGAAGATGGTGAACCCAGAGTAGAATCCTGGCTATACGTGCGATATGCTAAAATGTAACTTCAGCTAGCTAGCAGTGAGATCAGCCATACTCACATAGGACAGGGACTCAGTGCCATGAAGACACCACTCCAGGTGGGATGATCACAGTACCTTTGGCAGGTCAGTCAAATGGAGATCTGAGGAGTCCAGAGGCAGAGCCCTGCACACACAGGAAGGGCCAGCACACAAGGCAGAGGGAAGAGCTAGCACAAAGACCCTAGAGCCACAAGTCATGCATTAGTGTCCAGAGAGCACAGGGCAGAGCAGACTGTGCTGAGGCCAGTGTCAGGTGAGGACTAGTACTTTGGAGGCCTCGTGGTGGTGTGATGAACTTTGAGCTTCATTTAATTTGAAACACAACCTGGTTTGTGGTTTAAGCAAATAAAATTCATACATTTTCAACAACATGGATGAGTCTGATGTCCATTATGATCAGTAAAATAAGCCAGAACCAGAGAGATGGATACTGTATGATCTCACTCATACATGAAATATTTTAAAAAGGTCAAACTCATAGAACAGAGAGCAGAGGGATGGTTGCCAGAGAATAGGATTAGGGGAAAGGATAACATATTTTTCAAAAGGTGCAGAACTGCAGAATAAGTTTTGAAGACCATAGTGAATAATACTGTATTGTGTACTTGAAATTTGCTAAGAGGACTACACCTCATGTGTTCTCCCCCGACCAGAAGGCGGGGAGTAACTATGTGAGGTGATAGGTATGTGAATTGTCTACATGTATCAAAACATCACATTGTGCATCTTAAATGACTACAGTACAAATAAAGCTTCTGAGGGCCGTGACCATGGACTTGCATCTCCAAGGTTTTACATGCTGAGTCTTCTCAAATATTCCCAAGGAAGAACTGAACCAGGCCATATCCCACTTCCGTGGTGGTTTCTAGGGTAATAACCAAACTGATATGAATTCTAAGGCTCTCTGAAGATTTCAGATGTAGCTTGGTGACCATCGGTGACTATCTGCCCAGCCTAAAGCTGGGCCCCAACCAGCCTTGCTGTTCAGAGAGTGGAGCTGTGGAAAAGGACTTTTTATTTAATTGGACCAATATCTCTTACACCAGTGCTACCTAACTGTGATGTTTGAAGAAGCACAGAATGCTGGAGCTGGAAACATGCATAGAAGAAACATAGCTAGACCCCTTATTAAGAAATGCAGAGCAGTTGTCCAGAGAGTTTACACACTAGCACTACTTGGCTAAGTGCTGGTAGAGATGTACTGGATTTCCAACCTGAGGTTTCCTGATTCCACAAACCCATCCCTCTACCTCCCTTGGGGGCTATACATGCTCTGGTGACCAAAATGCAGGATGCTGTGCACTAGAATTCCAGACATTGCATCTTATTAGAGTGGGTTAATAGGTTCTCTTGTAGAAAGATAATATTCAGTGGTTACCAGGCAACTGGTTAGAATTACTGTGCACACTATGATTGCACAAAATGCAAGAAAATAAGGAAGGAGTGTGCAAAAGGTGATTTACCAGATGTCTTCCCATATAGATGACCATGCTCTCTGTACATATGCTGTCCATACATCCCATGTAAGTGAAAACCTCACAAATACTGACAAGATATTTAAAAGGGAGCAACAGAAAGTGGTCCCTCATCAAATCCCAGAAACACTGTTTTATTATTTATTCTATGTTATAGGATTTGTGGCCTCAAGGTTTGCCAAGAAGCTCTCCATTCTGTGTATCACAATGCTGTGACTGTGTAAGTCTCTCTCAAACCTAGCTGCCCCATTAAGTCTGCCCTGTGTTTTGTTTGTGCTTAGAAAGTGTTTTCAAACTCTTATTTCACTAAGTAAAATACCAGGAAATATCATGATAGGTGCTGCATTTTGTCAACGAACATCTTAGCATCTGCAGAGACAACCATATAATTTTTTATCTTTACGTCTATTAATATGGATTATTAACATATTTTCTAATATTGAACTATTTCTATTTTATAGGAATAAATCTCAATTTTATCAAATAAATTAATAAAATGTGATTTCCTAAGCTATGTTTGAATACATGTTAACATTTTGTGATATTTTGCATTAATATTCATGATATCAGTCTGTCATTATCATTTTTTTTTTTTTGGTACCAGGAATAGGCAGGTGGTGGAATCACTGAGCTAATTCCCCGGCCCTCTTTTCCTATTTTTAACAAGTATAAGTATTGACATTATATTTCTTGTGAAAATAGTTTAGAAGATTGTCTTTTTTTTTTTTTTTTTTTTTTTTTTTTTTTTTTTTTTTTATTTTAAGGC
>NW_022900920.1:8043012-8091310 GCF_012274545.1 Fukomys damarensis
TTTTTTTTTTTTTTTTTACATTGAAGGCTTTAATGAAATTTTCTTAAACCACCACCTTAGACCTGGTAATTTTTGTGTGTATATGATTTCTTCACTGATTTTGTAGAAATTAGTCCTTTGATCTTTCCTTTTCCTCTCAAGTCATTTTTGGTAAATTGCAATTTCCTGAAATATTATCCTTTTCAATTCAAATGTTTCAAATGTATTTGAATAGAGTGGTACAAATTAGGTTAACTAGTTGGTGTTTATATCTTTTATTTTTATTCCAAGTATAATTTCCAAGTTTTTTTGTTTTCTATTTCATTGGCTTATGCTTTTATCTTTATTATTTTTTGGGTAAATTTTATTTTTGTGTTTGGAACTTTTTTAGTAACTTTATCATTGTGTTTATTTCACTTATATTCATGTTTGAGACTAAATTTTCTTCTGATCACTACTTTAATTGCATTATGTTTTGTTTAATTGTATATATTTTGATATGTCATGTTTCTTTAGCCTTATTTTTCAGAAATTCTGTGATTTTGGATTACAGAGTTGGTTTATAGAGATTTAAAATATTCAAAATGGAGGACTTGTTTTGTTGCATTTTGCTTAGTGAATATTATTCACATTTTTCACTTTAAGAGATGCTTGCACTCCTTTTGTGACCTAATGTATAGCTAATTTTTGCAATTGTTTATTGTGTGATTATTTTAAATTATGATATATAATTATATAATATATAAATATGATACATAGTATATAAATGGACTCTTCCTTACATATTACAGTCTTTAAAAAACATTTTTCTTCACCAGTTGATGCTCATTTGAGCTATTTCCAAGATATTTTTAATATATATAATGGAGTACTACTCAGCCGTAAAGAAGGAGAAACTGGAGACACTTATGACTAAATGGATGCACGTTGAGGCCATACTCTTAAGTGTGATAAATAGGACATGCATCAGTAAATACTGAATAGTTTTTCTGATGTGAGAAATTAAAAGTGTACATGAGGACCAAAATATATAACAGATAATGTGAAATGGGAAGAAAGGGCTTAAAGGGGAAGGGGAAAGGAGGGGTAGAGAAAAGGAGAGAAGGAAAAGAAAAAATATGAGAAAAGGAAAAAAGTAGAAACAAAGTCTTTGTAAATAGGGAGGGGTTGAGGGGTTAAAGGAAGGGCAGGGGAATGGGGAAAAAAATAAGAACCAAGATACATTATGTGAATGTACAAATTCCCAGTGGTGAATGTTATTGTATTGTATACCTAAAATGTACCAAAAAACTTAGTTAATTAAAAATTATTTGTTTTTTAATTCATCAGACTTGTCATAAGAATAATACATTAAATTTTCCTAATATGACTGCTTTCTACTTGCCTATACATCCCCTACACTTTTTAAGGGAATTATTGCCAAGCTGTTATTGCCAACTGTTTCAGCTCCATTTTGAACACAGCCTTTATGATGCATGCATGTTGTGTGCTTATACGACCAAGCTGAATTCCTCCTTGGCAATCATCAGAATCACAAATCTTGATTTGCTTTGTCCTTTCATCAATCTGAAACACTTCTGCCTAATTGTTTTCTTATTAATAGTAGTATTTTTTTCTGAATCATTCTAAGTATGTTTGATACCAAACAGAATTGGGTTATTTTTCTTGTGAACAATTTTAAAATCTTTTGGTAAGTGAACTGATCTTAGGTATGTTTGTTGGAATGATTGACATATCTGATCTTATCTCTGAAATATTAGTAACATTTTATGGCATATTTTTGGATTGTTTTTACTCTGTATGGTCAGATTTCCTTTTTATTGAAACACATACTTTGGCATGTGGGAAAGTGTCTTTTAGTCTATGATATATCCCTTATGTCACACCTTCTTAAGTGCTGTTTGCCTTACCTAGATATCAACTATTTGGTCAATAACTTTCAAAACAATAGCTTTTGACTCCCATCACCTACCTCACCTACCTGTGTAGTGATTTTTTTTTTTTTTTTGTATTGGGGATCAAACTTGGGCCCTTGCACTTGCACTTGCAAGACAGTCAGTGGAAACACCGAGCCAAACCCCTGGCCTACCTGTGCAGTGATTATTTAGCTTATTTTATTTTTTAATTCTCCTTCATCTCTTGTTATTTGTATCATTTCTCATTGTTCCCAGAATATATAATATTTAGATCTTATTGCTTGGTTATTGTTCCCTTTGTGTTTTGGTTTCAGGTCTAGAGCTACTAATTTTTCATGGTCACCATCAGTCTGGCCCAAGTTTTTTCCTATTTTCTGGTAGGCAGAGTCCCTCTGAAAGATTCCTGTGAAAATATTTGTAAGAACTTCTCTTCCTAGGCTTTTGCTGGGGGTAAATGGTTTCATAAAGATAATGAAGATAATGCAAGACATATAAATATATAAGGATTTACAAGGCAGGTTTACAGTGGTTTTCCAGAGTCAGGTGTGGAAGAGTGCAGAGGGCTGTCTGCATGCTGCAAATATGAAAGGATCCACTCGAAAGTCAAAGGCCTGAAGCTCACTGTAGAGTCCCATGCCAGTCTGTGTCACGAGGCTAAAGGGTCTGCGGTAGAAGGCTAGAGTTTGTGTTGGAAGCCAGGAGACTTTGTCCAAGGTGCAGGTGAAGACTGTAGCTGCTCCGAGGAAACAGAAATGAGCCTTCCTTCTTCCTTTCCTTTTTATTCTATGTATGTGACAAGTTTATCCAAGATGGGTTTTCTGTCCTCAATAAATCCCTTCAGTCACCTCTGGAACTGTGCCGATCCATACTCAAGTTGACACAATCAGTTAACTACCACCGCACCCGAAGTTAGGCTCAGCTGGGATAAGATGCACTGCTCACACTGCCCTAGTGTTTCTTTAAAGCGAGGGCCCACTGCTGTTCTGCGGACAACGTAGCTCAGGCTCTCCTGGTTGTTTTTACTTTTAGAACCACTGGTCTTCTACTAAAACATGTCATGGAATGTGCCACAGTCATCCAAGCTAAGTTTTCTTGCGAATGCAGTAGCATTTTCAATGGGCCCTCTTTTATTTCTTCAGATTACTTTTGAGTGTTACTTCTGCTGCATTTGTCTTGTTCTACCATCTTTGGGGACTGCAGTTAGATGTACGTTGTAGTTTCTTTTCCTCACCTTTCACTTCTATCACATTTTCTCTAATGTTTTTTGTCATTTTATTGCCCTTCACTTCTTGCCTATTTCTAAAACATTGTTCATGTTTTCTCCTTATGTGTTCATTCAGAAAGAGCTTTTCTTGAGAACTTTGTGACGCAGTCTCTATCCTTAGGAATATTTAACTCTGTTTCAGCTTCATTCCCATGATATTAGCTTTCATTTCATATATTTCTCGATTTTGTCCACTTATTATCTGCCTTTTTGGAGTTCTTAATTCAATATGTTTTTCCCATGAGGAAATATCTAGGAAGAACTGGAAGAATCCACTTAGGATGACTTCTGCTTTATGCTTTCATTCCTCTATATGTTTTGGTTTGGAGGGGCTTAGGGATGCCCTCTTTTTCATTAAACTGGAAGTGTCTTATTTTGCAAAACTGGGGGTTATACCAGGCATAGATGCTGGATTTGGGCCTCTCTGAATTTCCTAGTCCAAGAACATTCACTTCTCTGCCCATAATCAAGTCCACCTGAACTAATCCTGGACACTCTTTACTTGGGTAGTTGGGAGACAGGAGTGGTGATTTGTTCATCTTCAAATTTTTAAGTTTTATTACTTGTTTGGTTTTTCCCCCTCTCTAAGCCTCATAGCTTTATCCCTTTATGACATCACTTATCCACACTCACGACCTCTGCAGTGTCACCAATCCTCCATGGGCATCAGTACCTTCCTAAGCTTGACCCTCTCCCCCATATGTTCCCCAACCCATTCTTTTTCCTTTCAAATACCAGATACATGGATCAACCAGATCTCACCTAGTCTCAGTATCTTCCTGCTCAGGTGGGGCTTGTCTTTCTGGAGGTGATTTCACCTGTGTCTTTGAGCACAGCCTCTGCTCCACCCCCATGCTTACACAGAGCTGCCTCACTCCAAGCTCTGCAGGACATGGGTGTTTGTTTTCATTCACTTTCCAACAGTGTCCCTGTCTTAGTTACTTTCTCCTTGCTGAGATAAAACGTCTAATACCCAAAGTTAAAGGAGGAAAGGTTTATTTCAGTTCACATTTTGTAGAGGTTTCATTCCATAGTTAGCTGGTTCCAAGGCAGTAAGGCGTGGCAGAGGGGCATCACAGAACGGAAATAGTCCATGATATGGCAAGCAGCAGCAGCAGCAGCAGCAGCAGCAGCAAGCCTGCCCTCTTCTGTGCCTCTGTATTCCATCCTGGCTATGAGCTTATTGAGTGGTGTCACCCATATCCAAAGTGGGGCTTCCATTATCCACAACCTTAATCTATATTTACACACCCTAATCCAGACACCTTTGAAATTCCCCACCCACGACCACCTGAGGCTTTGGGGGAGGACAACTAGATGCAGGCCATAACAGTCCATGTACCCATGAGCAGCTTGTTTCACATAGTGGCGGGGCCAGAGAGTTTCCTTGGCTTTTCATGCAGAGCTCTGGTGGAGTCTGGAGTGTGTGGGGAGAGAGGTGTCTGTATCTGCTCTCTTCATTTCAGAAACTGGGTGTCCCTTTCTCTTCATATTCCAGGTTTCTTTTCTACAGAGTTGTGTTCATTCCATTTATGAAGTGGTGTGTGATATTTTACACTGTTAAAACATTTTTAATAGCATTGCAGTATGTAAATGTGTAAAGTGGCTTCGTAATATATTATTCTGTGTAATATATTATAATATATACTGTGTTTGATTATTTACTCATTTACCTAAAGTTTCTCTACTACTCTATGCTGATAAAACTGCTGTTTTTCTTCACTTAAAATTATTTGCTTGACCACAATGTCCAGAAATGCAATTAACTGGTGAACAGTATGGAATGGTTGGTGTTTCTTTTCTTGTTTTCTGCACAGCTTCTAAATCATTTTCCAAACATTCCTATCCATTCAAACTCTGCTGTCTAAAAGTCCTGGTGATGACCCCTTATTATTTTTGACTACTGCAGTGGCAGCTCTGCCGTGAGTCAACTTTGCTAATTTCCTTTCTAGAATCTCCTTTTCTGATCAGTGCAGGTTGAAGGTTGGTCTCGAGAGGAACCTGGATTAGGACTGGAAGACAGGATCCAGGGCCAGCCACCAAGGCCCTGTGAGGGACATGTGAATGCAGATCTCCAATTTCTCTGAGTCCTGGGTGCAAAGAGCAGCCCCATGACACAGGGATCCCTCTTTTCCTACAGTGCATTGAGGCGTCATTAAGTTTGGAAATGATATGAGAAAATGCAGGTTCCAGACTATTTTGTTGCTTGTAGTTCCTCCGTGTTGACTCTCATTTTAGACCAGCTTCATTTTAAGATTGAGGGCCATGTGACTTTGGGTCCAGACCAGATGCAGAAGCAACAGCCTTGAGTAAACTTCCCCAACCACCCATGTCCACAATTCTGGAAGGTCTACTCTCCAGAATGCACTGCTACTCCACATTACTGCTGCTGATTCTGCATCTATGAGCAAATGCTGACTTCCCACATGCTAAAATCAAGCATGGACCTCATGAAGGGGCCCTAATGTCATTCGACAGGGAAGGACAGCTGAGACGGCTGCTAGAGTTGGCAGGCAATCATGGTCCTGGGAAACAGTGCCGAGAGGGGCCATGGTGGAATGATCACACCATTCACCACTTTTCTCTATTAACCTTAGAGGTTTCCCTCAACATTGACTGTAAACTCAAGGTCAGGAGTTGTAATCTTCCCACCAGCCCTGGTACCAATAGAGTGTCAAACACACGGTAGCTGCTACCAGCCCTGCTGCCTCAACTTCCCTCTCCTTGCCCCAAAGTTAACTGGAGGCCCCCAAGGTGTTTCTCCCTGCTTTGAGATAAATGGAGAAATGTCTGGGGGTCTCCTAGGGGTTTGGGGTGTGGGGAAAAATAAGAATCAAGATGGATTATGTAAAGGTACAAATTTCCAAGGATGAATGTCATTATATTACATATCTTAAATGTGCCAATAAAATTAAGTTTTTAAAAAGCACCTATTGTGTGCCAGTCTCTGAAAGAGATGATTTTTGTTTTATTTTGGATACTCAGGGAGAAGCCTTGTTTCCATTATACAACCTGAGATAAGAGGAGTACCTTGCCCCATCACACAGTTCCTGATTTGAGGAGCTGGACTCTCAAATCTGTTCAGTTATAAAGTCATTGTTTAACTTATGTAAGGAAATAACAAGACAGATCTAGCAGGTGGACAAGACAGGATAGCAGAGTGACACTATTAAGACCATATCTCCAGTCTGCTTTACCCCTGGAAAATCTTTGCAAAGGTTAGCAAAGGAAATCATTGAGAAGCCTTGTCCTGGAGCCTCTAGAAGCCATCCAGGCAGGAAGAGTGGCTGAATCCTCTTTTCTGTCTACCCAGGAAAAGACATCTGTGCTCTGAGGCCAGGCCACGGGAAAGGAAGAGAGAGTCATGGCAAAGATGGGCTTTGGATGAGGCAGATTTTGAGTTTAAATCTTGTATCTTTCTCTCTCTGTGTTGAGGTAAGTCACATGATCACTGCAGGCTTCAGCCTCCTTGCCTGCAAAGAGGAATATTCCTTACATGCTTATTCTGAGGACCTCAAGTGTCCCTGGGTGCACACTTTGTGCACACAGACAGTGCAGAATTAATATGATCTCTCCCCAGTATCAACCCACCAGGGTTGCAGAACATGCCATAGCAGCTCTGAGCCTGCAGATGTGCCAGACGGTGGACTGGCAGCACATGACACTCCTCTGTATCAGTGGCCTAAGGATTGCCATATTCCATCCCTTCTCAGGTTCCCAGACAGAGTCTTGTGATCCAGCCCCAGTGGATTCATCACTGGGAAATATTGCCAGACAAACTTGTCATTTTTATTCTTTACCTAACCTGGTATTTTTTTCTTTTTATTTCTTTACCCATCAAAACCCTTCCAGATTAATTATCTTCCAAATGATTGCTGCATCTTATTCTCAGAAACCTGTGTGCACCTCCCTTGTGTGATTTGTTTTTGTTTTAGAATACTATGAATTATGGTTTCTTACCTTGGAGTCACAGGATTAGGAGATTTGCAAAACACTGGAAGTAAATGTGCAACTCGATATGTGTGTGTGTGTGTGTGTGTGTGTGTGTGTGTGTGTGTGTTGTGTTTATGGAAAGGAGTGGACACTCATGACTTGTGTCGGACTTTCAAGAGCAAAGAAATACTACTTTCGATGATCCATTAAAAAATCCTAATTGTATTAGTTTGTGCTTAGTCATAAACTCTTACATATCTCTTGGAATCAACCAGAGAAAAAATGCACCATTGGATGAGAACCAACAAAGAGGTCTTGCATGTTGGTCTGGTTATCTACGATGGGGAAAATAAGCTGTTGCTCTTTAGCTTTCCTGTATCCTTTGTCCAGGAAGGAGATGAGGGGGCTGGATGCTCAAAACAGGTGGGTCTCAAAGTGACATCCCTAGAGGACAGTGTTCTGCCCTCTGTAGAAACTGTAGGAGAAAAGCAACTTCTCAGATCTACCCCAGATCTGCAGGTACCCTGCTTCTAGGGGAGAGAATTGGGTTGTACCCTCTGGTGGAACAACCACCCCTAGTGATACTCATGCATATGCAAGTGTGAGAATGCTGCCCGCTGTGCATGGAGAGGAGGTGGGCACACTGGCTCCAGGTACTGCATCTCCAGGAGGGAGGTGGAGGAGAGAGGAGGGGCTTCTGTGGAGGCGCAGTGCTTAGCTGAGTTATCACATGCTAAGTGACCTCTTTATATTCCTAAAGTGTTTAAAACCCATCTGCTTGTTTGGCCTGTGGAAGGAATTTTTTTTTATAGTTAATATCAATATATGGAAGCTATGTAGGCAGAGAAAATGATTTTCATATTTCAATCACATAACAAATGAGATACTGCAACTAGAATCTGCGTTTCCTGGAGGCACAGCATTCTGCATAGCAAACAGTAATCTGTTTTGCTTGTAAGCATTTGTTGACATGTTGGAAGACCTCATTGTGAAAAGCCTTGGTTTTTGTTAATGACAACTACTTTAAAGGGCTTCCCCATTCTGAGATTTCTGTCCCATGGCCAGTGTCTCTGCCTGTGCTCCATGGCAGAATGTCCCCAGCCGGACTTCAGACAAGTGCCCTTCAACCCTCTCCTAGAATTGGCGTTATGTCCAGGCCCTCTCCTTGACTTGCTTCTACAGCTCGGATGTAGTTGGTCTCTCAAGGGACAAGTGTGGTGGTGGAAGAGGAAGTGAAAACTGTAAGAGATGGAGTAGCTGGGTGGCAGTGAGGTCATTGGGGCACTACCCTTGGGAGAAACTAGGTAATGCAGGACTGGACTGGTTACCAAGAAGGCAGCGCATTGTAAAGCATGCTCCGCTTTCTCAGCTCTCTGTCCGTCCCCCGTGTTTTTTTTTTTTGCCTCTGAGTCCTCTTGCACATACTTCTGCCATGTGATGGATGCCATCTACTGTTTACGACACAGCTAAAAGGCTCTCACTAGGGGCTTACCAGATAAGACCAACTGATTCTGGACTTTCTATTCTGAAAACTATAAGCTAAATAAAACAACTCTTTACTTCATAGAGTACCTATTCTAGAGTATTTTGTTGTAGCAGCACAAAATGACTAAGGCATCTGCATATTTCAATTTTATCAGGAATCCTGTTAGGCCAAGTTAGCAAGTATCTCTCTACTCTTGAATTTTCTTCTCATCCTCTAGGTTGTTTTGCATCCACTGACCTCCTCTCGCTGATCCAGGCTATAAAGTCCCAGCTTTCTTTGTTGTACTGTGATCTACTGCCATCCCACCCTGAATGCACCCAATCTCATCTTTGTTGTACTGTGTTTGAGTTCAGTTTTACCAAAGCCACTCTGCTCGATTATGACAGTGCTAAGTAAAAATCTGCCTTTGCCCTCTTTTTCTTTTTTTTCGGTTTTTTGGGACAGGGTGTCACTATGTAATCGAGACTGACCTGAACTCACTATGTAACCCAGGCTGGTCTTGAACTCATGGCGATCCTCTTGCCTCAGCCTCCCTAGTGCTGGGATTACAGGCATGTGCTACCACTCCCGGCTTGCCCTCTTTAATCAGTATTTAGCTCTTTTTCTATAATGTTCACCTCTGTCTGTGTCTACTACCTCTGACATACCAAAGACAGTAGCTTCTTCTTCATTGCCTATAATGGAAAGTTCAACATCTGTCCCTATATATGTGACCCTTGAAAAGCCACAGCACCAGTGGAACTGAAGAAGAGAAGAGTTTCTTTTGCTTGGGAGCTGCATTTTATTTGGCAGCTTAATTTCAATGGGAATTCATGTATTCATACATCAATCATACAGGCCAACTGCAGTAACAAAGATTCCTCAACCCCTACTGACTACACCGTAAAGCTTTCATTCTTGCTTAGATCACAGTCTAATGGATGGTAGCAGGTGACTTCACCCATTGCCCTTGCCTCCCCGGGGTCCCCAGGACTTTCACATAAACTCTGTAACTACCAGCAGTTAGAGACAAAAAGAGTACACAGAGTACCAGTGCAGAAGAACAGTCACATTTCCATTCAAGTTACATTATGAAGAACTAGTCACATGGGGTCCAGAACCTAGTTCTGTACTGAAAGGAATAGCAGAAGGCATTACAGCCTCTGCCTCTGCTAGGAAGGCCTCAGTACACAGGAAATGCTTTACAGTTGAGAGATTTGGCTATGCCAGTCCTATTGGCAAGAGCTCAGAAGGGAACACTGCACAGACTGTAGACCAGGTTCTGAGGGGCTGGTGGCCACCAGTGAGATTATCTCCTGGATTTGTGTAGGGTCCAGCATGGTACACATCCATGGTCTGCTTGAAGCTCCTACTCCACTTTCAGGTTCCTATCTGGATCTCATACTCTTTCTGAGGATTCCTGTGTCCTTTTCCAGCCAGCTTTGCTTTGGACCAGGAAAACTGGAATTAACTTAGTTTCCCAGTTCAGAGTCTTCAAACCCCATTAAACCATCTGGCCTCTGTGATAGTTGCACACCCATCACTCCAGCACACATTTTCTGCTGTACCAAGCAAGCTCTCTGAGTATAAATATTTGAGTCCGTGGCCTTTGGCCTGACATGTTCTCCCCTCTTAGCCATCCTGCTCTTTTTCTGGCTTTATTATTCCACAGCCTGCTTACCACCCAGGCCAACTTGAACTAGTTCAATGGCCTACTCCTATGTCTGTCAAAACATGGGTTCTATCCCTGGGTGCTGTGAACATTCGACAACTTTTACTAGATTGTAAAATGTCATTGAAAGCCTCCATATGTTTCACTAAGCTCTACAGCAAATCACCATGCTTTTCCTTTTAAAATCTTGTGGAACCCTTCTCCATTGTTAGTGGGAGTGCAGACTGGTGCAATCCCTGTGGAAATCAATATGGAGATATCTCAAAGAACTAGAATTACAGATTCCATTTGACCCAGCCATCCCTCTGCTGGGTATCTTTCCAAAAGAATTAAAAGAATCATATCACAGTGATATATGTGCACCTATGTTTATCACGGCACAGCTTATAATAGTTAAAATTTGAAAACAGCTCATTTTCCCATCAGTTGGAGACTGAATAAAGAAGGTGTGGTTTTTCTACAAAATGGAATACTATTCAGCCATGAATAATGAGAAATTAGAGTCATTCATAGGAAAATGGATGCATATTGAGAATATACTCCTAAGTGAAATAAATAAGTCACACATGAGTGTAAATATGGAATAATTTCTGTGGTGTGAAAAACTATAATCATAAATAAGATCCTAATGGTATAATTGATAATATGAAATAAGAAGAAAAGGGCTAAATGTATAGGGGAAGTGGGAAGGGTAGGGGAAAGAAAATCAGGGAAAAGAAAAAACATATGAGAAAATGAAAAAATGGAAATAAAAGTGTTTGTAAATAGGGAAGGGAGGAGGGGGTGAAAGGAGGGCAGGGGTAAGGGGGAAAAATGAGAACCAAGACCTGTCATGTAAAGGTACAAGATCCCAATGATGAATGTAACTGTACTGTATACCTAAAAAGTACCAATAAACTCAATGAAGAAAAAAAATCTTATGTGGCAACCAAGATTCACTTGACTTACTGTGTTCTGATGCTCATGCTTGGAATGTACCAGTGGCCATAGGTAACCCACAGAGAGAGGCCAGTAGCTGCTCACTATCTCTGTTTATGAGGGCTGACTCCGTCCTTCAGAAACTGATCACATTTCTCTACTAGTTCTTTGCTCTGGGTTAGTTCAGTTGGAACCAATGACTTCAGGAGGGACAATTATGGCCAAGGTTTTAGGTATGGGCTCTGTGTTCTTCTTCCAGACTTCATGCCAGACTTGACACCTGCTGTGACTTGGGGCTAGGCATGACTTCCAGTGGAATCTTCTAGACAATCCAATCACAGGTATGCATTTCACAGCCAAGATGCTGACTGTGACATCCACTGTGATATGAAGAGGGTATCTGAGGAGCAAGAGCACTGAGGACAAGAGATGAGCAGAAGACATCTGGGCCATCCTGGGAACCAGGACTGACTGGGAAGTCTGTGCCATGTGGATCTGAAGCTGGGTTTGGGTGCTAGGACTGACAGCACCTGGGGTGCTGCAGTGAGGGCAAGCTGGCCAGCTGCTGCCTACCTCCTCTTTTGGTTAAGAGGGGAAATCTGATTGGCTCAATTAACTTTTCAGGGCTTCAGAACACCAAAGAAGAATATTGGATGGAAATTTCCCTCCCAGAGGAAAAACACTCTTTAGATCTTCTATGGGGCTTTGCATTCCCAAAGCAGTTTCACGCACAGATCTATAAAAATGAATGCAAACTTATCAAAGTAACATTATAAAGATGCCTGGGAATTAAGAATGTGCCATAAGTAAAATTAAATTGTAGATAGTAGAAGCATTATTTTTATGCTTACAAAATCTTAGTTACAGATTAACTATAGAAAATACAATGGCTCTTATATAGTAAAATTCTGTATTTAAAACAATTATCAGCTACCCACACATGCTGGTCTGAGCTCTGGGAAGAAGCTAAGTGATGTATTTCTTGGGCTTGATTGATAGCTATTATAAGTTTCTTAGGCAGATTCCCCCACTCCCTCTTCTTTCTTGAGCCTTGTGGAAGGTGTTACATGGAGCTTGACCTCATGAGTGGTCTAAAGAGATCTACGGAGCTCTCTGCTTCCAGAGAAGTAAAATAGTCACTACACCTCATGGGCAAAGCCGGCCCTATCCACACATACGGAAACTTCCAGGAAGTCAAATGTTGACAAGGGTCAGATTGGGGCTTAATCCACTTCCAAGATGGTGTATCATTGATCTGTGAGGCCCTGGAAATAGCTACACAATCTTCACCCCTCTATGGCTTTGCAATATTCCAGTGGGGTCAATGGATTCGCCAGCAAAGCAGTTGGGATCTAGGGAGAGACTGATTACACATCTCTACCCAGTTCATGAGGCAGAACAACCACCAAGGCAAGGCATCAGGTGTCCCATCCAGATTGCTTGATGGTTAATGTTGTTTTTCTATCTAGAATAATTACAGAGCACATAAGTACTTTTATCAAAGAAGTGTGGACTTTCTCCTGAAGAACTGAGCACTGCTTTTGTGAGGGGCCTAGAGGCCTGTGTAATGGGAAGGCTTGGCATCACTCCTTGGATTGACCTCCTAGAACATCATTGCAGCGTCTCACAACATAACCCTGTCTCAGGGCTCATCTTTGGTCACAAAGGATAGAAAAGTGCTTGAAGAACTTGTTCAAAGGAACTAAACAGGCACACGAATTCAAATACACATGCATAAATACAACCACACACAAGTATACACATAAAAATGCAATCACACAACCACACATGTACTTTCACATGCTCTCAAATTCACCTCCATACACTCACATGTATGTAAATGAATTCACTGATCCCTCATACTCCCACGTCCAGCTAAATTGAAAGAGCGTGAGCTTTTTTATCTTATGTCAATGATTAGCAGAGATGCAGATACAGTTATTATAGTGGACCAAACTCCAGCACTTGTCAGACTAAAGAACAGACACCTCTGGTCATAAGAACGTCCCTGATAGACTCTGGGGCTTCTTACCGCCAGTCCCTACCAACTCACTTCTTTCCCTAATCATCACTCCCCCCTTCCCTATTCTGCAGAAACTTGATCTCTTACTTGATCAGAGCCATAGAGCAGGAATGATGCCTTTAGATAATTTGTCCTAGAATGGAACTTGGCTGACACTTCACAGAGCTCCTATCAAGGGCCTGATTTGAAATGATTTCAGACAGAGCTACTTTCTTTGAGGAGCGTTCCCTAACTTTGGACAGAAGACCCTTGTGCACTCTCCTCAACAAGGCTGCTTAAAAATCTGTGGTGAGATAGATGCACAATGACTCCCCAGAAAAGTCAGTGGTTTTCCTTCAGTGAGAGGGACCCAACTGGGCTGGCCTATGTAGGCTACTGTCCATGGTGCTGACACAGCTGTCCTGTGGACTGTGATCATGATGCTGACACAGATGACATTTCTTGACAAGGTGAGGATCTCAGAAAACACAGGCCCAACATAGCTCTCTGCTTGTACAGAACTCAGAGACTGAGACCACCAGAACAAATTTCAACAAGCCTGTTTTGCAAGGAACAGGAGGAATCAAGAGAAAAGCTGCTAGAAGCACAGTAAAAGATATGAGGAAAGAAGTCATTAGAGGACCTTACAGCCTTCCCACAGCTTATAGCAGAGATCTCTGCACTCACTTCCTGAAGTTTCCGGTACTTATATCTTCTACCATTATTCAATAAAGTCTGATAAAAATTTTGGTAGTTCCCACCAAAAATATTTCAGGAAAGCTCATCTACAAAGCATGGTCTGCAGAGATTGAAAATAAAGCTATTTTCTTTCATCAGTGTCTGACAGCTCTCCTCTATCTGACACATGTTAAAGAAGCCAGGGACAGTTAAAAATGTAAATGCCAAGTCAAGAACCCCTACAAGTTAATGAGTAAAAGGGGTTGCCTCAGTAGTGTTAGATGGTTTGAGAGAGGTTTGTGTGGACATCTATGTAGATATAGCAAACAGCTGTAAGGGAGGCTGACGAGGACTTGAATGAGTGGGGTAAGTTCTGTTTACCCTAGAATTCATTTTAAAAACATCTTACTCATGTACTAAGAAAGCTGCACCCTGAGTATGCTGGGAATTCAAGGGGAATATTTAATCCAGAAACCTTTTAAAGGACTGATTTGGTTCAGGCATCAGATAAGCAGGCATTTGAAAGATTACCTGGGCTTCTTTAAATCTAGACTTCTATGATTATGCAGTTGCTCTAATTCTGTGGTATTGGCAGTTACTGCAATAGCTAAAACCAGTGTGGCATTGTTGCTGTTCCAATGTCATCACAATTGGACAAAGCTGTCAGCATCTCAGCTTGGCAAGGCTCAAAGGACATTTTAAAATTAGACTTCATTGACCGGGCTTCTGGTGTTCTACTTACTTGGTTCCTACATGTGAATTCACATTTGTGTGCAGTGCAGGAAGGCCAGAAGCCCATGTGATGAGACTATTTTCCTAAACCCATTGATAAGAATGCCTTCCTCAGTCTACTGACATGAAATGATATGATGACCCTCCCTGACATAAAATGGAAAACAACTTTGTTCAAGCATAGTATTCCATGTATCCTTGTACTGATTTGAGCCCTTGCTCCAGGGAAGCTTTCCATCCCATTCTGTTTCTGAAAGCAGGTGGTGAAACGTGCCCCTGATGGCCCTCCGTGCAAACTGCATTCAATAGGCAGATCCTCCATAGTTCACTAGGGCTGTATTCCAATGTGAAGGTCAACTGACTCAGAGAAGGTCCCTGGAAACAGTATATGATCTTGTAGTGGAAAGTTTTCCCAAAGCCACAGTTTAGTCATTGACAATGGTAAATTTGTCTTCCAAGAACTTCTTCAAGTCTGTCCCTAATTTTAGGCATTAGGCTACTGTTACTATTCATCCTATTCCAGTTAGACAGTAAGAAGGACATTTCTCCACTTTTACTTAAAATAAAATCAATAACAAAGGGTGGATTCATAAACAAGGAAACATTTTTCTTCTTTAAAAATGGTAGAACTCTGCAGAGAAGAGGAAAAAAGCCACTCATTCTTTGGGAAATGCAGTGGAGTGGTCTGAGTTTGGATAGTTTTGCATTGAATCAATCTGTTGTATATCTAGCATCTTCATTACTTCTTGCATTGCTGGGACAAAAATACCCAATACCTACAAGTTAAAGGAAGAGAGGTTTATTTGGGCTCACAATTTGTAGATGTTTAAGACTGTAGTTAAGTTCAAGCCAGGGTGGCATGGCAGGGGAAAAACATGGTGGTGGGAAGGAGAGAGAGCGATCAAGGGAAGAGGGAAGGAGACATAGCTTTCCTGGCCATTCTCCCAGGGACCCAGCCTCTTCCAGGCTTCGCCTCCTAAGTCATTAGCTTTAAACTCATCAGTGTTTAATTGATTATTATTAGTGACTAATGCTAGTGATTAATTTAGTGATTTGTTTAGTAATTTAGTGATTACTTTAGTGACTAATCAACTAATAAGAGCCACACCCTATGGTCCAATCACTTCCTAAAAGCCCCACTATGAGCACACGAGGCTTTAGGGAGACAGTTTGATAAGATCCATAACTCCTGGCTTCAAGTAATAATTCTCAGAGAAAAACCTTACCTTTAAAGATATCTCTTTAATGTCACAGTCCAGCATTTCCCTTCATGGGGTAGGCAGTTGGTAGGAGAAAAACATAGAGGAAGTCAGTTGGAAAGAGCTTATTTCACCTTTTCAAGCTTGCTTTATCCACCTGCACAGTTGTAGTCCAGTTTCCAGTCTGTGGTGCCTCTCCTTGCAAGTGATATATGTGAATCTTAGCAGTGACCATCTGGAGACAAAACAACCTAGAGAAGTGGCACTGAGTGGGGTTGTTATGCCAAATTATCTCGTCCATGAAACATTACTGCCACTCATTCTAGAGAGCTATTGTTGCAATGCAGAGAGTGGAGGGTGCAATAACTACCTGCATTTCCCAAGAGCTCCTTCCTTGCATAGTGCTGGGTTAGAGCCATCCAAAAAGAAATTTGCATGAGACTTTCAAAGTGAAATGAAAGGAAGGACACTTTCCTGCAAAGGCAATCATAGGCAGGATATGGGAAAGTGAACGTTTCATAACAGCTCCAGTATGCAGCTAGTTTTCTGCATTTTGCCTCTGGGGTTCTGTAGCCTGAGAGAGGAATTGGGAGTTTCCAGAGGTTTTTTTTTTTTTTTTGAGATTTACAGAAGACAGAGTGAATCCAAACTCTCTTCCTGGTTCCATGTGTTCCGGGGGACATGGAAAGAACCACAACAAAGTCTATCTTCTCAGACATCATTGAAATGAACAAATGATAGTGCATTATTGTGTGACACTTGGCAAATAAGAGGTATGAACCATCCTGGAGGATTAAAGTAATGCCCTAAAGATAGTGGCAAGCAAGGATCGGGGAGGGGATAAGCTGTTACTCTTTCAAAGTCCTCTGGGCTGCGGGCAGGTATGCTTATGCAACCCATACAAAATTAGCTACAGGATCATATGCATAAAAACACAACACATAAAATTAATTAAGGAGAAGCTAGATAAATGGAGCAAGGTTTTGATGGACTAAAAGACTTAATATTGTTAAGATGCCCATTCTTGCCAAACTGATCTATAAATGAAGAACATTCTGATTCAAAATATGACCAATTCATTTTGTGAGCATTGAAAAACTGTGCCTAAAGTTTGTATGGTAAGATAAAGATCAAGACTAGTCAGCACAATACTGGAAAAGAACAAAATCATAGGACTGGTACTACCTGACAGTAAGACTGTAATCTAGACAGCACCGTGTTGGTGAAAGAATAAACATATAGATCAATAAGATAGAACAGAGGTCCAGAAATAAACCCACACAAATATGGTCAACTAATCTTTGACAAAGGAGCAAAGTCAATTTAATGAAATTAAAGAAAATCTTTTCAACCAATAATACTGGACCAAATACTATTGATATTCCAAAAATGAATTTAAACTTTATCCTGATCACAAGAAATTACTCAAAATGTGTCACAAACCAAGACATAAAATGCAATGTTATAAAATATATCAAAGGAAATATATAAGAAAACCTATGGGAAATTAGGCTTTTAAATACAGTAACAAAAGCATGATCTGTAAAAAAATAATTAGTATTCAACTATTTAAAAATTCAAGATTTCTGCTCTGTGAAAAACACTATAATCAGAGTGAAATGACAAAGTACAGCTTGAGAGAAACATATGCCTGATAAAGTGCTGCTATCTAAAATACACAAAGTACTTTCAAAACTCAATGAGAAGAAAACCAACGACTGAATTTTTAAAAATGGGCAGAAGAGTTGAGCAAGCACTTTACAAAGTAAATATACAGATAATAAATGCACTTATAGAAAGAGGCTTACCATCATTTTTATTAGTAAACTGCAAGATCACTATGCACAAAGTAGAATAACTAAAATCCAAAACTGACAGTAACAAATGTTGGTGAGAATTCATGGCAACCAGAATTCTCTTTGTTGCTGGTGGGAATGAAAACTGCTACAGCCATCTGGGAAGACAGTTTAGCCCAGTGATCGCAAACCTTTTAGAGCTATCAATGATACAGCTTGCAGCAGCAGCGTACCATAGGTTCACCACCACTGGTTTAGCAGTTTCTTATAATGTGAAACACACTCATGCCATAGGATTCAACAATCACGTTCTCAGGTATTTACTCAACTGATGTGAAGGCTTGAGGTTAAACAAAACCCTGCATGCGAGTATTTATAGTAGCTTAATTCATAATTGTCAAAATCTGAAAGCAATCAAGATGGACTTCAGAAGCTGAATAGAAAAACGAACTCTGGGACACCCATATACTAGAATATTACTCAAAGATAAAAAGAAATGAACTAGAAAACTGCAGAAATGTATAGAGGAATCTCAAATGCATTTTGTCAAGTAAAAGAAGCACTTTGTCAAGTATGAATGGACATATACAGTGGAATCCCAATTATATAACATTCTGAAAAACAAAAGTAAAGAAACAGAGAAAACATCACTTATTGACAGGTTATGAAGCGGAGAATGGACTAGGTGAAGCACAAGGGAGATTTAGGGTGGTAAATGTATTCAGTGTATACTACAGTGGGGATATGTGACACTGTACATCTTTCAAAATGGTACAACTCTACAGGAAGACAGAAATTCTTAATATTTGCAAATTTAAAAATGATTTATGAGGTAAGGAAATCCCAGGAAGATGTACAGACTATGATAATACATTTATAATAATAGTGATATCTACTTATATTACAAAATGTGAAATGATCTACAAGAGGGTAAGAAGGTAGTGAGTCATGAAATTGTAGGACTCAATAACATCTGTAAGACTGTAGGAAACAGTAACATATATAAGCATGGTAGTGCACTTGAGAACGTGTCCCTCATTCACAGGCATACGTATTAGCAATTTGGACAACACTTCCTACACATGGCTTAGTATATAACCCATATTCCCTTGCTCTGGCAGCTGAGAGGGCCTAAGAAAAATGGTATTTCACGAGTAACAAGAAGGGCTGACATCAACTCTTTGTCTCTAATGCTGTAACACAATAAAGGAAATAGGGTTTTCCTGGAGAAATGGCTGCGCCAATGGAAAAGCACATACACAAAATCAGCCTGAAGCATTCTGGAGTTCCAGAGAATAATACAATATTTAAAATAATTCACATTGATGCAGGTCTGTCAGACGGGCACAGGAGGGAACTGAAAGAGCGCCAACATCTGAAGCTTGAGCAACTTAAGCAACAAAGCAAAAAGTAGCAATGGATTACAGCAGTAATGCAAAATAACAAATTACCACAAACGGGGTGACTTAGAACACAAAAATTCATAATCTTCAGAGCTCTAGAGGTCAGAAGTTCACAATCAATATCACTGGGCTGAAATCAAGATGTTAGTAGGGCCACACCCTCTCCAGAGGTGCCAAACCAGCGCCTCTTGCAGCTGCTGGTGGCTGCTGGTGTTCCTGGGCGTCTGGCCCCTTAAGTCAAGGTGAATTCCCTCCAATTTCTGTTGTATCATCACGGCACTTTCTCCACTGCACAATTCTCTACTTCAAGGGTGGCCAGTGAGGACTTGCTTCCAGAGGGCCCAGTTTGGAAGTGAGGATAAATTAACCCAACAGTGAAGAGATCTGACAAATACAGACTCTGCCAGGTGATCAAGATCATTGACCAAGTCACAGATCATGTTGCCAGGATGAACCCCTGAAGTGCTGTAAGTCACTCGATCTGTGACTTTGCCCCCAAATGCATAACCATAGTCACACACAAAAACCAACAAAATCCAATAAAAACCAATAAAACAGAGGGGCATTCTACAAACACCTAATCAGCACTCTTGAACTTACCAAGGTTATCAGAAACAAGGAGAGTGTAGCCCAGTCTCTAGCCTGTCACAGCCTAGTGAAGCCTAAGGAAGCACAGGGACTGAAAGGGATGTGGAAATGTGGCTGCTATCGACATAGAAAAGGGACACGGTGGACAAAACTATGGAGTAGAGTGTGGAAATTAATTAACAGTAATTTTAATATTTCTATTATTATAGCAAATGTATTCTATGAATGCAAGAGGTCGATGGTGGGGGAAGTTGTGTATATGTTATATGCGAACTTTTGTGTTCTTCTCTCATTTTCTGTAAGGATAAAATTATTCTTAAAATCAATCTGTGTTTAAAAGTCAGAATAGAAATGGGAAATAAGAGGAGCCCATTTGAATTGTGTATCACCAGCTGGGGAAAACACATCTCTGTTCTTATTCACTCTGGGGATGGAAGGCGAGTGGCCAGTGAGCAGCAATACCAGCAGCGTTCAGAAGGAAGATTGTTCTGAAACCGCCTGGTGTGGCTTGGACGTGGTTGCCCCATCAAAATGCATGTTGAGTCCTGATCCCCAGTGTAATGATGTGAGGGTTAGTGGAACTTTCAAAGAACATTTAAGGTTGTGAAAATTTCCTTCCTTACAAAGGGATTCATTAGCTCCTTCCATATGTGGCTGTTTCTCCTTTCTACTCCTCCTCCATATGACAGAGCATGTAGCCCTCACCAGAAGCTCAGGAGATGCTGGTGTTATGCTTTTCATCATCCCTGACTCCAGAATGGTGAGCCGATATAAACCTCTTTAGCTCACAAAGTACATACTCAAGCTCAAGTACTTTGTTACTGCAACATGAAGTGGACTAAGACATTGTCTAGCTCCAGATTTTAATGTGGGTTTTAGAAAAAGAAAGATTTTTTCTGAAATATAAATCTTTGCTAGAAGAGAAGTTGCTGTTAAACCACTTGAAACCTGAGCAGCTCCTTCCCCCGAGGAGATCTTATAGCTGTCCTTGCTGTTGGAAAAGATGATCAGGGATGCTTATTGACATGTATCACCAGATTCAGAGGAAGGATTCGCCAGTCCCTAATCTCCTGTAAGCAAGCATTTATTCTGTCAAGTATGTGCAGAGTTGAGCCATAGACATGGAAGTCCCAGGGTATACCTCCTCTCGGTTATTTTAAAAGCTACCTGATTTCATTGCCAGCCCAGATCTTATCTAAATCAGCTTGGTTACCTCTCAATCTGCAGCTGCCTTATGACTTCATCTTCCTTCTCTTGAAATCCCTGCAGCAACCCTGTGTAAGGACATCTCCTTGCCAGTCAATGGAGTTCCAGTGTGGATATCTGCCTGCTCCTTCTTTGCGGACCTCAAAGTAGGTCCCCAATCCAGAATCCATGCTCAGGTTCCTGCTAGCTGTGAGAACACTGAACTTTTAACCTCAGATTAGTTATGCATAAATTTTAGCTCTGTGAAGTTGGTGTGAAAATTAATTTAAGGAAAGAACTAGCACAGATGTGAGCATATATTAAGTATTTAATACTTCTTTAATACTTTTGCTTTCTTTGCATTAAAAAAACATGAATCTTTGATATAGCTTGATACATGAAGCTGACAGTGGGAGAATTTGGTGTAAATAATGGGTTCTCTTCAGCATTTACTATGAACCAGCTGTTTGTGTGATTTTGAGAGCAATGATGCATCTGTCCCAGTGCCTGTAACCAGCGCGCTCAAGTGAGCTGCCCACTTTTCTATGGGAAAGGCTGGGTTGGGGGTTTAAATTCTGGGTGGACTGTCTTCCTCATGCTATTCATAGAGATGACCAAGATCTCTTTCACTGTGGTGGTGATATCGTCATGTCTGTCTTTAAGTTGGGAAGGGGAGAAGGTAAGTGGAAGAATCTGTGCCATGCTGGGCCAAGCATTTTGAACATTGGTATTTCCATTGGGTCATGACTTTATTTTTAATTTTCTATCAGTGGGAAAGCCTGGTTCGGAAGTCTTCCTTTGATGTATGTAGCATCATAAGGAGGAGCTCTGTCTTGCTTCTAGCAATGGTGTCCCCCAAATTTGCTATGCTCTGCTTCCATCTCTCAGGGACTGTAGCTCCTCTTGTACTGTTATCCCAGGAAACTCCCTGTTCCACTTAGGTACTCCTTTGTAAGGGACACTGCTGCCTCTAATCAGTGATGCCTTCTTCATCCGTATTTTGGATTGCTGACTTTTCCATTCATCCGTTATTCCTTTATTGAGAGCTAAGAGTCTACAATGTCCTGAGCCAAGATAGGGGCAGGAGTGGTATGCCTTGCTGGGATGTAGGCTTGGGTGAGGAGCACAGACACATAAACCACTTACCCCACTCTGATACTGAATGAAGTCAGTATGGTCTCCTCATTAGCCAGGATGTCTGGAGAGGGCTAAATCCAGCTGTGAGATCAAAAAGAAAAGTCTGATCTGATACTCATCTCCATGAGCCTGAACCAAAGCAGCTGCCACCTCAACAATGGAAGAGGAAAAACCTGATGTTAAAGTACAGCAAAAGCATCAGCAAGGCAGAGATATAGCCACCACGTGTGAGAAAAATGAAATAAATTGTGACGTTTTGATGAAATGTCTCGATGGATGAGAGATACAGTGTTTTTATGGTGCTGTGGGTACACTGTAATTGATCAAAAAAGCCCTTTCTACATGGAAAGCATTCAGGTCTGTAGTTGATTTGGAGCATAAATCACATCGATCCTGTCTCTCTGTTCACATGCCTGACTTGGGGAAAGTATTGAGAAAGTTTTTGATGGATTTGCTTACTTTTCCTCAAGTTTCTAAAAGGAGCTATGGCCTTGGTGCCTGGAGGTGACTCACACATTATACTGAGGCAGATCGGAGGCCCCTCCTGAGATCTTGGTCAGGTGTTGAGGGTAGGGAAGTGTGAGCCTCCTCGCATAGGAGCTGGATGGGGCCTGATAATGCAGATGACTGCACAGTGCCCGCAGACTGGCCATGGTCCTCCTCTCCCACCTGGCCTGCCATGCCCGCAGGCAGCTCACGGCTCCCACAAGTCCCATCCAGGGAGCTGACACTGTGTCTTCCACATGGATTCTGGTCCAGGGTCTGCCCTTCCTGCACTTTGTAGGGCAGTTCCTCCCCCTGGATAATCTGCTGAATAGATCACAAAAGTGACTCTGGAGTCTTATCACGTTGGGGCTACTTCCAAGGTCAAGTATCCTAGGCTGGGAGCTAAAATGACTTTAGCCTTTGTCAGCTGCTATGGTGAATGTTTGTGTCCCTCCAAAGCGCTTGTTGAAGTGTAATCCACAGTGCAGCAATATCAAGATTTGGGGCCTCTAGGAGGTGCTTAGGGTCTGAGTGTCCAACTTGCATTAGGTGGAACTAGAACCCTAACAAAATGACTGGAGGGAACTAGTTGGTTCCTTCCATATCTTCTGCCATACGAGAACATAGCTTTTGTCCTTCTTGCCCTCTGCCAAGTGAGGATAAGACATAGAGATTGGCAGTGGGAAAAGGGACAGACTCCTGGCCCTTAACCATTACTCACTGAAATTGTCATTTGTGTATCCCTTTGAGACAGAGACTTTAAAGTTTTTTTGTTTGTTTGTTTGTTTTTGATAAAACCTGTGACTCTTCAAATTCTTCTCACCTCTGCATTTAGGCATGTTAGTGATTTATGGAATGCTTCTCTAAAAGTTGGCAAAAGCTTTGGCCTATTAACCCTAAAGCTGAGTGTGGCAGCAAGTGCCTAAAATCCCAGCATTCTGGGAAGCTGAGGCAGCAGGGTCACAAACTAAGCCAACATGGGCACATTGGCAAAAGCCTGTCTCAAAATAAAAAGTGAAAAACGGGCTAGGGATGTGTCTTAGTGTGAAGGACCTGGGTTTAATCCCCAATACCAAAATAGATAGATAGATAGATAGATAGATAGATAGATAGATAGATAGATAGATAGATAGATAGAATTAGACCTTCATTTACCTAGTCTGTCTCATCTGCCTTCAAGACAGAGGACACTAAAAATAACTAAGTAATTTTCAAGATTCACAGGAATATCTGATCAGTAACTTTTACAATGTTTAGTTCCATACTTTTCCTCTTTAGAGTGACACCCAAGTCTCCAGCAGTTATCCTAAACCTGTAGTCAGCCAGGCCTCAGTAAAAGCAGTCTCTCATGACTGCAATAACTACAGAAACATACCATAGATATGCCATAGGAATGAAATCACCAATACCTCTCAGCCCAAGCCATTAGGATTCCTTTAGAGCTGCAAAGCCAAAACTGATATAATGACCACATGGACCTCAGCTCACCCAGCTGATCTTTGAGTCTGGCCTCCTGTTTTTGCGTTTAGATCAGTCTGATCTCTTTGTACAAGTGTGCTCCCTTCAGCTACGATTCAAACTGGAGTCCTTCCCCTATTTTCTCTCTAATTAAAGCTTTTGCATGTAAATTCCTACTATCTCTTTAGTTTTAATTTCCATGTCATGAAATCAAGAACTCGTGCTAGGTACAGCAACAAGGCACTATCTTTAAAGCAGAAATCAAGACTTCACCAGACACTAACTCTGCAATGCCTCCATGTCGCACTTTCCAGCCTCCAGAATTGTTAACACATTTCAATCATTTATAAATCACTTAGCCTAAGAGATTTTGTTATAGCCAAAAGAGAGGACTAAACAACTAAGAAAGATTTTTCTCTTCTTAATCTTATGATCCCGGAGTCCCCAGTTCATCTCAGGGAGGAAAGGAATATAAGAATGTTCACAGGAGCCAGTGTCACTTCCAAGCCCTGATACTGGTAGGTTGGTCTTCACTTTCAAGTCATCATGAAAACCCACCCTGAGATAGCTTGTGATGATTGGCATTTCTGAAATGCCTTCTTTTTAGGAGTATCTGACATTTTAGCACCTATTTGATGGATAAATTTGTCTCCATTTTAAATATTTCTAAGCTTTCTTAATAAAAAACGTGAAGTCCCTCTGTCACCACCATCAACATCCAGTTGCCAGGTTCAAGCAACTGGCAATTAATTAGTTCACTCACTCATTTGACAGTGAGCCCGTCTATGGAGCGAGCCCTTGACTTCAGTCTTCATCAGAGGCCACCCTGGGAACTAGGGCAAAGAGAGCAGATCAGAGCGGGTGGGCCCCTCTCCATGCTTCACTTCTGGAAAAGGTGAGCTGCATCACAAAGGTATAAAGAAAGTATACACCCTCCATAAACAAAAATGAGTGCATATCCTTAATTTTGGAAGTGTTTTGTAAGTAATATCAGTCCCAAAGAGGGGTTAAAGAAAGAAAACTAAGCCATAGGTGAAGAAAGGTAAGATGGTGTTTTTATAGAAAGAAAGGGACTTACAGTAGGCTATATGACACCAAGAAAAAAAAATCCTATGGCAGGCTTTTGATTAAAACACAAAGAAGAAATTCAGTGTAACTCACATCAATACTGTTTTTTACTCCAGGCTCTCTGGGAATCTGGAATCAAATAAAGTGATGCAGGGATTCTCATGGTGCCTTCAGTGGGAGAGATGCAGAAGCAAGAGTCAGGGGCACTGTTCATCATCCCTAGGCCATGTTAGCACTACTGGGATATCTGAAAAGATCCATTAAATTTTGTATTTAGTGCTCATGGTTTTTCATGTATCCCAGAATGCTGAGAACCCCTCTGTAATATATTCATTTTGTTGTGGGAATAGGAAAAATGACCTGAAAAGCGGTGTTTTAGGATTAGGAGGAAATACACATCACGGGAACAACTTGGATGTTCATTGGTGTTTTTCAGCACACACTCTAGGTGTCCTAATGGAAGAGATTTCATCATGGAGCCACCATGGGGAAGAAATGGCCAGGATTTTGCAACCCCTCTTTGAGAGCCTGCTGACATACTAAAGAATATTCCTGGGCTCAGACTCAGGGCCACCATTGGAGCTCTGTACTGCCAATTCACAGGGAGCCATAGGAGTCACAGGTTGCTGCACATCAAAAGGACATGGGGACATTGTGCCTTGCAAGGCCCAACATTATAATGCATAATGTCTGTACCCACATGTTGATAGTCACTATTCAAGGGAGACAACTGACTAGTATTAACATGTTGCAGTAAATGAAGCAGACAATCTCTCATGGAACCTGCATCTTGATGGGAGGAGAGTGAATAAATATGTATATTAAGGTAGAAGATGTAGAACAAAAATGCAATTGCCCAAATATCTGACCCTACATACAGTAATTTCAACCCTGCTGGGCTGCCTACACAACAATTTAGGGATAAAATGACACAGTGAGTAGGGACTCTGGTATTAGCATGCTATGGACTAAAGCACTTTAAAGGCTCAAGCAAATTGTGTCTTTCCTTATCGACTGCCAGAAGAGTGGACTGACCTCAAAGCATACAATATTAACCCTAAAAGAATCACATAATGGCTGTAGCTTAGACTTGGTGACATCAGGGAGGTGGATGCAAAAAACTTTAATGGAAGCAGCAAAGAGCCAAAAGCCATGCAAAAATGTTTGTAGTTAATGGGGATCCATGGAGGTTTTTGTGGTAGAGGGTGACACACAAATACTAGAGAGTATCTGTCCCTAATGAAACAGTCAATATCGAGACAAAAAAAAATTAATGATACAATCTCTTTGGAAACAGTTTTGAAATTTCTCAAAGTGTTAATTATAAAATTCCATATAACCCAGCAAATCTACTCCTCAATCTCTCCCCAAGCAAGGTGAAAAATATACATCTTATACTACTTGTCCAAGAATGTCTGTACCAACATTATTCGTAATGCACTTGATCTTAGCCAAAAGGCTGAGAAGTGATACATTATTTATAATAGACAAGTAAAAACAATCTAAATATCCATTATCTGATGAACAGACAAATAAAAGGTGACATAGACAAACAATGGAATATTACTATATAATTGAAAGGAAGAATTAATGTCTGCTACCACCTGGATTAACCCGAAAACACTCAAAATGAAGGAAATCAGTTATAAAACAACTTTTTAAACTCTCTACAAAATGTCCTTTAAAAGCAAACTCATTATGACAGCAGGATACTTGGCTCTAGCCACAGTTGTGGTAGATAATAGGATTGAGAATGACAGCTTTATAGGTACCAGTCTCTTCTCAGGGTATTAAAACATCCTAAAATTAGATTATAATGATAGTTGTACAATATTAGGAAGGTATGAAAAAAGCCCTCTGAATTGTGTACTGTAAGTAGGTGAATTGTATGCTGTGGGAATTATATCTCAATAAAATAACAACAATTAGCGAATTTGTACATACTGCATTGGTCACATAAGAAGGAGGGGGTGCCGAGGAAGACAGATGTTTAATTACTATTACACTGAAAAGTCTAATCTGAACTAGATTTTGTCTCATAGAAGGAAAGTAAAATAATTCATAACCTCAATTAGCTAGAACTCACTGGAAGCATCACCATATGTGAGATGCAAGGGAGAGAGGCCCAAGCTTGGGTAGCACCCCTGGGAATTGAGAAATCAGCGTGACCCGTGACAAAGGTCGGTCTTAGGAGCATGCAGAGAAAGACAAGCCAAACTCACTTCAAGGTAGAGCTTCAAAGACAATCAAGTCTTCATTTGTCAATATTTTAGGAACAGATTATCTTAATGATTATAAAGCAATGTGCATCTAATATTGTTTACATAGATTTTAGGGAAAAAAATGATGTCAGTTTCCTACGTAGTTACCTATACTCTTGCCATGTGACTGAGAAATCCCACTTCGAGGTATTCACCTAAGAACAATAAAATGCATGCTCACAAAACACTTGTGTGAATATTTATGGAAGTTTTTTTCATAACTGTGCCAAGCTAGAAACAACACAAATATTCTTTCACAGATGAATCCCTACAATGAGATACTACTTATGAAAAAAAAAGAGTGGACTACTGATCACCAAATGGCCTGAGTGGGTCTCAAATACATTTGCTGAAGTGAAAAATATTAGACTCAAAAGATTGCACATGGTATAATTCCATTTGCACAATGGAGAGAAAGCTAGGAATAGAGGCCAAGCTGGTAGCTCCCACTGCAGGGGTGAGGGAAGCCCTGAGTACAAAGGAGCAGAAGAGACTTGTTGTGGGGACTGGATGTGTTCTCACCAAGGGGATAATACTACCTGCACCTATAAAATCTCACACAGTGTCCACTAAAAACTGTACACTACTGTGTGCAAACTAGACTGCAATAAGCACAATTTAACAACAGAGAATAAAAGAAATGCAACATAAAGTCCCCTTTTAAAATATTAGGTAAATTCCTTTTACCTATCAGATTAGCAAAAATAAAAGGACAGTTAACACAGGAAAAATGGCAAAAAGTTGAAGGGAAATATTAGTAAGGGCGGCTGCATGTCCTGTGGTCAGACTTTCTGGAAATGCATTTCCTGAAATGCTGTGCGTGACCTGCCAAGTAGAGGTGAACCTTGGGGAAACCCTGCAACTCTGCAGAGGCTTGACTGAGATGCAGGCTGAGTTTCAAGTTAGACCCAGAGGAGGCTGATTAGAAAGGCAAATCCTTGGACTTCACAAGCAAACCCCAGGGCACCTTTGTCCTGAAATTGAAACCTGAAAAGATCAGAGCCTCTTCAGAATGCACAGTGCACATTCTCTTCTCTTCATTGCCCTGGGCGATACTGGGCCTGGGGAGCTCCTGCAGGCCAGGGGAATCCTCTGAGCTCAAGCCTCCCAAAACCATTTCATTTGTAGGGAGGGATGGAATTTACTTCGTTCAAGCCTACTCCACATACTGCACAGGCAGCTATGCACATGTTATCTCAGCCAATGCTCACAAAACAATGAGAATTGTCACCTTGCTGTGCTCATTTTAACAAGTAGCAAAAGTGTCACTCACAGACAGGAAATAACTGCCCCAAATCTTACACTAAATAAGGAAGGAGATGATCCTGAGGCTATGTCTGTCTCCCCAAATCTGTGCTCTTTTCACCTCCCTACCCCAATCTTCCTTGAAGGAGGAACTCTGAGACAGGCCCAGTGTTGCATGGCTTCAAGGGTTATCAGATAGAAACCGCACAGGACAAGCCCACACTCCTCCACTAAGGACAGCAACTGTCAGACATTGATAACCCAGAAAGTTCTCAGGCAATAAATCATTCAGAGACATTTAGAACTTGAGAAGACACCCTAAATGGGCCCAGGTGTTGAGAATGGGGTGTATCCGACAAATGGTACTCAAGAGGCGGCAAGGAGGTTTGTGGTTCTTGGAGGCATTACTGGGGCACAAGCAGGGGTATATACTTATCAAAACTGACCTAAAAGGGAATTGCTGGTGGCTGGTCTGGAAAGATCTGCAAGTGTATAAAGTCCAATTCTCCACCCGTTCACTCTCCTATGTATCCTCTTAGGGACAACCTGCTATGTGTAGGGAAATCATGCCAGGAGCAGGCATACAAGGCAACCCCAAGAGCTCTGTGCCCCACTGTGGCATCAGATGAGGCACAGAGTGCTATGGCAGTGAAGGAGTGAGGCAGGGAAGCACAGGTGAACAGGCGAAGAGGGGAGGGCATGATGAGGAAGCCTGGAGAAGCTGATACCAGAGCGACCCTTAACTCCACGAGAGTTAGCTTGTGCTTGGCATCTCCCAGGGAGCACATACAAAGGGACTGCCGGGTGCTGTGGCTGGGCAGGAGCAACCGTGAAGGGAAGGGGTGGGAGCTGCCAGGATAATAAACTTAGAGCTGGTCCTGGAAGCCAGGAGCCTCTCACGAATCAGGCAGGCTAACTCGAGTTGTCGTTCAAATCTTACCTTTCCAGGTTTAAAGAAAGGATCTGAGTGATCATGGGATTTTACTTTCCCTGTCTGCATCTCTCTCCATAAGATATTCTGCCCCCTCACTTAGATCTCTCCTAGTTCTACCATTTCCTGGCTTTAGAAGATCCTTCTACATGAGACTGTTTCTCTTCCCTCCACTTAGCTGGAGCTCAGTCACAGCAGTGGACTGGGTCACACTCACAGCTGAGAACGGTTCAGAAGACACCTCTGGCCTTTGCATCAGTGACCTCCCACGGCCCACCTTGTAGGGGAGGAATGTGGACATGTCAGCCCATGTGAATTCCAAATGGCGAGAGAGGTCAGGAGCAATCTTCCTCTGTGGAAACCGTTTGAGCACTTGACAAGCCAGTGAGGAGTAGGGAGTGAGACCTACCATCCCTGCTGAGAGTGATATTGTAGAACTATTTTAAATTGCTGCCCACTGCCTGTGCAGGTGTGAGGCCAGAAAGGAGTCCCAGGGGGAGAATCCTGGACATCCGCTTGCTCTTTCTCAGAGACTGACATTTACCCCTCCATCCAGGCAACCATGACCCCTGTGCCGGATGTGAACTGGCCCGAAGAGGTGAGGCCACTACTAAGGTAAGGAGTGGAGCAGGTGAGAAGCAAAGCTAACCTTCACCGTGAGAGAGACTCGACATCTAAACTCCCTTGACAAAGCATACCTTCTTTTGGCCAAATAAATGTATCAACCTTCCTGGAGTCAGGTGTCCTTGTGCCAGCCAGTTAAGCTGTTATGGATAAGTCCGAGATGGAACATGAGCCACATCACAGGCAGGGCCCATTGGCAGGGTGAGGGGGCAGGAACATGTGCAGATTGTGCAGAGATATAATCAAGGACACAGGGAGATGCAATAGGAGGAGCTGCAGTGGCCTCTCCAACCAGAAAGCCCACTGCTGGGATTAAGGTAGGAGGGAGGAACTGTCACCTGCTGGCCACTCACCAATCCACCCCACCCTTCTGTAGCCCCCGTTCTTCACTGCTCACTCCCTCCCGGCTCCGTCTATGTGACACATCTGCTGTGAACTTTGAAAATGAACAAGTACATCAAGTGAATTGGACGGACTATCCCAGGTGCAAAAGGAGCCCTGGGTTTACTTTCCATGAAGAAAACAGGACCCAAGACTGTAAGCCCTGGGGTGCAGGCCAGCCAAGGTCTGAATGGGGAGGAGGCCCTGGAAGCAGCCACTGCTGATCCAAGAGCCCTGGCCAAGGGTGGCTGTCAGTCTGTTTCCAGCCCAGATGGTGGGTGGCTGGTCTTGCTCCAGATGGCCCTTTGACCCCAGCTTTTAACATTGTACTTTGAGGCTCTGTAAAAGGGTAATAAAGTTCCTATAGCTTCAGGCTGAAATGCTTGAAGTAGTCCAGGGGGACTAAGCAACTTCACGATAAGAAATAACAGCCTAGAGTCTGGCTTAAAAGAATATGAGAAGTGGGTATAGCTCCTGGCCCAAATGCCACTGTCATTCACCTCTGAAGCCAACTCAGCTGACATCAATTCTCAGTGGAGCAGGAGCTGGGGCCTTGGCTAGTCAGTCCTCTCTACTGGGTACAGTGATGCTGTCATGATTCTCCAGGGTCCCGGCAAGCACACCCATATCTGTGCAGTTTGGATGATTTGTCTCCTGGTGATGTGGGTTACAGCAAAGCAGGCTCCCCTTTGAGTCCTTCCTAACTCCACCCTCTCATGAGGCCTCAGCCTCTGCCGGCCAACAGAATCAGCTGGTGATTAACAATGACCATTTCTTACTTACAAAACCAGATGATATTTACATGATACTTTTACTTCTTTGTCTGAGAAATGTCTATTCATTTCAGATGCTCATTTTTGAATCAGGTCTTTATATTTGGGGGAGCTGATTTTTTTGAGTTCTTTATATATTCTAGATAAATAGTCCTGAGGAGCAGCTGGTAAAATTTTTTTTCCCATATTGTAGGTTGTCTTTTAGTTCTGCTGATGGTTTCTTTTGCAGTACATATGCTTTTTAATAAGATGAGACCCTAGTTGTTCAAGAGATGCAGATGAAAACAACACTGAGATTCCACCTCACCCCACAAAGAATGGCTGCTATCAAGATCCATGAATCAATAACACATGTTGGAGGGGGTGTGGGCAGAAAGGAACCCTTCTCCATTGTTGGTGGGAGTGCAGAGTGGTGCAACCCCTGTGGAAATCAATATGGAGATATCTCAAAAAACTAAGATTAGAGGTTCCATTTGACCCAGCCATCCCTCTGATGGATATCTTTCCAAAAGAATTAGAAAAATCATATCACAGTGATATGTGCTCACCCATATTTATAGAGGCACAGTTTTTAATAGCTAAAATTGGAAACAGCCCAGTTGCTCATCAGTTGGAGACTGGATAAAGAAAACATGGTTTTTCTATAAAGTGGAATATTACTCAGCCATAAAGACTGAGAAATTAGAGTCATTCATAGGAAAATGGATGCATATTGAGGATATACTCCTAATAGAAATAAATAAGTCACACACGTGTAAATATGGAATAGTTTCTCTGCTGTGAAAAACTATAATGGTACATAAGATCCTAATGGTATAATTGACAATGTGAAATAGAAAGAAAAGGACTAAAGGTATAGGGGAAGTGGGAAAGGTAGGGGAAAGGAAATAAGGGAAAAGAAAAAAATATGAGAAAAATGAAAGAATGGAAATAAAGTGTTTGTAAATAGGGAAGGAGGAGGGGGGTGAAGGGAGGGCAGGGATATGGGGAAAAATGAGAACCAAGACCTGTCATGTAAAGGTACAAGATCCCAATGAGGAATGTAACTGTACTGTATAACCTAGAATGTACCAATACACTCAATGAGAAAAAAATCAGATGATTCTGTAAAGCCATTGTTCTTTATGAACCGTTGCTTTAAAAGCTTCTTCAGTAGACAATGTCCTGCCACTTAGTTGCCTAAAATATTAGAGAAGGCAAACAGCACAGTTTGTCCTAACCAACTGCGGCCTGAAGCTGAAGTGTGCAGTGACATGGACATAACCTCAGGAAAAAAACACACACACAAAAAAACAGCCATTTCGATGGGAAAACCAAATGCAATGAGCTTCACCCTTGCTAGAGAGCTACACCTCTGGAGTTCTAACATAAATAGCTGTCTCCTTACTCATGAATTCCCCAAATCCTATTACAGGCCAGCTTGAGTGGGCTCACGGCATGTGCAGGCCTTAATGATTTTGTTGGAGCAGTTGTCCAAGTGTCATTTACTTTATTTCTGACTCAGAGCTAGGAAAAGTGCTGGAAATCCCATCAGAGGCTGACCGCCTGAGGATGTGACCTGGAGAGCTGGATTAGGGAAGGCAGACAACAGAGGTGGAGATGAATATCTGAATTGGAGGCCACAGGTATATACTTGTGCCTGGCTCAGGGTTTTCTGTCAGTTAATTTTCAGGAAGTAAGTGGCATGGCTGTAAATGAAAGTCATCATATATGTATGGTTTACAGCAGAGTGGATTTTGCATACTCCACTCTATTCCTATACAAAGAAGCCATTGTCCTCTATACTATAGCATTTTCCATTAAAGTTTCATAATTTCACACTAGAAAAATTGCAAAAGTACTGAAGATGTCCATCTTTGAATCATTTATGTCTTCCCCTATTTGGCACTGCTCGTGTTGTCCAGAGGAGGAATCAAGTTTCTGCCTCATGAGCCATTTCAGCTTGAGAGAAGAGGGCTTTGTTTCCTATGGTCATTGTGTCTTTCCCAGAGCCCTGGGCAGGCCTGCCTGCCTCCATGTCCTGCTGCCCTCAGGCCTGAAGAATGGAATCTTAGTGTCTGGTGGAGGAAAACATCATTCTTTCCAGAGGCTCCGGTAGCAACTACACTTCATCTTAGCTCATAAAAGCTTCCCCAGGCAGCAGGTAGCCAAGTCTTAAATAATACATTACTTCCTGAGTTCTTTCTGATCTGCCAGGGCTAGAAAGCCTGAGACATACCAGGGGTGAATTCACAACCTCCCTCTTAATCTGCAATCACACTGAAGAAATCCTGTAGGGGACTTCTTGCAAAAGAAAACATTAAAAAGACCCCAAAGAAGCCTAAAGAAGCTGAAAGAAGAGGAAAAGGGGCTTCCATTAGAGTGGAGTCACTGTCATTCAGGCTAGCCAAGGATCACTGTTTTTATGGGAGTTCCCACAGCTGTTTCTTAAGAGCCAAAACTTGGGACTCTGGTGGGGGAAGAAATTAGCTTTTATAAGTCCTAAAAGGCAAGACGCTTAGTATCACTCATGTTGTGATTGTAAAGTAGATGATAAGAATGCCTGGTGCATAGCAGTTGGCCCCAAGACTCCTCCAAATGATACTGACAGTCCTTGGAGACCAGTACCCAGGAAGAAAGAGCATGAAATCTGCATGGAAGCTGTTAGCCACATGATTCATGGAAAAGGATTAATTCTAGCTTATGAAACTGAGGTGAAATCAAGACATTCACTTATAAGCCCAACACATAAAATAATTAATTTTTACCTGGCAGTATCATGACTTTGTAGGAGAAATCTTAACTGAATTAATTTTACTTGACATCCAAGCAGATATTTGGGGATTGCATTAAAATTAAGCATGTTTCCAGGAGAGATTAAATAATTCTCCCCAACTGTTTTTGGTTGAAATATAAAACTCATGCAAAATATAAAGCATCCTTCTAAAGAGTTATCAGCCCTGGAAAAGAATTAACAAGTGAGTCTTCTGATTTGGGGAATCACCACCCACTTATGTGAATGTGCCCCAGATCATGATACTTTTAATTTTCTCACATGCTGAAATATCACTTGTCCATAATTCAGCCACAGCTGGTTGAATGTCATAGAGGGTTTGCCTGATGCAGGTAAGCAGTGTGCAGTATGAGCATCACTCTAACAAGTTAACCCACAGGTGAGACATCAAGGGGAGGAGCTGTCACAAAGACAGATCAGAACATTGTCCATTGCACTGCCCTATATTCTGACAGGCAGAGTCACCTATACAGACAAAGGCTTCGTTTCACTTCCCTAGCAAATTGGAAAGATGGGAATGGGCAGTAAGGAGAAAGTAGAGCTTCAGACCTAGCTGTGACCAGATTATATTAAACCCCACACCAAGACTGAGCAGTTTGTAGGATGTCAAAAATATGCACTGGTCTTGTTTGAGGCCATTGACTCTTCAGTGAAGATGGCCAATTAGAGCTTTCCTAATAAAACATCCTTTGAAATTGTTATAGAAGATTACCATGAAGCTCCAGAAGCCATTGTCTGAGCACTGTGACCCCAAACATCTCTAGACAGTCTCACAGAAGACACCTCCAGACACCTCTTCTAATTCCCTGGATCCTGACATCCAACTGTCTATTTCTGCCCTGGCTCTCTTAGTTCCTGATGCCCAGCCAAATTTCATGTCCCCTCCTAATGGAGGAGCTCAGCATCTGTATCCTGTACCAAAAATCGTCACAAATCAGGGATAAGAAGGTCTTAGAATATATCTGTGGTTGCAGCAGGTCCCAGTTTGTACCATTCTGAACTTGAATTCCTAGTACTCAGCCCCAGACACCTATCAAGACTAGAGAAATGCTTGTGAGTCATCACCAACTCCTTCTGAAAGACTCAATAAAGCCTCAGATTCAAAGAGAAATTAATGTAGCAGTGAATCAGCAAAGGTTTTTTTTCTAGCACCACCTTTGATCATTATTACAATAGACTTGCTAATATTCTCCAGTAAATTGATCTTCCTCAGTCTATCTAATGGATATATCTATTAAGTCCATCCTTACAAGAATAAGCCATTTATAAGAATATACCTTCTTTTCAGCTGCACACAAGTCATTCTCCAAGATAGACCACATACTAGCTCATAGAACAGGTTTAAATAAATACAAAGGAATCAAAGTTATGCCCTGTATATTATCAGATCATAGTGCAATCCAGCTGGAGAGCAGTACCATAAGAAGCTGTAGGAACTTCATAAACACATGGAAATTGAACAATGCTCTCCTGAACAATCAATGGATCACAGAGGAAATTAAATAAGAAATTACACAGTTTTTACCAATAAATGATAATGTCAATACAATATACAAGAATCTATGAGACACAATGAAAGCAGTTATATATGGAAAATTCATAGCATCAAATGCCCACACTAGGAAAACAGAGTAAGCTCAAATAAGCAACCTAAAGATGAATCTTAGACTCCTAGAAAAACAAGAGCAAGAAAAACCCAAAGCTAATACAAGAAGGGAAATTATAAAGATTAGAGCAGAAATCAATGCAATGGAAACTAAGAAAATGATACAAAAAATAAATGAATTGAAGGGTTGGTTTTTTGAAAGAATAAATAAAATTGATAAACCCTTAGCAAACCTTATTAAAAAAAGGAAAGAAAAGGCTCAGATCCATACAATTAGGAATGAAAAAGATGAAGTCACAACAGATTCAACAGAAATCCAGAGGATCATTAATACCTACTTTGAGAACCTGTACTCTAATAAAATGGAAAACACAGAAGAAATGGACAGATTTCTAGATACTTGTGAATTACCAAAGTTGAACAAATAAGATAAAAACATTTTAAACACCCCAATTACAATCAGTGAAATTGATAATGTAATTAAAAATTTACCGCCAAAGAAAAGCCCAGGTCCTGATGAATTCACTGCTGAATTTTACAAGACATTTAGAGAAGAACTACTGCCACTACTCTTTAAACTTTTCACTGAAATTGAAAGGGAAGCAATACTTTGAAATTCATTCCTGGAAGCAAGTATCACTTTGATTCCCAAACCAGGGAAAGATGCAACTAAAAAAGAGAACTACAGGCGAATCTCCTTAATGAATATAGATGCAAAAATTCTTAATAAGATACTAGCAAACAGAATACAGAGGATCATTATGAAGATCATATATCCTGACCAAGTTGGATTTATTCCAGAGATGCAAGGATGGTTCAACATACGTAAGTCAATAAATGCAATAAACTATATTAACAGAGTCAAGGACAAAAGCCATATGATCCTCTCAATAGATGCAGAAAAAGCATTTGACAAAATTCAGCACCCATTCACTATAAAAACCCTGCAAAAAATTGGAATAGATGGTCTATATCTCAAATTAAAGGCTATCTATGAAAAGCCAACAGCCAACATCACATTAAATGCCCAAAACTGAAAACCTCCATGTTAAAATCAGGAACAAGACAAGGATGCCCACTATCACCACTCCTTTTTGATATACTTCTGGAAATATTAGCCACAGCAATTAGACAAGAGAAAGAAATTAAAGCAATAAAGATAGTAAAGGAAGAAGTTAAACTGTCATTATTTGCTGATGATATGATACTCTACATTGAAGACCACCAAAAGACAACTAAACTTAATTGATACTTTTAGCAGAGTAGGCGGATACAAGGTCAACACTCAAAAATCAATAGCCTTCTCGTACACAAATAACAGACTCACTGAGATAGAAATTAGGGAAACAATTCCTTTCACAATAGCATCCAAAAAAATAAAGTATCTAGGAATCAATCTAATGAAAGAAGCAAAAGACTTCTACACTGAAAACTACAGAACTCTGAAAAAAGAGATTGAAGAGGATATAAGAAAATGGAAACAGATCCCCCTGCTCCTGGGTAGGAAGGATCAAAATAGTGAAATGGCCATACTACCAAGACTGCTATACAAATTCAATGCAATGACAACTGAAATTCCAACACTATATTTCACAGAACTAGAAAAAAGAATCCAAAAATTCATTTGGAACCATAAGAGACCTAGAACAGCAAAAGCCATCCTAGTCAACAGAGACATGACAGTGGGTAGAACAATTCCCAATTTGAAACTACACTACAAAGCCACTGAGATAAAAATAGCATGGTACTGGCAAAGAAACTGACCTGAGGATCAGTCGAACAAATTGGAAGGTACAAAAACAACTCCAGATGTACTCAGCTACCTCATCTTTGACAAAAGAGTTGACCATCCTCACTGGAGGCAAGATAGCCTCTTTAATAAATGGTGCTGGAAAAACTGGATTTCAACCTGCCAAAGATTAAAACTAGATCCTTATCTTTCACCATGCACTAAACTAAAATCCAAGTGGATTAAAGATCTAAATACTAAAAAAGAAATACTAAATTTGTAGGAAGATAAGTTAGGCAGAACTCTTGAAGATATTGGCATAGGAAAAGACTTTATGAACAAATCCTTAGCACAGGAACTAGCAGAAAGAATCAACAACTGGGATCTTATCTTATTAAAAAGCTTCTGAGTTGCAAAAGAAACCATTAACAGAACTAAAAGACAGCCTGCAATGTGGGAAAAAATTTTTACCAGCTGCTCCTCAGACAAAGGACTCTTATCTAGAATATATAAAGAACTCAAAATAGTCAGCCCCTCCCAAATATAAAGACCCTATTCAAAAATGGGTATATGAAACAAACAGACATTTTTCAGACAAAGAAGTAAAAGTAGCAAGTAAATACACGAAGAAATGTTCCACATCACTGGTCATTCGAGAGATGCAGATGAAAACAACACTGAGATTCCACCTCACCCCACAAAGAATGGCTGCTATCAAGAAATCAACCAATAACAAATGTTGGCAGGGTTGTGAGCAGAAAGGAACCCTCTTTATTGTTGGTTGGAGTGCAGAGTGGTGCAACCACTATGGTAATCAATATGGAGATACCTCAAAGAGCTGGGATTAGAGGTTCCATTTGACCCAGCCATCCCTCTGCTGGGTATCTGTCCAAAATAATTAAAAGAATAATATCACAGTGATATATGCACACCTATGTTTATAGCGGTACAGTTTATAATAGTTAAAACTTGGAAACAGCCCATTTGCCCATCAGTTGGAAACTGGATAAAGAAGATGTGTTTTTTCTATAAAATGGAATACTACTCAGCCATAAAGAATGAGAAATTAGATTCATTCATAAGAAAATGGATACATATTGAGGATATACTGCTAAGTGAAATAAATTAGTCACACATGTGTAAATACTGAATAGTTTCTCTGATGTGAAAAAGTTTAATAGTACATAAGATCCTAATGGTATAATTGACAATATGAAATAGGATGAAAAGGGCTAAAGGTGTAGGGAAAGTGGGAAGGGTAGGGGAATTCTAATAAGTGAAAGGAAAAAAAATGAGAAAATGAAAAATGTAAATAAAGTATTTGTAAATGGGGAGGTAGGAGGCAGTGAAGGGAGGGCAAGGTCAAGGGGAAAAAAATGAGACCTGTCAAGTACAGGTACAATATCCCAATGATGAATGTAACTGTACTGTATACCCAAAATGTACCAATAAACTCAAGGAGAGAGGCAAAAAAAAAAAAAAGAATGAGCCATTTTGAGTCTACAGACACAGGCCCACTTGCAGGGTCTCTATGCATAGTAAGAAATTCAAATTCCTCAATCCATGAACAATGACAACTAGACACTGACTATTTTTCTGAAATCAGAAGAGTTTTTCCTACTAGGAATGAGATTCCCATACACTGAAAACCCAAGAACAGTTGAAAGAGTGAGAACATACAAACCAGTTGTTAGGGGTTCCTGCTTTGTCAGTTATTGGTGAGCCATAGTATTGATTCATTTGCATAAAGAAGGGTGCTGAGAGGCCAGCTCTTCTAAAACTATAATCCTGATGGTTCTCATGAGATCCATCCCACAGACTAGAAATACAGACATTATTGATGCACCATGATCCAGCATCTCTCTGGCCTTTTATCCAGTGAGGTCTAGCTTTGGTGTCATAATCAGCTCTCAGTATGGAGCTCAGGGCACCTTGGAGCAGACTGTAGATGGTAATCTATGCAATAGGTCAGCCAGCCAGAATCCTGCTACTCAAAATGTGGTCTGCAAACCGGTAGCTTAGACCCCATGATCACCTTACAGACTCAGAATCTGCATTTTTACTGGGATCCAGTGTGAGACAAAACCATGCATCTCTTCCATCTGTTTGCAGCTGCTAAGCTGGCCAGTGGTCCTTGCAGATGGGCCTGCTCTCATCAGTGCAGTTAGTGCCTATGCCTTAGCTACAACCACCTTGTCTACCGGACTTCAGACAACTGTCCCACAGCCTCTCTCTCTTCCTGCTGTCTTCAGCAACCAGCACCCAGGTTCATCAACCTGCTTGCCAAGAGAAGAGCAGGGAGTAATAGGAAACTGGAAATTGAGAGCTTACTAAATCCATCTTTTATTTTGAAAGTGTTTTTTGGATGTTTATAGACCAGTATCCTTTGGTCCTTGTCGTTCCCGAAACTTCTCAAAAGAGCTTGCAGTGTCCCAGGCTAGTCCCTGAGAAGGGTAGGGCTGGTCTGCAAACTGACCCAGTTATCCTGCTTCCAACTGCCACCATTTCTAAGAATATGAACTGTGTGAACAGGAGCCACAATTCTCAAATTTGATCTCTTCCCTCCACCCTCTTTCCTCTCCACCTGGCTTCCCCAACTGAGATCCCTTCTCCAGGAGTGGAGGAAGCTCAGTCTTTAGCATAGTGGTTCTAACCCTGGCTGCAATAAGAATTAGCTGAGCTTTTTAAACCATCAGATGCCCTGGACTCACCCTAGGGATTGATTTCATTGACCCAGGGTAGGACTTGGGCCACGGTATTTCTTTACAGCTTGGTGGGAGGTTTTCATGTGCAGACAGGGCTGAGAACCCTTCTTAAGTCATACCCTGCAGTCTTTTTCCTTGCCTTTGGAGTAAACTTCTATGCCCTGGGGCTCCTGGACTTACCTTTTGATAAAAGTGAAGCTGTCTGGAATTTGGAAATCCTTCGAGAGGTTTTACTTCTGAGAACTGTAGCTCTGAAATAATGTTTTAAAATTCTAACAGCTGAAAACCCTCTTTGTTTCAAGTGTTTAGACTTGAAACAAAGAAACTATTGGACCTATGAGTAGAGGCCGGAAGTTACTATTTCATTGTAGTGAAATGCACGAATTTGTGGAGACTCCTGAGGAGTATGATCAGTGGTAGGGCTATATATCCTCCCATGTTGGGAGCCAGGAGGCCCTGGAGAACCAGGGGCATGAAGGTCCTGGGGAATTGGGCATGAGGGTCCAGGGAAAACCACCTCACTTCTCTACTTAAAAGGCTTTGGGACCTTTTATGCATATGGACCATTAGGGCATGGAGACACAGAGATGGACAAAATAGGATGCCAGTCAGTCTGGGGGACCCCCATTCCTGCAGGGGCCCAGATGGTGCACCTGGATGGCCAATTCTGTTTCTTGGAAACTCCGTGTCCTCAAAGGTACATGAAGAATCCCAGGAACTTAAGGCACCTCCATGCCCCATGAGACCCAGGAAAGGCCTCCCCCTTTTCACACATAGCTGGTGTTCCAGCAAGACCCAGGGGACCAAGGTAGGTCAGGAAGTTCCCTAGAGACAGGGATGGGGGATGACGCACAGCAAAGCCCCTGTGAGCTGAGACTTGACTGGGACTTGCCACTTGTGTCTTCTCCTCATGAGGGACAGGAGATCGGCTCCATTTGGATGTGGACTCCAGATGAGAGAAGGTGAAAGGGCTGTCCTGGGATCTCCAACCATCCAGGGTGAGACAAGGTGGAGCCCTTGCCATCATCTGCTGCTGAGCTTCAAGCTCTGAGTACATTATCCACCTGCAAGAGGACGGATCCTTCCTCCCTTTGCAGTTCCAGGGGACTGGCCATGTCTCAAAGGAATGTTACCCCACAGTATCCCCAAGAACCGCTGAGGTTAAATCTTTATTAACCCAGATAGCTGGAAATTTTGGGAAAACTAATCCCATGAAGCCCAATGATGAGGTTTCTTCAAGGTCCCCATATCACATGACTTATGAACACTTGAGATTTCTTTTTTTATTATTAATTTTATTGGCACATTGTAGGTAAACAATATAATGACATTCATCATTGGAAATTTGTGCCTGTATATAATCTATATTAGTTCTTATTTTTCCATTCCCCTGCCCTCCCTTCCACCCCTTCACTCCTCCCTATTTGCAAAGACTTTGTTTCCATTTTTTCATTTTCTCATATTAATTCCATTCTCTTTCTTTCCTCTACTCCTTCCACCTTTCCTATTTTTGCATTATCTGTTTTCCCTTTTGATCTTTATTTTCACTTTCAGTTTCTCACACCAAAGAAACTATTCAGTATTTACACACCTGTGTCTTATTTATTTTACTTAAGAGTACGGCCTCAACGTGCATCCACTTAGCTATAAATGTCTCTAATTTCTCATTCTTTATAGCTGAATAGTACTCCATTTTATATAAAAAAAACAAAAACACATTTTCTTTATACAGTCTCCAACTGATGGTCATTTGGGCTGTTTCCAAAGATTTCTATCTTCAAAGACTCAAAGCTCACTATGCTGGGGACAGGAAAAGACAAAATTTGCCTTGACATCAGCAGATCCCAAAAGAGATATTTGCTCTGAGGAGGAACCTGGGCACTGAGAGGTATTATAGTAAGCCCTGCCATCTGCTGGGGCTGGGGCTCATTGTACAGCAAGGCTGCAACTGAGACCCTCAGGCTGCCTCTTACACCCTCCCCTTCTCAGTGTGCCCATTAAGACTCTCATCAGTCCTCACTGTGCTGTCCCAGAAACTCCCACCCCTTTTCTTCACCACCAGCCATATCAAGTCAGCACCTTGCCACCAGAAGGCGGCTTGAATGTGCAGTGCACAGACTGAACCCTAAATAAACCCTGAGCACGTAACTATGTGTGCTACAAGAAGCTGTCTGTGCAGTGGCTCAGGCTTTCTCTTCAAATGTCATTGCTACCTCTCCTTGTCCTGTATCAGGTTGGAGCCAAACCATACTCTTCTCAGTGTGCCAAGCAGATCCTACACAAGCATACAATGTCCATACAAATGTTCCCAGGCTACTGTCCCTACTGCTTGTCCTTGCTGCTGCCTTTGGCCAGAATCAAGTATTTACTGTTCACCAAGAGCAGGTCATTGCTTTGGGCTACTCAGAGGTTCTCTGGGAGGTTGCAAAGTGGGCAGAACCAGACATGAGAGCAGGGAGGTCTTTGTGTGGAGAAAGCAAGGAGGTGGATGTAGGTGTGTCTTTGCATTAATAAATCTTCAAAAGCATTTCAGTGAAATCCTCTACTGACCTGTCATCACCATTAAAGTAGGAAAAGTGTCTTGCTTTTCATGGTGTTTGGCAAACATTCATTGGCTCAGTTGAGTGACCTGTAGTCTTGTAGTAGGTATGATCCAAATGGATAAAAGTCAATTTTGACCATTGAGAGATGGAATGAGAAAAGATAAGAACAATAAAATAACACCTTTCTTGGCATTGAACTCAGCCAGCTCCATGGAGGAGGTTTATTCTCAAAAGCATCCTACCTCCACCTTGCAGGATGCAGAGTCAAATTCAACACAGCTAGCATGCTCATGGCTTCTCTAAGCTGCCATACCACTCCTTACAGCTAGGTTTTCTTAAAAGATGCATTATCTCATCAAAAGCATGCAATGACTTTTACCAACAGACATTTTAAATTTGGTGTGTTTTGGCCTTGCCTCCAACATTCCAGCCCCACGGCAGAATCTCAAACCGTCAGAATGATGAGGTCTCTGTCTCACTAGCCCCTAGTCTTGTATTAATGTACTCAGGGCCCTTCCTTCCTTCCTTCCTTCCTTCCTTCCTTCCTTCCTTCCTTCCTTCCTTCCTTCCTTCCTCTCTCTCTCTCTCTCTCTCTCTCTCTCTCTCTCTCTTTCTCTCTTTCTTTTTCTTTCTCCATAAATACCTGATGAAAAACTTGCGTCAAACTGAAAGCTATAAATCAAGCAAGTAATTTTGAGTACATGAAGACATTTTGGTTTTATTTACTGAGAATAAAGTCTCGTCACCGTGAGCTGAGTTGTAGGTTGGTTTTATATAATCCAATATGTTTTCCTAGCAAATTGGTTCTTGATGTTAAGCTACTAAAAACACACTATCAATCAACTTCCCTCTCACTATTTCTCTGCTCCCTGATCCTTTTGCTCTTCCAATAGCCTCAATTAATTATCCACAGTTCACTCCTTGTCAACAGAGACCCACAAAGGGTGAGATATGCAAATGTTGTGAAGCTCTTGAACCAAACCAGAGGCTTTCAGTGGGTTTCAAATTCTATGCAGGAGCAATTCAATCTTGCAAAACCCTTTTCTTTCCTACTAAAGTGCAGTCATGTTTTCAATCTTGCCATGCTGTATGTGGAGCAGTCTTTATCTTGGAATAACTTAAAAATATTCTCTTACTAGAAAATATAAGACAACTTTTGCATTGCTTATGCAAAGCTTACATAAAAAAGCAGATGAATCATTTGCCTACCCTCCTGTGCAGCAAATCTGTCAGAATGCACAGTTGAGGCTGGTGATGGCAGAATTATATGTTCTGTGTATTAAACAACATCCCCAACAGGATCTGGGCAGCAACCATCACACTCATGGATACTATTCCAGAGAAACAGATAGTCGCACTAACAGAAATGAATTTAAGTCACAAATAGGTGTACATCAGATCAGAGAATGCTTTGCTGTCTATTATTTTTTGGTTATAATGACAAAAAAGAAAGTGTTAGCTTTTTGGATTTTGGAATTGCAGGAAAGGCTTTCTGTTCCCTCTTTTTAATCTTACGGATACAGGTCCCACCTAGAGGCCCAGTGAAGACCATCTTGCTTTGTCTCTGGTATTCCACAACTCTGCACTGAAGTCTGATTTATCACCCTAGTGGGGACCACAAAGAGAACAGTCTTGAATACAGGGGACTGGGTTGGCAGCCACTGTGGCTGCAGAATGAGAACTCAGCTGAGGATAGCTGCTCGCTCAGGATCTCAGAAGGCAGATGAGGAGGAGCAGAGACCAGCCCTCTGAGCTGAAGGATGTGAAGAAGGCGTGAGTTATGAGCAGGTTCTTGTCCCAGCAGCATCAATGCTGAAACCTTCCCAACATGTATCTCTGCCTCTGGCTCCCCTTTGAGACTCTTCACATCTCCATGGACCAAGTGGTGGCTGCAGATGTGGAAGATTCCCACCAACACTGACTTTTCTATCATCTTACTAAGTCCTCTGTTGCCTGTTTGTCTCTTTTTCTTTCTCTCTATCTGTTCTGCTTGGGTGGTGATGACAATGAACTAGTTCCCCATGAACTGGGCCGCAGACAGATAACACAACCTCTCTGCCACAGTGCTGCTGACCTCTAGGAGGGATGGCTGAACTTTGTGTTGACTCTCAAAGGCAAAAACACTCTTTCCAGCATCCATAGTGAGTCAGCGAGTGGCCTAACATCTAGGATTCTGGCTCTCCCCCGTGATGTAGGAAGGAAAGAAGGATGGATTCCATTGCCTTTCCTTAGCTGCAAAGAAAATTCTCTTACATATTTAGGTTCCACCCCTAAAAAAGCCAAGATGCACCAGTGGCCATAGGAAGACAGATACAGAGAGGGCAGAGAGCCTCCTTGTGTTGAATCTCTTTGTGGTCTGTGAGATACAATTTTTAATTTAGCCCATGCTATCTTGGCAGAAGCCAAAACATGCAAATATTTACTCGGTTCTCAATACTACCAGACATCTGTCCAGTTTAAGAACCAAGCTACAAAAACGTCACGTTATGTAAATATAGCCATACTTTAGCTAGCGAACAGCTTTAAAAGAAAAATCTGAAATGCTAAAAATACTTTATTTAATCAGTGGCAGAGATGAGAAGTAATATTCTTGGGTAGAATCCTCATAAGTGGAAACTAGGTTTAAACAGAGAAGCAATACTTTTTATTGCCTATAGTTGCTGCACCAGTTTCCCACAAAAGTTATGATAACTTTGCTGAAATTGGCTTGGGGATATTTGAAGTTGATATAATCTGTATTGTAACTTCCATAGCCTCTTGAATATGGTGTCAGCAAGATAACCTTTCTCTCAAGTCCTCAGGTGAGCATGTTAATTGCTGGCCACTTTCTGGAGGCCCCCAAGCTTCAACAAATTCTGTAAGATGTGTCAGGCTTTGAATCTTGAGTACAATTGATCATGGACCACAGGGCCCACAACTTCTTCTTGTCCATGAAGCTGTGTTTATAGGCATCTTCACTAACCAGTCCCGGGGATACTGAAGACCTAAATCCACTTGTGCATATGTGTGCATGTGCGTGTGTGTGCTCATGTATGTGTGTGTACACACACATGTGCACATCTGCATTGGTTTACATGGAAGAGCACAGAGGCTCAGCAAGGAGAGCAGGCAGTGCATAGGCAGCTGAAGCTGCAGGTGTCATCTTACTGGAGGTTTAGGCTGCACACCAGAGACATGCAATCTAGCAAAAGAAGCAGCAGGAAGTCACCTTCCATCCCCATTCTACCACCAGGCTGCATGGGCCCATTCACCTATTATTATTATTATTATTATTATTATTATTATTATTATTATTATTATCATTATTATTATTTTGGTACTGGAGGTCAAACTAGGGCTCTTGTGCTTGCAAGGTCACCCAATATTTTAAAATAGACTTTCTACTTTTCTACTTTTTTTTTTTTTGTACCGGGCATTGAACTCAGGTCCTTGTGCTTGGGAGGAGGCGGCGGAACCACTGAGCTAAATCCCCTGCCTAGACTTTGTACTTTTTAATAATTTAGATTTAACAAAAGTTGTAGAGATGGTACAGAGTTCTGGCCTACTCTTCACCCAGTTCTCTTGATGACTCTGACATTAAAATTGGTCCATTGCTATCTTCTAAATTCCTACCTCTATTTGGATCTCATCAGCTATTTTTTTCTTATCAATATTATTTTTATGTTCCAGGAACCCATCCAAGATCCTGCAACACATTAAGGATTACTGATGCAGGTCATTTTCCTGAAAAAGAGCAAGAAAAAAAAATATATGTATATGTGTGTGTGCTTGTGTGCGTGCGTGTGTGTGTGTGTGTGTGTGTGTGTAAAACCCCTCACATTGGCAATCCAACTAATCATTCATCTCTGAGTCACTCTTAGCCTGACGTTTTCATTAGAAAAAAAGCTGACATAGAGGTCATGAGTTGCCTTGTGGTGATAAAGTTTGCATCAGAGCTTCATCCTCCCGGTTCCAGTCACCCCCATACCCGTCACTGTGTTGGCCCACGTGTGCTGATCAGGAAGTAGGTGCCTTTTGATCCAGTTTATTGTGTATCACACACAGGAATGGGTCCTTCACAGAGCCAGAGACAGAAGGACATTCGTGTCCTGATTGTACCTATGCAGTCTCAGGAGGGGAATGAATGTGAAGAGGGAGGCACTCAGGCAGTGAAGAGTAGACCCCAAGAGCTCAGGCCCACCTTGGCATACCTTTCAAAAGAAAAATCTGAAATGCTAAAAATATTTTATTTAATCAGTGTCAGAGATGAGAAGTAATATTCTTGAGTAGAATCTTCATAAGTAGAAACTAGGTTTAAACACCAAGAACAGCCAGGTCTGCCCACAAATGCAATCTACCTTCCCCACCCAGGCCTGAAAACAACTTCAAGGTTAAATTGGAAAGCAGAGTTTCTGGGCAAGAAAGCCTCCTGCTCTATGAGAAAAAGAGATGCACAGATCTAAGCCATCATTCCCAGAAGAGTTTTTATTTAAGATTTGTTTTGCAGTTGACTTTAATGGCATCTCCCAAGTACCATTCTGTGATGCTGAGGACCCTACAGGTGTGCAAGAAGAGATGAGTCCGGGAAGCTTCCTCAGCCCCACTAGCCAACTGGACCTTGCTTCTGTCTGACTAATCAATAGCACCTACTGTGTGTCCCTGCACCTCTCGCGTAGACACTGCCTCACATATTCATGCTACCTTTCATATGTTTCTTCCATAGCGTTTCACTGAGAAGACTGTGTGCATCATGCATATAAGGAACAAAGGCAGCCAGGACAAATGTAAGGAGTCCTGCCCCTGGGAGTTTATTCTTCATAGTTAATAGAGGAACTTTTGGGGAGTGAAGGCCCACACTATACCAGGAGGCTGTGCTGGGGATATGGAGGCAGAATACTTGGGAGGGATCAGCTAGGAGAGAAGTAGGGGACTCTGGAAGTATGGGCACCCACACTTGGTATAATAGCTCCAGACCCCAATCTACACCCCACCTGGATGTGTGGCCTGGAACTAAGATGAAGGTACTCTTTTCAGAATCAGACAGAAATCATCATGGGTGAAGAAATCTAAGTTTTTCAAGACATTTTTCCATATTAGAGAGTAAGTGGCTCCTGTGAAGGAGACCTGATGTTGGGCCACAAGACCAGAAGCAGGAGGCATGGGAAGGATGGGACTGTTTTCTGACCACTGATGATTTCAGCAGCCCAGAGGTTTCATTCATGTAATTCACAGCCATGTATTTGGAAGGGCAATAATGGAGCCCTCCTCCCTGCCCAGCTTTGACCAAGTCAGCACTGTTTCTGATAAAGCCTCTCCTCTCTCTCTCTCGGGACACTTATGATCTAGTGATCATCAGAGGTGTTCTGGCAGCTAGTTACCTGCAATACTTTAGTCAGTACCTGGATTTATTTATCCTTGTGCACAGGGATCAGATGCCTTTCCCTGTTGGTAACACTCCTTTTATCACCGGTCCATCACAAGTGCATCAGTCATTGACAGGGCCTCAAGAAGGAAGCACATGGGCTGAGGTCTTGCTTCCAGGCTTTTCAGCCCAAATACTAATATTGCTCCTGTCCTGGGTGACTATAACTATGACCCAGCTATAAATAGAAAGGAGCAAGTTCCTTCTAAAAGGGCATGGATCAACAATTTGACTTTCTGTGATGCTTTTGTTGCCATGGAAGGCAGGGGCCTTCCAGGTTCATTGAGTGGGGTTTCAAACTTGGGCCCTTGAGTGCAGCATCCACAAAGCTAAAGATCCAATGGGAAAAGCAGGCTCCACAGTCAGAGGTACTGGTTCTCACTCATTCCAGTTGCATGGCATTGGACTATCAACCCTGAAGATCTTTTTTTTTTTTTTTTTTTTTTA